>NW_026054553.1:471447-837608 GCF_022478715.1 Daldinia decipiens | reverse complement strand
CCCGCCCCTCCCCCCCCCCCCCCCCCCCCCCCTCAACCCCCCCCCCCCCCCCCCCCCCCCCGGCCCTGCCCGGCGGGGGGGGGGGGGGGCGCGCGGAGAGACTCCACCGTCAATTGTCCGCCATTCGAAGCGGGTTAGAAGGGGGAAGAGGAAAATTTAGAAAAAAAAAAAAAAGAAGGACCTGGCGATTATGGGCGATCCAGACCTCAATCAAGAGGGATCCAATGTCTGGTGTCTGGTTGGGTGGAGCGGCAAGGAATACTAATGGCTCGTAATGTTGTGTCCTGACGTCGACGTTGGTACCGTATGTAGAACGAAGCAAGTAAAAAAGTACGGTATAAAGTGGGACAGATGATGCTGTAAGAACTGAAATGCACGGATTATTGTGTTTCCCAGCTTCCATGCATTTACCATTTATCAATCACCTTGTCATCTTGGACATCTAAGCTGCGATGTGGATCAGTGGATCATGCCTGCTTCCCTTTTAGAGCGGCCAAGGATGAGCTCTGTCCAGCATCCTTATAATTTGACAGACGGATTGGCCGATCAATTCCTTGGCTCCTGTAAGTGTATATTAAGAATAGACAACCTCCCGGTAGTGAAACAGGGCACGGCAGAGCCGCAGGGGCAGTACTCTGCAGAAGCGCTGCAGAGAAGGTGCAGAGATGCAGAGGGGAGGAGGAATTTAGAAATTTGCTGTATTAAATTTCACATGCGCTGGATGGTGCCTCAAATGCCGTTTTGGATGATTGGAGCGCTTCGTGATTCGTGGGAACCACCACAAAAGCCATAATGGGAAATGTCAAGGGAAAAAAAAGTTTATGACGCCTGCGGCTGTCAACGGCTCCAGCGGGACGAGGTTTTTACATTGCTACCTTAACCCGCCTGCCAAGTCCGATTTCGTGCCTTCCTTTCTATACTATGTAGTATCTATCCGCTCTATGAATTGATGGCTGCGCTTAACGAAGTTTTGGTGTTTTTTTCTTTTTCTCCTTCTCCTTCTCCTTCCTTCCTTCTCTTTTCTTTAATTTTTCCATGCTAGCTCCTTGCTTTAGCCATAGCCGTGGCTACCAGGACTAAAAGGGCCGGAATACTACATCAGGATTAGTGTTGTATTAGCGCTGATCATTCGCAAAGAGCGTACATATGGGATCCATTTCTTTTGCAAACCGCTCTTACCTACATGTAGGTACCTAACTACATACATCCATAATAGCATTGAATGTAGCAATTTTGTACCTATATCTGTATCACCAGCTGATCGTTGATAAGGATACATCGTTTGCTTATATAACGTCAATCAACGCTGGATGATATCACATCGAGAATTTATTCCAACCAATTCCCTCTCAACCTGCCATCTATTGCACCCCCCCTCCCTACTCGTATTCCGTGATCGTAACTCATACATTATACATCTTTACGTACCTACATATATACCACATACCTTACATATGTAGCCGGTTAAGCACACGCAAGTAATTGATCTCCCCTCCGTGTGGTTGTATACAGCTTCCTCGATCCTACGGACATGACAAAGATTTATTCGGTCTGTTCAACCGTAGCAGCCCATCGTGGTGATACTAAGGTCCGATCATTTCCTCGGACGTCTTAGTCGTGGAGCGATATATCAGACACGACGCTTAGTTAGACAGATAGATCACCCTACCTTGTCTACATACATGTCTATAATACAACAATACCCGGGTTCCGCGACCATCCCTGTGTCCCGGGAGCCTACGATGTCAATCAGCCGCCAAGTGCATCGCGGCCTTCATAACATCGTGTGCTATAGAGATGATTAACTGATCCTTGCCATGTGCATAATCGGCTTGCGCCGCCTAGTCGGTCGACGCCAATTAAGTCACGCTACACCACGGCCGATTACTGCCGACGAATGTAGCGCAATAGCTAGACCCGGAGCTTCACAACGTTGCTCAATCGGCGCTACGTCTGTAGTGTAGTCTTTATGCGATGGTTTTCTGGAGACTGGAGGAGACTGGAGTAGAAGGTCTTTGGTCTACTACGCATGTCGACCTTAGATTCTCGGTATCATCTTATCTCCTTAGTTCAGCCACCTTAAGCTCTAGTATCTTGCGGCGTCTGTGCGGACTGGGCAAACTCCACCGTCTAGACCTCGTGGACCCTGCTTCCGAGTCAGACTTATTTGTTTGTGTCTCGCGTTGCTGTTTTTAGACCCGTAAACCGGATCAGCTCGCAACCTAAGCGCTAGATTGCTGGGTTCTTGCCCAATGGCGCCAGGGTTTCCTCAACTATCTTGGGCCGAAACAACCTCATGTCTTGCGAAGCTCACGAGAAAGAAAAAAAAAAAAGGCAAGGCCCGATTGACCATATCTTCTCAAATCTCGTCGCCCGGGACCTATTGCATTGCCACATCACCATCACTCCGTTGTTGCTGAGTTCGTCACCTCTCCCGCCCCTGTCTGTGCCTTTAATTTGACGAGATTGGTATAATATACGGGAGTACGCTTGCCGGAGAGCTTCGTCTCCGCCTCTCACCCACTGTCCCAATAACGGGTAAGGTGCCCAAGCGGACACGCCAATATTTCTTCTTTCCACATTGACACATCCCCATTGGATGAACCTTTCCGTGAAGAAGAATGTCTCCTTGTGCGCATCATTCAAAGGGCGCTGATAGCCCCCAACAACCTTAGTTGGCCGCGATCCTAGCACTATTATGCGGCTATCTAGTTAAATCCGAGTTGTCAATCCGCGAAGTCAAACACGTGGGATGAGTGTCAATACCTATGAAGGCCACTTTCCATGGCACAGCATACTACTGGCCCCCAGGTCGTAGGACTCCACTCGACGAGACCGGAAATAATTTAACAGGGGCGCGTTTTGACATTGGTGCGGCCTTCGCGAGTGCTGAGTGTCCATAGATCAGCTATCACAATAACTATACAGTTGCAGGTGATAACTCAACAGCCAAAATGGTTGAAGGAGCAACACTTTCCGGTAGCTTTAGACGAGAATATTCTAACACTTCGAGGATCGACAATGCGCAGCGTTTGGGCAATGCCTACTTAGGTAGTTATCTAGATGTGGCGCCGGATCCAGGAATGAAGTTGAGTGACGAAACGTAGCAACGTGGTAACCTAGGGTGTGTATGAGTAAGGCACACAAAAAGACACCCCTCCCCATCAGGAACTCTAGGCACGCTGCAAGTCATTCTTGGCCCTTATGGCAAATGCAATTCCCGGCGAGAAGTTTCCTGCGAATTATAATATTCGGTTGCCGTACCTGACTCGCATCAAGAAGCGAATATTGCCAGCATACCACCAAAATTGACATGAAACCTGTGCTCAACGTTACTCTACAGAGGCGAAATGACGAGCCCGGCGACCAAACGAAATGGGAAACTGGATGCGGTGTTTGTCATCGTAGTAATTCTACGAAGATCTCTATGCGAGATCATTCTTGCCACGTATATTGTAGCTTGCCGCCACTTGCTTCTTCAATGCCCCTGAGCGTATGTAGGTAGTCAAGAATAAATTGGTTGGACGGCTGCATATGGATATTTCTCGAATCACACAAGCGGGCATCACGAAAGATTGGTTATGCATCCGGATATGCACCTCAGAATGCATCACGGACCAAGTTGATTGGAAGTAGTCAGCCGTCGTAGGGAAGCAACCCTATATAACAGCTAGTACCATATAACTACTAACCGGGGTTATAAGGCCATGGAACCAAGGATGTCCGCGGCCTGGGTGGATTATAGAAGGGAGGCTATAGATAAGAAAACCAACTCTAGTCAACGAGAGGGTAGTTATAGAATAGTACACCTTCATTATGACCGCAAACTCACGACACTCAGTCTGTTGTGTCACCGCCACTTCACACAAATAAACGAACCGTAGATAAGATGAGCCAATGCTCAAAAGAACCGTAGGCGGGCCTAGACTATCGAGTGCTACCCTTTGTTGTTGCGAGATGTGAGGGGTTTCGGGTGGTAGCCGTGGACAAGTAATAGAGATAAGCACATGTTTCTACACATGTTTCTAGTTTTAGACAGAGTAAAAAGCACTAAACTTGAATATGGACATATAGAATATCTCTGTGCCGATGTGGGGATCTTCTTTATATTTCGTCTACCCTGTCTTGCTAATAATATGGTTAAACCATCCCATATATCCACCTACGGATCTTAGAAATCGGACTATTTCACGCGTGGTGAGGTACTCGACATTTCGAATTTAGCAATGCGACAGTACCATGTCTTCCTAATACCAACGTAACCCTCGCAAATTATAGTATGGTAAGATTCCATGCGTCAATTCGGGCTACGGATGCACTTCAAAGCATAAGACAGCGATTTCATATGCTTCCTCTAATACCGGATTCTACGAACACTCAATCCTACGTTGACAATTGGAAGATAACTCGGATATAGTTTGCGGTATAAGCAGTGAACTCAGTAATTACAATATAAACTCATAAACTCAAGTGCCGGGACTAAAGGTCTTGCACGTCTCTTACAACCAAGCCAATTAGAATGTAAGAAACCGCAAACTTTGCCCATCAATTTAATCAATGCCTACTTCGTACCGCAGGTAGCGCATTATTGCACCATAAACGGTGGTAAAAGGTAATTAATATATTGTAACGAATGAGCAATTGCCCTCAATGTTTTCTCTTTTAGGGCGAACGAAACTAAGAGGAGTCAAGTGACGGTTGCTCCAAATAACGTCAATTGACTATTATAACGCTAGGTTGACTGGAGATTGAGATGGTGCAAGACATTATATATTTTCAAATTACTAGAATTCCTAAAGTCTAATTACCTACAATGGTACCTGAGTACGAGTTGAAAGGGGGAAATTATGACGTGTGGGTTGAAAAGCCACCCGGCCTTCATACCGATCCAAGCTGTTAGCTTCAGGGGTTGCCAGAATAGTATCCTCATTATTTCTAAGTCAATGCTGTTCAGGTTACCTTGGTACGGGAGTCTCTAACTACCTTACATAGCATTTGCGTAAGTTCTTCAACGCTTGATAGCCATATAGTCTCCAAGAGTAGATTAGCTGATGTATAACACTCTGCCGCTCCGAGTTTTAGTGGCCAATTATGTTTAGCTATAGGAGACTTAATCGTACTAATCGAGGCAAAAGGTAAAATATATTACTTTGAATTGATTGTAAATTGAAATATACTGGAGATTCATTTTCATCAATGCCTCCAACTAGCTTGAGCCTGCCCACTCTACACAAAGTGTAACGAAGTCCCAAGATTAATTACTCTATATCTAGTGCTAGTAAAGTGATACTTAGACGGAATCGTTCAACTAATCTAATGGTATAGGGGCTCTCGGTTTATCTAGGTAGAAACTGTCAGGATTCTAGATGAGACATCTAGAACGAAGAACATGTTCAGTGTGCATAGACGTAGACTCTCGTAGTTAGGTTGGAGTTCCTTGAGGAACAATGAAGTTGTTTCCATGCTGTTTGGTTCCACCTCGTGACAAGAAACTACTATCATACGGCAATATCTCTCTTATAAGATATGTAATTATTATTATGCTTACTTATCTGCCTCATACCTAAATTCCATAGAATAGATAAAGTAGTTTTGTGTTAGGATAAAGAATGCATGATAATAAAATAGAACTTGGCTCTTTTCGCGGGGGGGTTAGTCGGGGGATAGGGGAATAGCCTCAGCTTACACCTCAAGAATTCGGTTCAACATGCAAATACTCTATAAGGTGATACACTAGAATCTTATGATGTGCTAAGTATCTCCTAAATGTTGTGGAAACGATGCTCATACGAGGACACTCTTATCAAAATATAGAAGCTATTCTAGATTCAAGAAGATAGCATGTCATAACTAAGCGTTGCTTCAACATTTGCACAATGCTATTGTCACCTCTATGATTGAATGATCCTCATCAACAATTCTCGTTATTAATAGGTAGGCTTCTAGGAAACAACACAGTTTCCTTTGGTATAGACCTGCGTTATGAAGGTACTCTTTTATAGGGCTATATTCTTAGTCTCAGCAGTTACCAGATGGCTGAGTTAGCAAGGGACCTCTGGTTGTTTTAATATCTATACTTATTTACATAGCTACGACGATACTTATCCTAACGTTAGTTAATCACATCTTTGAATCTTAGAGATATTTATTTTTAAGTTGAAGTACTTGATGATCTAATAAAGGCCCCCCTTGACTTTCTTCATTGTTATCACAGCAACGTTTCTTCGGAACTAGTTTAACGATGACTATAAGAATTGATATCGCGCGAGAGCCCATCTTTTATCTATCTCAATTCTACATCAATACATATGATAATGCATATGACATTTGTAATTGTCGTATATAAGCTGTTATTGTCGATGAGAAGCTCTGGTTCTATGAATCAAGAAACCGTGATAACAGGTAGGTTCCTTAAGTATACTATGAGTTGATAACATAGGGTGATTGCTAGAACTATATGCAATAGTCTTCTAATCGTTGCCTGACTTTAATACTACATCTTTGTGTAATGGAATCTGCGTATCGGAAGTCTTACGAACTGGTGGCTAGCTTTAACAATCATGAACAGACACAGCTGTGAGGGTCCAAGTAAAAAGTAAGAACACAACTGTTGGAACACGAGGAACTAGGAAGCTATTTATCTCATGTCCTAAACGTCTCAGAGACCTGGGGATTCAACGCTGACAAATTGCTAATTGCATATTGGTACCTGAGTCATTCGTAAAGCCCAAAAGTTTCGGCGTCAACAATTTGCAGGATATTACTCAGTTATTCTTTTGCTTTTGCTTCTTATTATATGACTAGTATACTTCACTTGCGTAGAATTCTATGTTAATTTGTTTCCCTCTAGCTCTAGGCTCTAGATTGAGAGACACTTACTAAGAAACTCTACTGGCAAGGAAAATTGTCTACAGAATCGATCCGGGAGTTAAATAGGAGGCCTCAACCTATGTAATAGGTAGTATTGTGTTAAGTAGATATTACGGACCTCCTCTTTCAGGGTTGATACCGACTATATCCCAATACCAGTCTCCTTATAGATCTAGTGTTTTGTTCCAAGTTAGTGAGTAGTAAAATATGTATCAGTGTATATTTTTGAATATGCCTATCAATACATACTATCTCAGAAATCGAGAAAGGCGTGGGAGAAGGTTGACTTAGGTATGAGTTCTTCATGGTGCGTAAAGGTTATCTTAGGCAGTCATTTTTATCTAAGAATTTACGGTCTTATGTTTCCATAGACTAAATGCGAAGCTGTACGTTCATAAGGCAATGACTGTTTGTCTGTTTATAACGCACAAGATACGCCAACTACTCTTACCATAGACCCCATCTCTACATCAGAAGCATTGGGTATGTGCTGAAATCTTACCCCTTGTATTCATGCCAATATAATTAATTTAGCATATCGTGGTTCTACTAGGGCCCAGTTCTTAATAATCTCGTCGTGTTTATACCACATAAGTAGTAACGGTCAGATGTATTTTTCGAGATTAAAAATAGGCAGGAGAAGCGAATGCGAGCAATCAAGAGTGATAGATGGGACTGAACGAAAACGTCCAGCAGTCGCGCGATATGTCCTGGCTCTTAATGTACCTGCTTGCCGGCTATTGTCGCCATTTGGACAAGAGTCGTGGGGTCAGACACGTAAGCGAAAGGACTGAAGGCAAAGGCTGTCACTAAAGCTGAAATACTATCACATTGACCATATATTGGGTTGAATATAGTATTCGTGGGACGGGCCTCGAGGGGGCGGGGATGCTTATGAGGATTCATATAACTAGCGAAAAGGGATTTCATACACGGCGTAAGATTTTATAGTTCCCAGGATGATTGACTAAGAGTCCTACGGGGAGGACCGGAAAGTTAGCAGAGTCAACGGAGAGGATGCCGACGCGTAATTTGTTGTTATCAGTCCGGGGGGGAGGGTTGATGAAGAGGCAATCTTGACACCTTAATGTGAGTGCTCTGGGCAAGCCATGCAAATTAGAGGAGCACTCGTTGGCTTTGAATGTAGATGTAAGTAATCAAATAGAAGCACTGTTATAGGTTCGTCGTGACTAAGCGCTGGATAAATACACTAAGGAATATCCTTGATGAAAGGACGGGAGGAGGACGTTTGCTTTGGTTCGGATCGCCTGAGCTGAGAGCTCGCCTTGATCTAAAGAAGAATCACGTGGAACAGGGAAGAACCCGAGGTATTGGGGTATGTAGCCATGAGCTCGGATCGCATACTAATCCCGTCTAGTATCTCGCGTTAGGCGAATGTAACCGAAGCCAGGGGTAAACCAAGATCTGAAGTGGGTTAGTGTGGTTGTCAATTGTGCTAAAGGTACGGAATACTGAGCTACAAGGTAGATGTAAAAACTGCTGGGCGTGCTGACAGTTCTGGTAAGCATCTCGTCAACATCTAGACTCACCCGGATATACAATGATACATAAATAGTATTTTAAGGCTATCGAGAAGAGCTATACCAACGATTAGTATTGATAACCCAATTCAATTTACTAGTGTACCTAGTACCGACTGCTTGGGGGCCGCATATCATTGTGGATGTGGATTGAAACACGTGGGATCGACGATTCAGTTCTATATATGCGGCGAATATCTCTGGTGAGTCTGCCGAAAGCTTTCGCTACCATAGAAATTGTGTGGATCGTTGCAGACTATTATGTTGATAGAGAGTTGTCTGGAGATATGTAGGTATCGTTTGAAGAATTGGCTTATAGGAACTAGACCGTTTGTTTGTTGGTATATAGTCGTTGTATATAGCCTATATGTGCGGACGCGTATGATGAAAAATGAAAAAGACGAGCTGGGCAATGGTAAGATATTCTTCTCATAATGATTATGTGATACAAATCATCATACGCCGGAAAGACAGGGTAGAGTTGCAAGCTGGGGAGGACGCTGTAATAATAGACGCGTTAAGGACCCCCTTTGATCCCCTGGCAGCATTCTGTGCAGTAGTCGACCAACTTACCAATAGCAACTAATGGCCTCTGCAAGTTGCAACTGAACCGATTGGTGGAACAGCTTTGATAACTATCACAATGCTTTACAGCATGATGTGTCTTGGCCCAATCGAGGCCTAATGGAACCGAAACATTGCGCCTAGAGCCGTCCATTGATGAACGGGATTGAAGCACGTATGTTAAACATGATACCAATATCTATTTCATTATGGGTTTGAATCCTTCTATGTGTGTAGTTGTTTGATTGTTCGGCTTGTGGATAGAAGTGGTGTTGCTTCCCGCTCTGCATCTGCAGCTATCTCAATGCGGGAAGACGTTCACCCCGCGAGTCGAGTTCACATGGGACATCATTGGAACCAGTATTATGCAATAGCCGGCACGTTTCAAGGGCTACCCTTCTCCGAATCACGAAAAGATCCAGGACTGCCTCGGGGGTTTTAAAGAGAGGAGTAAATCCATTGCCCCGGGTCTATCTTGATTTATAGAAAGTGACGAGAAACGTGTCTTGTGGGTAATCGAGCAGACAGGTGAAGAATTGATATAAAGCTTTAAAGCTTGAAAGGATTATGAGGTTAGAATGGTCAGCGCCAGATGGAGGGGCTTGAGGCTTGAAGGGATGAACCATTGCGGTGGGTCATAGCGTGCATAAGTTCAAATGTATAACATAGGAGATGGGAAATGAAGAATTACCTAGTTTGGAAGTTTTCATGAGGGTCAATTGACTAAATCGTCTAGTATCTAATAGTAAACTACGCAGTTGGCGAGGAAAATAATCGAATAGAGGTTTCTATGATGGTGAATCCGAGTATGAGGTATTAGGTATGCCATAATCTATGTCTTATGAATTATTACCTCGTACTGTGCGCTCTTTAATCATGACATTTTCTTATGGGCTGTTTTATATATCTACACGTATGCTAGATAGGCTAAACGCATTATCATTAATTTAGAGATCGAGCTGACGGCATGAAGCCTCATGTCGGTGACAAGGACAAGTTGAGATAACCGAGTCAATGGTGCCAGCCACCATGCAGCAAGTGAATCAAGAAACAAGAAAATCATATGTGCTATGCATGTGCTACCGCTGTAGAACAATAATACCTTCTACGCCGTCTCGCAGAATTTCTTTCAATTTGAAACGTTACTCAAGTAATAATAAGGCAGGCTATCAAATGCAATATAACCCTGGGTATCATCTCACAAGAAACAAGAGTATGATGCTAACAAGCATACCCCCCCATTACATTTGGATATAGGTTAGGTAGGTATGTAAGTCCTCATAATGGTATTGTTAGAATGAATCGCCGAAAACCACCGCCACCAGCTGGTTTTTTTTTCTCTTTAATCTTTACGAGGGATTTTTATAACTTCGTTCACACTGTGTTGAGCCATATTGCGGACTACCGATAAGGACAAATCCCAGCAACTATTTCGAATCATAGTTTCTTCTTGTTTTACCAATTCAAAGTTCCAATTATCCTCTTAAACCTTTTGCTAGGTATTCGTTGCATACCTACCAGGTAGACAAACCTAAAATCTGGCGGTTATCTCGATGCGTCGATGAGTCGATGCGTCGATGCGTATGAGCTTAATTCGATTGTCATGTTGCTTTTGGCGCACGGCGAACCGTCTGACGATGGTTTTCGGTGTGGCTTTTTACAATAACGGCCCCCTTTTCAAGGCTAACCAGCTCTAGTTCTCCCACGCTGCCCCACTCCTTTTATACAAATAGACTTGTTATTCGTTAGCATGTAAAATTAAGTGGAGCCGTCGAAATTTTGAAGCTGCCAGGGACCCCTAGCATAGTGTCGCGCTAACGGTAGAGCTAGTCTGGGGATAGCTCCAACCCCCCTGCTCAATTAGGTGTCAAATGTACTGAGTACGAGGCTATCGTTGCATTCGCGGCCTGCATGATATCTCCAAAGGTGCGACTTCCAGCAGTTTTAGGGCAAAAACGGACTCAGGCACTAATTGCATTAGCGTCCCCCCCACCTATAATAGAGTATCCGTTACATAGTACCCTTCTTTCCCTCTTTGAGTGTCGATCCCCTAGGTACGCCAGTCATCTTGTACCTTGCACAGCTTTTGCAGTAGATTGCAGCAGATGCCCACTTCTTATTTCCCCGTCCCTAGCAAATTGTAACCCGGCTGTTCTTGAAGCTGGCTTCGTTTGGTCCTTGTCGGCCCTGTCACACTTCGTCACTGTCCCAATTCATCCCGGTGCAATCCTAGGCGGTCGTTCATTACATACTTATTCTCTACTAACTACCTATGTATACCAGGGGTTATTAGAAAATAAACAATTCGAGCGTGCGCACTGACTTTTTGGCTGCTTCATTCGGGGCAAATATCCCTTTCTCGTACTCTGTCTCCGATCAAACCCTTTTCTACCACCGAAGGCCCTCTTGCCTCACGTCTCTCCTTTTTCTCTCTTCTAGAGAGCGTCGTCCTTTCAAATCCTCTCTTCTGCTTTCCCCTCCCCCACTTAAGCAGTTGCAGCAAGACTGTATTCTGTCTCCCATTCTGACAGCAAAGCTGCACAGCTCATCGCCGTTGTCGTTACCGTCGCCGAGCAGATTGGTGGTTTTGTTTCTGGTCTACCAGATCGGAAACAAATCTCAAGGGAGGGTCTCTGACGGGAGCAGTTTCATGCCATTAATCCCTTCATGATTGCCTAGATTTGGTTGAACAGTAACTTGGTCCATCTAGTTGCTGCTGTTATTCTTAATTTGATCTTTCCACAGGATAGCGACAAACGAATCAAACGAGGAAACGTACCTAATTATCCATCATGGCGCCTTCACTTAATACGCACTCATCTTTTACGCGCCCGCGTACCAGCGACCGTGACGCTCGACCGAGTACGCGCGACCAGGGCGACACCAACTTGATCATTCCGAGCAGGACTTCATCTCTTCACTCTCGTATCACACAGCCAATTCCTTCTACTCTCAATTCAAAGCCCCAACAGCGAACACCGAAGACTCTAACCCATGCCTACATGGTCTGTGGTGTCGGCCGAGAGCCTTCTCAATGGGTTAAGGCTCCCGCCCCGAGTCAAGGAAAGATTGGCCACATGAAGGGCGCAGTTGGACAATTCTGGCTCCCGGAGATTCTCGGTAGTAGTCCTCGTCTTGAACAGGACAACGATATTGCTCGAGCCTTGCACGCTGCTATGAGGGTATGTTTTCCTATTAAAAGATAGATTTGTTAAATTCTAATTGGATTAGGCTTGTTTCCCGCACGATGTCGAAATCTGTACCGGCCGCAGTCAACCCCACTGTGTTCACCATGCGTTTGTTCTCCAGCAGGATTCATCTCACACTCTCTATGGCATCTGCCTGCGTGTATGGTCAAGGGCGGACGAGAAGCGAGCAGAGACTATTAGGGATCTAAGGAAACGAACCGAGACGGATTATTACGACAATGCAGATGAGACTTACTGGATTCCCTACTGTTTGTCGTTCCTTTCTCGATACCCCTTGTACAACCTTCTTGGCGACTACTTGCGAGGGATGTGGATTCACTGGAATAAGGCTACCAATCTCTTCCACGCCGAAGAGGTATCGCGAATTCTCAGTTTTCCCGCGCCGAGATTGAATGACTTGGTCCGTATAGATATGAAGGATTACGCCCTCTGCTACCAGTTCCCTTCGTCCCCTACGGGTTTCCAAAACTTCGCTATGTGGCCTTTGTGGACTTGTCTTTCGGTCCCAAACATCGTTGGTGTCATCGAAGCGGCCATATCCCCTACTAGACGCATTATCTTTGTTAGCCATTATCCCGCGATGTTGACAATGGCTGCTGAAGCTATTCGCTTCTGCGTTCGAGTTTATGAATGGAGTGGCCTTTACGTACCGGTTGTTCATGCTCGCCACGCTAAGGAGTTGGTCGAGGAGCCGGGCCCATACATCTTGGGTGTTACCGCAGAATGCAGGTCTCTTTTCACTGCTCCGAATGATGCCCTTGTTGTTGATTTAGATCGCAACTTTGTACTGACATCCAGCCCTCCGACTGCCCTGAACGCAAACCAGCGCAACAAGTTTGTGACAAGACTGACACAAGCTTTAAACGGTGATGTCACGCCTTCCGGTGTTCCTCAGCATTTGCGTTCTGCTTATGGTGGTGGAAAGTTGGTACCCGCTGGTCAAATCATCGTCATGCGCGGTGAAGTCGAGTCTATTCAAGATCCCGAGTGGTGGAACCAGGATGCTGTAATGGCCGTAATGGACCACGTCTGTGAGAAGATGGTATGTGCTTTGACTTCTGTGCCAAACTTTATTCGCTGCAATACTAACTATTTCTTCAGGGCCGTAACACAGGTTTGAAGGCTGTATTCGGTGGCTCCGTCAAGAAGCCCTTAATGACGAAGGTTTCGATGCGGCATCTGAACGAGATTGTTCGAGAACGCAATCAATACTCCCGTGACGCTCTAGAAGCATGGCAAGATTTCATCAACCTTAAAGGTCGTATGGACACAGAGCTCAGCAAAGTTACGAAGCGGAATAACTACCTTGTGGAAGAGTTGGAGAGCTGGAAGCAGCAGGTAAGGCTCTCTCCTATTAGGTGAAGAAAAAACGATACTAACACAATACAGTTCCTTAAATTCCAGGCATTTGCTGAAACGCTTACTAAAGAGACTCAAGACTTGAAGACCAAGATTGAGACTCATAAGAGGGAGAACAGGAGACTTGGTGGCCTCATCGACCAACAGAAGGACGACAACGCCCGTCTTTCAGTTCGCCTTACTGGCACTGAGAAGCAGCGCGACGATGCCCTCGAAGCACTTGTTCTTCAACAGGAGATCGCTGAAGAGCTTGAGAGGGAGCGCAAGCGGAACAAGAAGGAATTGGCCTCCCTTCAGCACACCAACGTCACTATTGTGCGACAACGTGACGAAGCACGCCGTGTTGTCTTGCACCTGCGCAGCTTGATTGGTGGACAGTCTCACCACATGGAGCACTTAGTTCAGTCGCTGACTACACGCGACGACTTAGCTGGTGAGATTGAAGAGGGTTTCGAGGAAGATGGAGATGAGCAGCAAGATAGTAAGTCACGGGAACTTTTTAACTTGGCGTTGGGTTCCCTTGCTAATGAGTCTGGGTTAAAAGGCCACATGTTGAAGAACCCTAGCCGAGGAAGCAATCGCCTTTCTACCGCCAGCTTTACCGACGTAGCTGACCGACATCTCAAAGACAAGACCGATGCTATCTCTCACATTATTAGGAATATTGCAGAGCAGTGTCAGGCCGCTGTTGAGGGTCTCCAGCTGGCTCAAGATGCCGAAATCGAGTCATCTAGGTCGCCACGACGGGCAAGCAACCTATCATCGGTCCATAGTGACGATGGTCACTCGGCTGCTACTTCTGAAGTTGGCGATGACAGCCACTTACACCCCTCTGGACGCGCGTCTAGTATTCCTCCGACCCCAGACTTGATTCCCAACCGAAGCAGCACAGCCATGTCTATGGCATCGACTATGACGACTCCCGAGCGAGCGAGCCAGCAGTACAGCATCCACAACGACATTCCTACTAAGATTGTCGAGGATGACGAAGATGACTTGGCTGAGCGAAGCGAGAGCGAGACGTTATCACAGGAGCCCGGCCTGGTTGGTAAACACGCTTCAAGCCTCATCCACCGCCCGTCCGGTGCTAGAATTAGTGCTCTCGGCGGTACCCGCTAAATTTTTGTGTGTTCCTAACTTGTTGCATGTATGGAGTCGGTAGCGACATGTACCAAGAATTTTCTGCCTGTTGAAGGCTTTACCAAGGAAGGGCGAGTTGTCTTTGTATCATTTGCCTCTACCTGTGTATATGGACTTTGCTTATACCTTGGCCTATCTGTTTATGGACCTGTATGGCGTTCTACTCTATGAAGTGTCTCGGATTTTCGCTCTTTGCTTTTCCTATATTCTCTCTTGGCCCTCTGACCCACTCTTAATTTTCCTTCTGGTATTAAGACAACTGGAGATGAGACTCTGTTGGCCAGGCATTTACTCAATCTCCTGCTATGTTACGTTGTCAGTGAAGGAGAAAAAAAAGATGTGATGGAATAGCCATTCTGTCTCCTTTGTATATTGGTTAACGTTAGCTGTCTGTCACCAAAGACCAGTAGATGTTTGACCTTAATTATTCTGAAGCTCACGTCTTGTGTTTAGCATTGGACAAATACGAGTTACTTTAAAACAATACCGCCTCGCACCTTTGTGGTTCAAGTACCGCGATTTTGCCTTGTTTAATGCATGATGGACTTTTCTATAAAGTAAATTGCCAATGAAAAGTAGCATTAAGTCAATTAGTTAGTTTAACTGTATTCCTGCTCATCACTAATGGCTTAAATACTGTTCTTACACTTCTACAGTTTGCAATATCGACTTGCATAATCCTATCTAGTCCTCGGACAGGAGCGCTTGATTGGACCGTAACGTTCTGGTGGGATATGATGTAGGTTAGGAAGCTATATTTAGAAATCCCACAACATTTGGAATGCTTCCAGAACTTATTAGTCTGGTACGCAAGTTTACACAATGAATGACTTCCGTAAGAGTGGGACAAGTTATCTATTATGGTAGACAGGTAGGAGAGCAATTAAATACTATTTTCGTTTTATGTACGAAGTTGGCGCGTTCTGTTCTATACTAGCGGCGTTATCCGATTAGTCGTTGCGTTGAGGATTTTACAGCCTGAGGTGAGATCAGAGAGTTAATTCGCATCAGCTTGACAGTTAAAATCGATGCCTAGAGTTTTGAAAATTACTAATGAATAAGAAATCATTGAGAGTCTAGCTAAGTTGGGGAGATTTTATCTTCGCTTTTCATAGCTTTAGGATTCGTCTACCTTGCTACACAGGACTTGTGGTCTTATTCTGTTCTAAAAGAGCAAATGTATATCTAATTGAAGATGATGGCATTTCCTCAAAGATAATTCATCTTCAGATACCAAGATCATCGCAGATCCAGATTCGAAAGACCTAGCCATCTCTCACTTATCGCAGGGCTAACCCCTATCTTGATTTTCAAAATGGAATTCTCCAGCGGTGGTAGTTGCAGGTATTTTTTATAGCTCTTTAGTACATAATATACTTTGCTAAAAGAGAGGTCAAAGGGTTCATTTACGAAACAATATACTGATATGCAATATACACTAGACAGCAGCTATCCCTTAGATCAGAAGGACAGTGAGGTCAGAGTATATATATGGCCTTAACTACAACGCCTGGACTAAAAAACGTGTGGCCGACGGTGACCTCTCTTAAGTTTCTTATCTTAATAACTAACAGGTATGTATAAACCATTATACAATTCGTTTAAATTCGCTAAACTACCTTGTCTTATACTCGCGATGCAGACTAATACGTGGAAACCCGATTCCAGGGAGAATAGAAAGCGCTACCTCAAAGCCTCCTAGGTAGGTAGGTAGCAGCTCCCAATACCCTTACAGACACTCTTAACCTATAGCCAACCCTATGTAGGTATCAGTCCTACCCGACATGGTTCCTCCGGTCGACGAACGGCATCACATCCCATCCCATCCTCTCCCCTCCCCTCCCTATTAAATATTAAAACATCTCGAAGCTAGCTAGCTATCCCGCTAGCCCGACAGCAATTCGTTCAAAAAGCTCGCCGTCTGCTCGTTCCACTTGCGTTCCCTAGTCTTGGGCAGTCCCCACGAGGCGACGATGTACGACTTGCAGCACAGCGTGACGTCGTCGGGGTTCTCGGCGTGTCTCAGCACGACGGCGGGGATGACCGCGCAGACGGGATCGAGCCTGCGCGTGGCCTCCTCGAGGCTCTTGTCCTCGATGTCGACCTTGTTGGCGTTGTCGAGCGGGTCCTCGAGCTCGAACCATTCCCGGTACTCGTACAGCTCGGCGGCCGATGTGGTCTCGACTGTGTTGGGTCCCGCGAGGAACTCCCACGCTTGGAGCTGGAAGTGGTCCACCGAGGTGGCGAACAGCTCGTTGATCTCCAGCGCGCGGAACACCATCGTGTTGCGGATGTTGTCTATCGCGCCCGCGGCGCCGGCGCCGGGGAGGAAGCGCAGTATGTGCTGCAGGTCACCCGCCAGTTTCTTCTCGTGGGCGTCGCGCGTGTTTTTATATTCGGGATGCTGTAGTAGCGCGTAGTTTGTATTTTGGCGCCATCTCCTGATTTCGACGGGGCGCGGTTGCGGTTTGACGTTGTGGTAAAGGGAGTCTTCGATGTTCTCCAGCGCGGTGAGAATCTCGGGGGCGATGCCGCACACCTCCGCCTCGAAGATCTCGTTGTCTATCCATCGCATGACGATGGCTAAGATTACATATTCGGTTGACATGTTAAAAGACGAGAGCCGGGCAATGTCCGGGTACGCTTCCATCCAACCGATGAATTCCTTGGCGGTCCCGTCTCTTACGGCGGTTTGGATAACCTCGGCAGCGTGCTTCTCGTCGTTTAATAGGGGTGACACCCACTGATATATGAGATTTATAATTTCGTCTACGAAGTTTCTGTATTCCTATAAATATCCCGTCAGTAGGCTTTATTATCGTAGAGATATAAGAAACTGTACTTACAAGGGCAAGGTCATCCCGTGTTATACTATTACGGGCGTGCGTAGGAAAATGATCAGCCCGTAACTCTCTCGCGTCGTCAGGGGACAGGCCTTGTAATTTGTGGACTTCGTCTTCGAGGGCATCGTTCTGTTTTTCTAATTCGCCGATGCGTGCAACGAACTGATCTAAAGAATTATCGTCGGGTAAGTGATTCAGCAGAGTTTTGAGCTGCTCGTTTTCTACCCATAAGCGATCCTGCTCTGTTTCTAACCTGGTAAGCTCTTGTCTGACACGGCGCATTTCCGCATTATGTCTATGCCGTTCTCGGGTTACACTTTGGATGACGGGGTGGTGTAAATTCAGAGTTGGCTTCACAACCCCCGTCCCGTTTCTTTCCTCCGTCATATTGATAATTCGTATTTTCGTATTTTCTTTAGGATAATACGTATAGACGAATATTTGCGTGATTACTATGAAGATTACTATGAACCTAGGGGTCTACGGTGTTTAGTGTATGTCTGGCACTTATTAGAACAGATGTATTGCTTTTATTCGGACCTGCCATGCGCAATTGGCCATGAAATACAGATATAACCGGAAACATCGAGTAGCTTTATTTGAAGCGAACCCGTAGCATTCCATTTAATTCTCGGTGTAAAGAAGCTTCCATTAACAAAGCTGTCTGTTTGCGATAATCGATTGTCAGCCAGGGGGATATCTCTCCTTTGTTCATGTGTATTAATGACGCTCTAAGTCACGAAGAGTAAAATAACTCTACTCAGCTCAGAGCTTCATAAACAAACACAGTGATTATCAGCGATCTGTAGAATCTATTGTAAAAATTTGGCGGCAACTTTCAAGAAGCTTCATATATTTTCAATTGTAGATCTAGTCGCAAAGAGCTGCTTAAGGACTTCTTATGATAAAAATTACTAACACATAGATACATAAATAGGCACTAAGAGGAAATCACGTCTTCATCCCGATATCTCTATGCGGTTACAATTAATTAGTTTACCAAATAAATCTCGTGGTTGTATTCAAAGTCCCCGGACAAAGAGCGTCGTTTAAAGTAATCTAAACACAGTAACATCTCTATATCCTCATCTACAACCAGGGATAGTTCAAGATTTAAACCTGGTCTAGTTCGCTACGGATTATTGATACTATAGCGAGTACCGCAAAGTCCGTTGGGAGCTCCGCGGCGTATATGAATTTATATGAATTTATGTTTGCTTCTAAGCCAGATATGCCAAGGCGCCTAAGACATAAGCGCCCATGGCTCAATGTCCAGCACATTTGAGCCGCCAGACGCACATATTCTTGTCCAAGGTTGAATTTACCCCGAATATGCTGGCTGCTATTCCAACCTATTTCCCCAAGGGGAACCCGGAAACATCGTGAGATTACTGGTTACTGCTATATCAGGCTATTTAACCCCCATCCTTCCACTATGTACCCCACACTAATCCCGAATCGCCTCTCTCGGTATGATATGATCCCAAAAGTGTTGTGCTTACTCGCGCGCTCTTGCTAATGGCGTTAGTCAGTATGCTGCTCTGCCCCCGCGGATAACTATTTAAGGGAATGTTGGGAGGGAGGGGCTATATCGGAATACTAGGTTGTGGTAGTAATAAGCCAAGTGTTCCTCGAGGCTTGTCTTGTGTGTCTGTGTCTGTGTCTGTGCCTGTGCTTATTGTCCACTCCGTTTCTCCTACTTCGAAACTGAGCTTGTGATACATACTTTCCAAACTCGTTCGACGGGAACCAATTGAAAAGATGCGGTGCTCTATACTAGCCCTGCCAGTCTTGGCGGTAGCGACATCTGCAGTTGCTCAAGCTCCGAACCCTGGGAAGGATGGGAAGTACACGATATCATCGTCGGGAATAAAAGCGCAGGTTCGGCGATAGTGTCCTAATGAAGTTGGCAGATAGACTGACGCTTATACACACTCCAGTTCATTCCGTATGGAGCTACGCTCACCAACCTCTTCGTCAAAGATAAGAATGGAGAAGATGTCGACGTGGTGCTCGGATACGAGGACATAGAATATTATCGTAATTGAGCTCCCCAGAATACATCGTCCTTAGAGAAGAGAGAGAGAGAGAAAGAAAGAAAACTAACCTTTGATTTCAGCCAAGGACCCAGGACATCCAGTGTATAACAGTATCCCTGGCCGTTATGTCAATCGCATTGGGAAGGGCAAGTACACGATCGACAACACAACATACACCACTCAGATAAACGACGGGACCAACACGTTACATAGCGGCACGAACAACTGGTCGTACCGCGTGTGGAACGTAACCGATGCCACCGAGGACTCCATCACCTTCACCGTCAAGGATGCGTCGAACTCGTCCCAAGGAATGCTGGGTCTTGTCCACGGCCAAGTGACGTACAGCGTCAGAGGGGGCACATGGAAGATCAAGATGGAGGCAACGTCGCCCGAGGCTAGGACTCGTACGTTTCTTTCCTTTATGACGTAGCCCTTGGTGTGCTTACATTGCTAACTTGGCCTGCAAAGCGCTCATGCTGACCCATCACACCTACTTCAACTTGGACGCCTTCAAGAATCCAGACACGGACCAGATTTGGAACCACACTCTGTACTTACCGTACTCGAAACGGTACTTGGTCGCGGACGACGGCGCCTTGCCTACGGGTAAGATTGGAACTGCGGAGCCTAACAGCATCAACGATTTCTCCAGCCATCCCGGCCTATTCCTGGGCCATGCGCGAGGCGACCCTAAGTTTGCTGGGAACTGCGGCGGCGGCGGCGCTTGTGAGGGCTATAACGGCTACTTTCTGATCGACGGTGCGCCCAAAGATGCTGTTGTCGTCAGTTTGGCCAGCGCCTTTTCTGGCATCACTGCCGATCTACGCACCGACCAGCCTGGAATCGTGCTTTATTCATGCAATTGGATGGATGGGACTGCCGACTTAAAGAGTACGCAAGGTACCGAGACCGTCAAGAAGGTGGGAAGGAGTTCTTGTGTCGCCATCGAGGCTCAAGATTATGTGGATGGCATTAATCAGTAAGATTGCCCCCTCTCTTCCGTCATCCGATGCACTCCAAGTCTTCCCCGCGCCTAAAGGCGAAATTTACAAACGTCGGTTGTTGTGTATGATGTGAGCTAATATGACATGCATAAAGCCCTGAATGGGGACGAGCCGAAAAGCAGATTACCGGACCAGGCCAGAAATACTCATGGGAGAGTTCATGGACGTTTGGAACCCTTTGAATGAGATTCGGCAAGGGGTGGCAGAACTCCTAACATCCAACCTCGAGGGAGGATGTAAGTGGGGGAATTCATTCGTACATACGTCTCGTCGGTAGTGCCCGTCATGAAGAAACTATACGGGCCCTGAATTGTACATAGTAACGAGGGTTTCAAGAAATGCTAGCCTTGGACGCCTTGTCGTGTCGTCCCAGCTCGTTCACTACTTTGGCGATAGATTGCGATGAGTCGCGCATGATTTGCAGGTCGGAATCCTTAAAAGTCAATATTCAATTCGAAATGCATGTTGACATCAGAATAAGACCACCATGGGAATCATTCTTTTTGAGGGTCAAAGCTTTCTTCTGATCTGGGAGCCAGTGGGAGGGTCACGACAGCTGTTTGATGGATGCTTGTGGCTTCGCATCCCAGCAACTGCGAACAGTCTAGACCTGATAGATCTGTGGTAAGGCGTCCTTCCTTGTAGACATGTTGTACTAGTAGGTACGTATTGTACCATGCCTTGTCTCGGAGACATGGGAAGTAATCCGGCAATCTATTAATGTATTAGCAGCCGGTGTTGTTTTTGGCTTTATTCTTTATTTCCGTAGGCGAAGGCGAATTTGAATCTCAATCATCTAATATCGTACCGTACCATACCGTACGTAGCTAACCTAGAACCTTATCGTCCGCCTTACGGTCCGCCTGAATTGGACTTTGTTATTCGCCTACTATTGATTCGCAGGCAGCAATGGTAAAATGGCCTGATTTGCTAAAGGATCAGCAAAATGTCTATTTGTAGTTGATTGGTTCATAATCGGAGGGGTATATGTATGTACCTACCGAAGGGAATACTAGCCTAATACCGCTATAGTCGATTATCTGTACCTAGGTAGGTACCTAGTATGCATGTCTTTGCGATTGCGGAGCATCGAGATTTCCCAAAATTCCATGTTTCCTGGGTCCATTTCCCCATTATCTTACATAGGTACATATGTAGTAGACTACATAGGTACCTAAATTTAAGGGTCCGTTGCCTTGCATACCTCATACGCCAGTCATTCAGGGTCCAGGGGTAAAGGGGGTAAGCGCTCTCACCCAGCTCTTCGCCCTCTCAGCTGGGATGACGTAGCTTGGCCAAGAAAAAAAAATTTCTATTTTACTTTCCCCTTCTTGTCAAATTTCTATACAACTCGAAGAGTCTAGATTCTAGACTCTACATTGCCCTAATTAATTACTTGCCCGCGGACCATTCGCACGTAATCTTGGTGTTCTAGACTTCGGAATTAGAGAGTACTGCCGTAGAGTGCGATCCAATGCCAATCAATGCCGTTACCTTCACATCCTAGCTCAACAATTAGCTCCATGCCCAAACGTACGTCATTGCTTTACAATAGGGGATTTCTGCGTCGTGACCTTTCTAAGAGTTTAACGTCATTGCCGTTCGGTGAGCTTCGATTGTTCCAAGGAGGCTCGCTATTTCGTGGGGGTCTTCTGGAAAAGGCGGCCAAGCGATCACCATGGTAGAATGTTGCCACCATCGCCTTTTAACAAGATACTCATATTTGATAGCAGTATAATGGTCTTATTAAATCAATATTCTAGTGAAAATAGGCCATGATCGTCTTGAAGTTGTGATCACGAGGGCTAAAATGCTAGGTCACTAGGGACGGAGCGACACGGGTTGGGATGTTGTTCATGATAGTTGGGTTCCATGTTTGCCCGATCGGCTTTTTCTCATACGTAGCAATCAGCTCCCGCCAGATTTTATCTGAGGAAACGAAAAGAAAAGAAGGAGATCAGCCCATAATTGTTTAGTTTACTGGATCGGGTTGTCGGCTTGCGTCTCCAAACAAGTAACCTACCTACCTAGGTAACTTAGGGGATCAGCATTGGTGGACTGATGGGATGATATGTAATTAGTAGCGCGGCGCTAAGTGGAGAGGTTTAACCAAGTATAGCTAGCAGGTAGCTTCGCATATAGATTTGTATATGATAGTACAAAACGTTAATGTTTTTTAAAACCGAAAGATTGTTTCCGAATATTCATGTGTAGGTTTGGATAAAATACTGCTATGAATAGTTGATCTATCCACTGATATTTTGTACCTTACATATAAATTTATATGTGAAGCTACCTGCTAGCTATACTTGGTTAAACCTCTCCACTTAGCGCCGCGCTACTAATTATCATCCCAGAGACCTGTATCAGCTTCCCCTGTCACGCCTGGCCTTACCTCGTGGGGGGTTAAGGTTGGAATACCTTGTCGATGGTTGGACCGTGGAAGCACCGCGCGGTGCATCGCGTCGGTAGTCTGGGGAGTTGGGAAGAGGAGGGTTGATCCTAAGATTGTGTCCTTGGATTCTACATAAATCTCAGGTTTGGCCCTCCAAGCTGCCCTCGATCGACAGGCTCAGTTACTCATGTGTCGATCAATAACCTGTTATGTGATATATTCTCGATTCGCTACGTGGCAATTGCTGTTTCTTCGTCTTATTCCCTGTTGTTGTTGATGCTGTGTTTTGTTCAGCAGTGGAAAGAGTTGCACGAAATACGACAAAGTTTATCGCCCTATCTTACCGATCTTACCTAATCTACCCCATACACTTCAATTTGTGTTTCGCGCAGGGTCCAACTTTCCCACCTGCCAGCGGCTGCAGCCGAACGCTAAACGAGGCCTAAACCATAATACTGGAAATCTCAATTAGTTTCTAATTGGAAATTGCATCATGGCAAATAACGGCCAAGTCGATGGCTCCGCACGTGCTGTCCAGTATTTAAAGTGAGTATCTACCTAATTACCTAATAATTTATGTACATACCTTAGGTACCTAAGGTATTCTTCTCCAAGTGCCTCAATTTAAGCTATTTCAAGCCAATGAGTTGAGGCTTTGCTCATATCCATCATTTACTTAGTCAAGACGCTGCTCCCGAAATAGCCCAGAGACCCAATATTAATGTCCCCCTCGACGTGAATTACAACTTACAGCGATTCCTGAACCCGCACCTCCACGCTGAAGACCAACACCTAAGGTCACCGCAATATCCAACTCCACTCTCCGAAAATGAGTCTCGCATGCGCATGACGTCAATCTTGAGCTCCATAGGGCTAGACATGCTGCCGAAACAGAAGTGATGAAGAATGAGAATGGGAATGGTCGGAATTATGACTTATATTATGCATTATGTTTTTGTTTTCTTTCCTATCGTATTGTTATCATTTATGATTGCGAGTTGGTTTTTGTTTTTATTTACTGCATAGCTGGTGGCGCTGATGGGGGAATCCGCAATTCATTCATACATAGGCCCAGACAGACGGAACTGCATCGGACGGAGGAATCTTTTAGCGTTTCTAGCATTTTGGCATTTCCAATCTTGCCAATAAATATTGGTGGATTCTGTAACATATTTCTGGTATTTAGCTCATCAAGTATATCACAAGTTGACCTATGTATGTATTCGATCAGTACCACGCATAATAGATAGGTATCATTCATCACCTTCCTCTTTAGGCTAAGCCGAGCTGTTTTAAACATTACCTATGATGTAAAATAGTTGTCCGCTAAGAAATCTAAGATGCAGACACGTGCTGGTTCTGAGAGGTAGGTATCTCATTCATTCGTCGCAGTTGATGCACGTTTTCGGTCTCAATTACAAACAGCAGCTATAACCACAACCCAACCGTATTGGATTTGCAAAGTTTCTTAATACCAACACATCCAGGTACTTTACCATTACAGAATGGCAAATAAGGTCGAACTACAGCGGAAAGATATCAAGGGGGATGTACTCGTTGAGGAAGCCGTCTTCAACATTCTCAATGATTATCTCCAACTGGACAGCTCTGTCTCTACTGCGCAAGTAGCCGCCGCCATATCAAAGCTTCCCCCTGAGCCAAAGAGCGGTAGCAAAACTTTGGATGATGGTTTCTTTTTTGATTTATGGGGAGGTATCATTTCTATCGCAGAACAGATCCCGTATGAACATGCCGCCCAGGATAAACTAGTCAAGCTTATAAGGGAGTTGACCCTACTGTCCGATACTGGAATCACTGTGTGGCAAGTAGGTTAACCGGGTCTCCTTCCTACTAACTTCACCTAAGTTATAAAGCTGATAACCGGATTAGTCTCGGCTGTGGACCGATCTTCCAGTTCTCGCAGCTGCCTTTAGGGAATATCTTAATGGACCTGCTCAATCAAAGGTCAAAGAGGAACAGTTGCGTATTGATCAAGCTTGGGTACGGTTCCACGCTTTCTCCGCCAGGCTCATGGGCGCTGGAGTCATCCATTTCGCGAACCAGCCCATATGGATGCTGCGCGATGCGCTTGAAGAGGAGAAGAACCCTCCAAAGAGCAGTGCACTAGACAGAGACTTGATAACCGCGGCGACGTATATCGAGTTCTTTGGCCCAGTCCTAGTCGAAAGGCTGGCCGCGGATCCGGACCCGGAGCTTTCCAACGAGGACCGCCGAATGCTTAAGGGCGGATCGCTTTTCCACGGGGAACCCGGATTACGACCGGACCGCTGGTCGTTCTGGACTAGGAGATTTAAGGAGGAGGCGGAGAAAACAAATACTGACGAAGCGAGGGACATTGCTCTACGAGCTGCTCGGTTGATGGAGGTTTGGAGCGAGACAAGGCTGAAACCCCAATAGGGCAGACAGCAGTGAGGAGCCAAACATTTAGCCTAGATGATGATGGTGAATTCGTCTACCTATAGACATTCGAATGCAATTCATGTAACGATGTATCGTCCTGTCCTGTAGAGCCTATCCAACCTAATAGCCATACATTCGGATGTTCCGACTAGGCGAGAGAGCATCGTCGTACCTAAGGGGTCTAAGGTTTATTTGGCAAAAGAGTAGTGAGGAAGTCTCCAGCAGCTGCTAGGGGTTGTAGATAATATTGTTATGCGAAATACCATCCGTGGTTATTGGTTTCACCTAATAGAAGCGAGCACGAATAACTATGAACCTTGCAAATGAATAAATTATTTAGATCAACTACCTAATATAAAGCCCTATTACCTGTAGCAAGAAAAGTTAATCATTAGTCATGAAGAGTTCCTTATTTCCGGCTAAAGTCTCCGAGGGCAGCATTAACGGCTGTTTCCTACTTCCCGGGACACCAAATAAGCCCATTACATCGGATAGCATCTTGTTTAATGGTCTAAAATCCATGTCCATTCTAGTTGAAAATAAACGTGATTTCTGTCTCTGGTGCGCGTGTCGTGGCCGATATCGATTCGAGGCATGTATTCGTATATGCCTGGTAGATGACTTCCTGTCTACGTGGGGTTATCGCACTCAATGTTCACTGAGCGATTGCTAATGTAATATAATAAGTCTGAACATTGATGGCATATCCTATGTAAGGCACCATGATAGCATCAAGTAACGACATGATACGAGCACATTCATCAAAGCTGCCAGGTCGTATGGCTCAAGATGTTTCGATTCCCTATTTGCTAATCTAACTACCCCTTAGGGTCATGATGCCCATCATAGGGAAATGAGGAAGATGTAAAATGGCATACGCTCAAAATGATAGCAAAATCGTTAGCATTGCAGCATCTAGTGCTGCTATTATCGATCATGTGGCAAGCCTGAGGCCTTCGCCACCTATTATAACTACTTAGTCTTCAAAATGGTATAAACGCAAACCATACCATGAAAGTACAAAACCCATAGAGTAGTTTCTTTCTCAAGGGCATTGGCCCTAGGAAGATATTTCGCGGGTCATAACCGCAGTTCAGCAATGTGTAGCCAACCGTGTCTAAAAACCGGAATATTCTAGTGAAGAACATTTAGCATCATAACCCTTGTCAGACGAGTAAGGGGACTCACAGGTTAATTAAAAAGACGCCAAACCCGAATTTAGGGAGTGGGCCTCCCTGGGTCGTCTCGGAAATAACGGTTTCGCGTGCGGTGTAGGTAACGGGAGGGATGCGGATGAATGTGATTACTAGTTCTACGGCCAACGCACGCGTGTACGTGACTTCGTTCGTGGTGCCTACGCGGACCACGAATATCATTACTGCTATCACCGCTAGACCGAAATCGATCTAAGAGTCGCGTTAGAATACTGGAATGCCGAACAGAAAGTGAGGATAAACATACGGTAGCAGGTATTAAAACTGCTGACGTATTCCGGAACATGGTCCATGCTAGCACGGCAGCCAGCATGCCGAGGCCGAATTGTATGATGGCCATGATTAGCCATGATATAACTACGACGAGTCGCCTCACCCGGCAAGGGGCATGCATGTTTCTGATCCGGCTGTTAGAGGCGCCGCTGTGCACCGGCCAGGTGCAGAAGTGGCATATGTAGCCACAGTCGCCGTTGACCATTTGTACCAGCGGCCAGTGCTTGCGCTGGTTCTCACGGCTCATCCGATAACGCCAGCACCGGAAACAGATAGACCGCCACGTGTGGCTTGGACGCGTCGTATCTATGATCAGGCGATCAAGCCCCGGCATACACAGACATTCAGTGCAGCAGCTCTGCAGGACGGGATCGTGTCCACCGTCCGGGGTAGCGAACTGCTTGCCGACGACGTCAACCGTGATGACCTGGCGGTACAACGGACATGTCTCTCGCAGGGTGATCAAGCTCGTCAAGTCCAGGTGAGAGATGATAAGGTATTGCAGCTCAAGCGGTAGGGACTCTAGCCCGGAATCTTCTGCGTTTCCTGCGCTTCCTGTCCGCTGCGGCGCATAGCGGCGACTGTTCTCGGCTTGGCTCTGGCCGCGCCTCGAGCTTGTGCTGCTGCTGCTGATGGTGGTGAGTTCGATACTTGGAGACGTGCTCATCATGCGAAGTTGGACAGATTAGACAGCGTAGCTGGAAGGAGAGTAAAGAGTGTGTTCAATCATGGAATGAATGAATGGCTCGTCATCTTCCGCCGAATGGACTCTCCTTTGAAAGATAGGATTGTAAAAAGGGTTGATAGCCTTCAATGCGACAGGTCGGGATTGTTCAATGCCAAGTATGACGGTTTGAAGAAATTCCCTGGACTGGTTTGATCGGTTTTCCGGCACAAGGCAACGCGCTAACCCGGCTGTCCGGCACAGGCCGAGACCGTGCACTGATCCGTGCAAATCGACAGTATGGCTACCAATCACGCACTGTTTTGACGGTACTGTGGTAGGTTACTTAATGGAAAGGGGGATGTCCGCAAGATGAGTAGGACCAAAAAATAAAATGAGATGAGATT
Source organism: Daldinia decipiens (assembly GCF_022478715.1). Lineage (NCBI taxonomy): Eukaryota > Fungi > Ascomycota > Sordariomycetes > Xylariales > Hypoxylaceae > Daldinia > Daldinia decipiens. Next base: position 809,662 of record NW_026054553.1, on the reverse strand, counting down.
AGCAAGGTTTTATAGTCTTCATAACAACAATTTAAATAACAGTGAAAAAAGGTGATGATATATTATCGTATCTCTACCTAACCTAGGAATATATAAAAATAGTTCTATCAAGAAGATGTAGAAACACATGTTCATCCAAGTATCTTATGTAGGTAAGGTTTGGTTACATATGTACCTTGGTGGATCTCTTTTTTTTATGGGTACGTCCAAACCTATTTAGCGGGACAAGCGAGAGACTTCAGGGATCTAAGATAGAAAGCCTCGCAGGGCTGTCACCCATCACATGGAAGGTAAGGCGGAGAAACGACACAAGTACCATTCGGGGACCGCTTAGCGTGGCATTTAAGTACAGAATGGTTTTTAGGTTTTGACTAACAAAATTTGGACGACGTGAAGGACAACGTAGAGAGGAGAGAGGGAAGGAAGGAAGGAAAGAAGAAAAGGCGAAGAAAAGCAGTTCATCGAGGAAGAGCGGCTTCTAATCTATCTACGTACATGTACAACGTATATAATAGTGTCACCTTTTCATGCAAGTCAACACAAACCCTACCACCCTTTGATATCTTACGCTATCCCTTCTCGGGGTCTTGTTGAACCATCTTACATAATCTCGTTATGATCTCTAGTTTTGTACAACGAAGATCAAGCCTATCGGATCCGATGGGTAGAACTACAGTCCCGGCACATGCATCTTGAGAATTCCAAAATATTTATTATTGCTTCCGGGTAGCCGTGAAACCACCCGATATAATGTTTGATTAGTGACGAAAATGAGACTTGCTGGGGGGGACGTGTTTATTCACCGTCACCACAATGATCCCTGCTTTAGCGACTATTTTCGTCCCGCACCGGATTGCGGCAACATGCAGACAACCGAGAGAATATCGGACTTCGACCCATTTATTTCCCCGGCCATGTTGAATTTGAATTCCATTAAATTTTGCCTTGCCGATAGATCGGGTTTAGACATAATCCATTTCCGACGAGCTTGCTTTATTACATAGTTCTAGGTTACTTACCTAGTTATGTCGTTATAAGAGTGATGACGTTGTTTTGCGGAATTAACAACCTTTAGACTTAATGCTTGAGTTGAATCGTTTTTTATTATACGATAGAAAGCTTTGTAAGGGATTGGAAAAAAATTAACGTCTTAAATTCATATTAGGTACCAATATTATTATAACACTTGGCGCTTACATTTTTGGAGGAATCCTGATATAAAGTCACCGAATCAAGACGCTCTCTAACAGACAACAACAAGTCACCAAATGGGCACGCATATGATTGACGCCCAAAGCTCGCAGGGGTCCAAGGGATCATATTGGACTATCAAGAAAATAAATAACCAAACACAACTTTGTCACAAAAACGACGCCGTAATTGCTCGTTAGCAATTACGTCCTATGTGATAAACCTATTAAGTCAAACCACCCTTACTGGGGCCACCCTTACTGGGGCCACCCTAGTGGGGGCCACCCATTTCCCATACAAAATCAACGATTTCGCATATCTATATTTAATTCAAGAAAATAGATAAAATTATACAGTCTTTGACTTTGAGTACGGTGTTGGATTTTCACCAGGTATAAAATTTTGAAAAAATGGCAGGGCTAATATCTGTGGTGAAATGAATACAAGAGTATACACTAACAATTACACATACAAATTTATATGCAAAGCTGTTAAGGGATATTATTGCTTATAACTTTACCAATTAATATGGTATAAATGTAGAATCTATATCGTTAAATAAGGGACGGTTTAATACAACTTTTAAATCTAGGGCCAATTATATAACTTATTTATCTGAGAAGTTATAAGCGTTTATAAAGTTTTATGGTAATTTGATAAAATTCCCATATAAAATTAAAATTTTAAAATTTTTTAAAATAACATTAAAAATACACTTTATTATTTTACTATTAAAACATTAGATTTTAAATATTATAAAATATACATAAGCTATTATAATGATCGCAAAGTAAAACATAAGAGATTGTATATTTTTATCTATTGTTTTGAATTAATTATAGACATGCGAAGTTGTTGATTTTGTATGGGAAATGGGTGGCCCCCACTAGGGTGGCCCCAGTAAGGGTGGTTTGACTTATACCATCGTCGCCAACATGGCTCCTAGTCAGCACTATAGCGGTTAGAGCCACCATACATGGCGATGATTTTAGCACCCTTGGGCTCAGCAGCCTAATACGGAGACTACCTCAACAAGTCTTGTACAGCCCAAGTTGTTAAAACAGTTTTGTGGTTCAAGTCCTTCGTGATATGTTACCTCTAGTAGAGATCTATTAATTCGATTTATAATGGCCTTGGAACATCCCCCAGTAATTAACAATACATCCCTATACTATATACATCAACTATTCAAAAACTAGCTTCCACTAGGCTCCTCTAAAGCTTTCTTTATTTCAGCAATTCTTAACTTGATCTTCTGCGCATAGTCTATAGTGTCTTGCCATATTATCTCACCAGGCGCCCAAACTTCTTCTCCTACTGCCACTGCATTGTCCAGGTAACGTTCAGCTCGTTGATTGTAGACTAGGCTCTGCTTCAAATCTGCCCCCCGGAGTTCTTTGTTGAGCTGGACGAAATACTCCGCCGCATCTAGGTACCTTTTCAAATTGTAAGTCTTGGTAAATATAGTTGCCGATATGATTACAACTTACCCGAAATATAGCTCTGGAGGCCAGCGCAGTGCTTCCAGAAGCTCAGCACGCCGGAGTATACGGCGCTCCTCCGCCTCTCTCCCCCCTTGTATAAAGCCTGGTAATAATGTGTCTTCGTCGGCATTGGGATACTGGAGCCTGTATGCTTCCTCGAGTTGAACATCGTAATCAAGATCCCATCCTTCGCATCTATTACATAGACATCCGAATTTCCAGAACTTCCGCAATGCAGCCTGCCGTTTTTCCCTGGGCGCTTGGTTAGGTATATAGCTGATTGTGATTTCCTCGCCTTTTTTGATGGGCCGCATTGGTGTACAGATAAAATGACCCGTCCATGCAGTTGCAGTGTACCAGCAATTAGGATCACAGGAGTGATTAAATCTGCTTGCCTTAATAAAGACGCCAGATCGAGGGGGAATTTGTGTCCCGTCCGGGGCTTTCTTAGAATTCTCTATCTCGAAGTTGTTGGCAGCATGAACAAGCCTGACGGTGACGCATTCATCAAGCTGATCAGCTGTTATTAACTCGCCGCTATTCTCAAATGCTGCTTCGTTTCGAAATCTAGTGTTGGGATTTCTGTCCGAGTGTAATTCCAGAATTTTTGCCCTATCTGCTTCACTCAGTGCTAAATAAGACCGGAGTAGACTGTTGGTTCTTTCATAAATATCCGTATGATTTACTTGCCAGAGGAGGCACCTTTCCACAAGCACACGTTCGCCGGCCTTGATATCTCTCGTTGCGTAACAGCCCATCCCCTTCCCCCCCGCGTCTTTTACAACGAAAGGGTCTTCATAGCCACCTACTTGTATATTATCAGCCATTGTTCCCGTACGAGTTGAAATATAAGATTTGATTTCTTAGATAATTAGTAGGCGTTAAGATATATGAAGCCAAAGCTTATTATAGAATACTACAGCGTTTTAAAAGAGAAGGGAAAATCGAGTAAAAAAAAAGATCATTTCAAGTTAGAAACTAGAAAAAGGAAAATAGATAGCGACTTAATTTGGGTGACGCGCTGCAAGCAGAATACCTCACCGGGATAGGAAAACCCGCTTATGGCAGTATGTGATGCCATTGCTGTTGTGCAGAGCGTTGAAAGACAAAGGCAGACGGATTCGGCGTCAAATACCAACCCCACCCCTCCAAACAATCCAAATATGTATTTCTTGCCTGATTCACGATTGTTGGTCTTTGTTAAAAACATGTTTGCGGGTTTGTTGTGTTTGCTTACCTCGAAATTGCGGGCTCCCTAACTTCTTTCATTTATGAGCTCGACTTATCCAACAACTCAGATTCCTTTCCATATAATCATACCCTACTGCTAATGAAACTCAGTATTTAACAACTGCTAAGATTGGGTACGGATGACACTGATTCTATAAAAATTAGCATTGCTACTCAAAGAAGTTGAGTAATACCTACGCCAAATCTAGACCAGCCATGTCTTCCAATCCCAGTCCAGAACCTGCGGCAGAGCCTCCGGCAGCACCTACCGCAGAGTCATTTACCACTCGGCTCGAGCGGATCGAAGCTGCGGGACTGTATGGGTTTACCGACTTCACTACTGCCGGCTTTCACGAAACTGCGCCGTATTTCATATCTCTTTATACGAATCTTATAGAATTACTCGGCGAAATTTCCAGACAAATGTTTAAGGATGGTGCTGATGCTGAGCGTGAGCTTTTCGATAGAGCAGTTCAACTTCTTGACGTTTGTTACGACTTCGTACGAGACGGTGCCGAAGATCTGGGCAAGTTTAAGAATTTCCACTATAAGCTATGGACTCGCCTCGAAAACTTCTCTTCACAGCCTTTCACCTCTTACAAGCGGAATATTGCGAGTCATATCACGAAAATGACATACTTGGCTCGTGATATCGCACCCCCAGCATCGCAATCGTGGGTCGGTGACACTCTACCCGAGCATAAAAGATTTATGAGGGCATATAACGAATTCATCGGTCTTGAACAAAGGCACCTTCGGGATGATGCAGATCGTCGTGAACTTATTTTCTTTTCCCAGGAAATCCTTGATCAGGCACTGCTCGGCCTTCGAATGCCTTTAGTTGCTATAGAGATACACCGAGAATTGTTTCGCGAGGGCGGGCGCCCCACGTATATTGATTTCCCAAGCGACACGGACGAATGGCTGTACGGGTTAGGGAAACGGCCAGGAGTACTGGATCTAAAGCTGAAGCTTGGCGGCAAGCTTGCCCCCGAGGAAGCAGAGAAAAAGAAGCAAGCCGAACAGGAGCCCAAAAAAAGATCACTGTCGCCGTCTGAATCAAGCCAGCCAGGTCCAAAAAAGTCACGTCTCCTTGAGAACTACACTATAACTATGGATAATGTCGACGCAGATATTGAAGACGTCTATAGCGACGCGGCTTTTATGGATATATTTGATAGACCTGAGTACCAGAGACTTCTCAACCCCACTGTCGAGAACCGGGAGGACACTTTAAACAGTTACGCACCCGAGTTTTCCAAGAGATTGAGGTTATGCCGGAGAAACTATTACAGACCGGAGGCTCCCCCGAACACGCAAGAGCGACGAGAGCAAATTCTCCGGCAAATGGAGAACGACATACCCCGACTTCGAGCTGAAATACACGAGAAGAGCGAAATCATCACTAGCCCTGCAAAGCTAAAGGAAGCAAGGGTAGCTGCTTATACCCTCAAATTCGTCCGGGCGCTTTACATGAAATTAGTACTATTAGCAACACCAGAACCGTCGTCTGATGTGATGAACCAGGCACTAAGGGATCGTCTTGACGACTGGATATTATACGAGCAGTCCTGGAACGCGGCCGACGAACGGGCCATCAAGAACCCTCGCACGGCGAACAGCAGGAGAAGCTGGCTGATGAGGTTCGTCGACGCCAGAAACGAGAACATCGACAAGTGGTGGGTTCTCCGAGACCAGCTGGACGGGCAAATCAAGAGCAAGGCCAGACGCGACGCCGAGGGCGACAAGGGCGAAGCACAGGAAGAGCCAGATGCCTCCGAAGCGGCCAAACAAGCGCCAGAGGCCAAGAAAACTACCACTAAACGTACTCCGGTTTACTGGGTCGAGCCCCGGAAACCGGGCAGGACAGTTTTCTTCGACGAGAGAGCCGAGCAGCGGCGTGAAGACCGCGCAAGAGCGAGCGCGAAGGAGAGACTTATCGGACCTCCCGAGCCAGGGCAGTACTACAGCAACGAAGAGCAGTATCGTCTAGAAGATGAGCTCAGTGCCAAACTGGCCATCAGCTTCCCCTCTCAGGGGGGTCCACCCAAGTTCGAGGAGATACCTAAGGATACTGTTTACGACAAGATTATATACATGCTCGTCATGACTCATTGGCGGTTCTACCAGGGGCTGTCTGTTATATGATGTCTGGCGTCGGGGTGGTTTAGCGTAGAATTAATTATGTCTCTTATCTTAGGTATATTAGGTATTAATTGTGTTCACCTGTGTTACTTACTGCTACCTGCTTTTGGAATGATACAGAGAGTCACTAGATACCTACCTGCTAGAGCTGCATCGTATCCCTTGTTACCAATAAGATTGTATATCGCTGCTGTGTGATGCTAAATATTATTCCCCCAGTGATGACAAGCAAGCGGCAATGCTAGGCAAATCTCACGATAGGATGGCGGATTACCCACATTGGGTAAACAAACCATCGGGGAGATAAAAACTCGCGCACTTACCTAGCGGCTTTGTGTCGAACAAGGCCAGATTCTATTCTAAAATGTGTACTCCTTCATCAAATCCGGATTTGGACATAGCATCAGCTAGCCCAACATTTAACTAATTTCATCCTGGATGTAACTCGCGGTGTATTTATCACGTACAGTGCCCCGTTGGGTTTAGAATGCATGGTGGATAGGAACTTAAACCTCGGGCTAGGTAAAGAGAGGCCAATAGCTGACGCCGCCTTGGGTGTCCCACATGCCTAAAATGGAAATTAGGAGGGAGCCCAAGTACGCGGGTACCTATCATCTAGCAGATCGGAGTATTTTACATCAAGTCTCGTCATCTGGCTACATGGATCTACTTTTACCTTAGGTACCTACTAAGTTATGTGGCTCTACATGAGACTATCGTCGCACTACATATGCGTGCTTTTTCTCTACGGCAAGAGAATAACCTATGGTCTTACGTACACAATTTTAAGCCTACCTGCAGATACCATGTAAGAGTGACGAGCGCATAAAATATTCATCTTACATGAATTTAGACGGGAGTAGCCACAGCCCAGCGGCGCAGACATGACATGATCAAAGTTTCCCCTCCCCCCCCTGGGGTACACAGCAGAGCAATTTTTTTCCTTTATTCTATGTTATGTACCTAATCCGATTCCCCGTTCTATTTCAGCCTATCAAAGGCAAACTGTACCTCCGGCCACCAAACTCCGTTAACATATACAAGGGTATCGAGACCTGAAAAACTCCTTTGCAGAAATAGAATCGACGCGGTGCTGTAACTGATCATACATCGTCTCTCGCACTTTCTCAGTAACATCTCATTGCTAAGGCTAGCAATCGCCAGCTGGTTACTGACACGGTTTAGCTACTGGTCTTCTAACCCCCCATTCCTGCACAACACTGGGCTCCTGGGCATCCGGCTGAACAATGCTCGTAAAAACACCTCGGCATGCTTCTAGTCGTGCTGTAAGAATGCCGTCTCTTTCGGTATGGACCCATAGTTCGTCGATCGCGGCGAGAACACTTAAACCACATGCGTCACGAACATAAGGATTGGCTCCCAGTTGAAGAAGCTCCTTTAAGGCAACCTTTTTCCCGGAGCAGGCAGCGACGTGAAGGGCAGTCTTACCCTCGCGATTGCGCTTCTCAAGATTTGCACCCGCTTCAACAAGTTTCTGGATTGATCTCTCCATATCTTCTTTATCCGATCTGGAGTCTTCCGGCCTCAGCGCGATAAATGCCATCAATGGCGTTTGTCCCCGATTGTCGTAATGGTTGACATCAACACTAGTAGAAAGAATCCCTTCGAGATACTCCAATCGCTTGCTATTGTGGTTACTTTCTGGCCTTGGCTCGCCCTCCTCCTCCTTGTATTTTCTTTTCTTATGTCGTTGGTGATCATCGGTGGGATGTTGGACCCGCTCAATGTCAAGCTCGACTTCTGCAAGAGCATGGAGCGCATTACGTCCGTGCAGATCTTCTGTCAAGGAGTTCTGGCTGGTTGAGTTAACAACATCGACCTTAATAGCATCTACGACTATTCGTAGAAGCTCAGCTTGAGATCGAATTCGAGCATCAACTCCATGTTCAGAAGGTATTTCGAGAAATGTTGGTAGAGAGTCCATGTTGCTTGAACTTCTGGCGTTCAAGGGATTGGCGCGGGTCATGTTTTGTACAATAGGAGGCTCTGATTGTCTTGCCTGGGATTCCATTGGCCTAACTCCAAATGCATCCCGTCGCCTAAGTAGTTCCCAATCGAATAAGTGAGACGGTACACGAATCAGACCCCCCCTCCTATTTTGCAGCAAGTGGAAAAAGCTGCGACCGTAAACATCAGTTGCCAAAATGTTAAAATTGGCGTCTTTAAGCATGCTGAGAAGCTGCTCCAATAGTACTTCATCTTCGAACCAAGAGGGATGTAGAAGATGAAGAAATGTCTGCTCAGCTGTGTTTGTGGCATTAATCAGTGGGTTGTGACGTAGCGCTTGAGTGACGATATTGAGGAAAGAATTTCGGTCTTCGGTTGCACTAGCCAGCCAATGGAATATTGTATTGCCAAAGGCATCTCTAATTTGATTAGAAGAGACATCTTGGATAGTATGATTGCCATTAGTGATTGGCCATATCTCATATGGCGATCCCAACTCGTTGATGATCCGGCACCAGCAGGTCTCGGTCTCGTGAGATGGAGATCCAACACCGCATATGCTTTCTCTATTAAATAAATCTGCATTTAGGAAGTCACCAGGAAGGGCGTATTTCGCGCTAGACGAACCACGGGTAGCTTGTTCATCATGGGGAGAGAAAATCGGCGGCCCATGAGGGAACACGGGGGAAGAAGAAGTTCCTCGGTGAATATCAAGATCCTTGGGGAAGGTAAACCGTTTTAAGACACGCCAAGCACCCTTCGCTTGGTCTGGAGACACATTAGGAAGCTTCTCCCGAAAGCTACTGCTTATACTAGTTTCGGTAGAATTAGTTAGACTGGTATTCCGGCGAGATATGTTTAGGCCACTAGGAGTCCAAGAGAAATGATCAACTCCAACTTCGGAGCCGTAGTGACTTGGCTCTTGTTTAATATTCTCAAAGGAGGGCTGTTTCGACTGAGCAAGAGTTAAGCTGTCATCGTCATGCCAACCAGAGCCATATATGTTTAGGTGTTCATTGGTAAGATGCGATGATGATACCCTCTGGCAGAACTTCGCCCCGCGTCGGCTGTTCTTGAGACCTGTGATACGTCTTCTCTCGTCATCCTCATCCTTAGGTCTTATCCACCGAGGGTCATTTCCGAGGAGTGAGTTCTTGACTTTATTGGCAGCATCCTGGATGGGCTTGTTAGCATCGTGGACGAATAGTCGAGGCTTAGTTAATTTCAGTGTTGTCTAGTAACTCGTGAACTAAGGTGTCTTGGAAGGAAAGGAAGATGGTAGAGTGGTACATTAAGTGACCGCTGCGAAAGAGACATCGCATCCGAGGTAGGGTGTTCTTCTTACATACCTTGCTATAATATAGTAAAGTAAGCAATGTGATCTAGTGTAGAATGGCGGACAAGGAAAACATACCCAGGTTTCCAAACGCCATCTTCTAGAAGTTTTAATATATGCTCAAATGGTAATCTCGTATAGATATATAGTCGCACGAGTCTTCGGGCTCGGGGTTCGGTCCAATCCTTAGGACGACCACCTCTATTTGTAGATGTGCTAGTAGTAGGGGAAGCTGAATTCATTGTAGCGACTAAGACAACACAACATCTATTTGTTAAGAACTTTTAGGAATAATTAAGGGTAAAGACCCTCTGAGAAGTCAAACTAAGAAATATTTAAAAAAGAAACACTTCTCGAAAAGGAGAAGAGTGTTAATAAGAGAGATCCAATCCATCGCGAACGAGGCTCGCGGCTCAAGGGGACTAGTGGAGCCTTTTATAGGGACTGTCAACTTGGTGCATGAGTTGGTGGATGAGGATGAGGTTAGATCGGAAGTGCATATTTAGTACCTGTAGCGGCTGCTACATGCCTGTACGATCCCGTTGGTGATAACACTATGGGGATGCCGGCTGCTAAACCAATTGGCGAGCTTCTTTCGTGATGGCCTACAAGGCAGTTAGTTAGGCTGTCCCTCAGGCGGGAGGGAGAGGGGCAGGGGGGCAAGGGTTTATGAGGTAGGCTGGGCGATTCCCGAATCGAAAAGGTCGAAAAGGTCTGTTAGCACTGGAAGTACCCCTGTATGTTCTTGTGTTCTACCACCTTAACCTATCGTGACAGAGAGTAAGGCTTGGTTTACCTACATCCAGTATGAAGAAGATATTAGTTTTAAAAAAAGACTCTATTTGGAAAGAGCTAATATTTATCATAATAATAAGAGTGATATAAGACATGAAAAATAATAACTGCTAGTATTATTTACCTACCTAGGTAGGTAAAGAATTGTTTAATTGGTACCCTGTTACGATATCTTGTGATGTCGCTTGTAAGTGTCTTCTTACTCAAACCCCCAAAAGTCCAGGTGTAAGAGGGGAGAGAGCAAACGAACTCACCGCAGCGGGCCGCCGAACGGTCGCAGCTTGTGGCTATGATTACTGGGTACCTGTGAATTGTGGCTGTTACTGAAGAATCAAGGGAACACCCGTTACTAACACCCGCTGCTATCCGACCATTGGGGGCTGTGCTTCGCAACGGTGCTTAGCGCTGGTGAGGGGGTTGCGGTTACCTAAGGTATTGTACCTGGAAGTGTAGAAAGAGCAATAAAGCCAAACTTCTTTCCTCCAGATTTTCTCCCTCCATCACATGTAATCCGCTGTTATATGAATTACATGGGCCGCGCTCCTAGTACCAGGGTCAAGCAGCATGGTAGTAAAAAAAATGCAACTTTCTCTCATTCTTGACTGATCACTTTTTTTCACAGCAGAGTGTTGTTCAAGACCATGTGCATTACAGACCCGTTACAGACCATGGCCCACCCTATTCATTGACACCCAAAGTTCGCAAATCTGACAAGGCCGACTTGAGCTTACACGAGACAAAAACCCATGGCGTTAAGGTTCGCGCTCCGCTATACATGGTCGAAACGGTCGAAACGGTCAAATCCCACAAGCCCATAATACATAGATGCCAACTGGCACTACTCGAGGTCGAAAAAGAAAGAAAGAAACAAGCTTCCGTTTCTCCCCATAGCCTTGCTTGGCAACCCGCCCATCTTGGTTCGGCGAAGACAAGGGTCCTTAGGTAGGTACCTAGGTTAGGTACATATACCTGTTTCGCCTTAAAGGGTGGAAGGTCCTATGCCGGTTACCTTTGGTTACCTAGGTACCTGTCAACAACACGTTCCGTATCGGCGCTTTTCAATACCGCAACTACCAACACCATCTCTTATTTCGACCCGGCTATACTTGCCGCTTCTATTCGTCAACAGCTATAGGACACAGTTGACTTACAACACGAATTTTTCAACTTCCGGCGCCTCTCTCCCGCCATGTCTCATCCAAAATTGCCACTCCGCATCCGATTACCCGCATACTAGGATTGACCGTAGCTTCACCAATTTTCATTTGATCAGAGCTCTATCGTATTACGATCATAGAATCCTTTAACATATAAGCTTTTGGCTCTTAAAGCTTTTTCTACTTCTCCCTATTGACACGACATCCACCCTATCCTCCCCTATCCTCCCGTGCTTAACGCGCGTTCGATCATGACCGTGATTATGTTTATGAATATAAGATGGGCCAAAACTCACGCTTGCGACGGTGTAGAAGACGGATTTAAACGTTCATTCGGACAGCATCAGCACTAACGTCTGCTTACTTCGGAACAGCTCATTCGTACTTCAAGAGCTCCCAGTTGTGCTTCTACACACGCGTGTACATTAAGTACGCATATACGTGGACAACACATTCCATCCATATATTATATATTATACCTATATACATCTGTGACACATCACAGATAGGCCCACTACCATCTTCGCGCACATCGTCACATACCCCCATCGCCATGTCTAGTCGTACTTCCAGCTACTCATATAAGTCAAGGTGATACCTCATCCATAGCCAACTCCAACAATGATTCTTCCACTAACACTATAAGCTCATCTTGCCCACCTTCGGATCGAGTCTCGGATAGACAAGATAGAGTTAATGCGTCTACTAGGGAGATGGATATAATAGAAAAGTTCTTCGTTACTGGGGAACCAAGTAAAAAGTCAAAAATGTCTATGGAGCGTCAGCTTGTTGAATGGCAGGCCCATTATAACAGTGCTTCTAGAAGACAGTAAAGCTAGTGTTCGGCAATGAGCCCACCAAGATAAGAACAGAAACAACCTGTATGATACCTGGTGGGCAGTGCAGGAATTGTCTATACGTGTACCTGATTAGCGGTTGCGGAATCCCAAAGTGTATCTTCGTATAAGATTGTCTTCTTTGCTGCTCCCTAAACTCGCATTGTTACATACCAACATGGCAAAGCCCCAGAAACACCTGACTCCGAGCCTCATACGTTAATATGAACCTACATATTACATGCAGTAAGATGATACACCTCACATGCTGCAAAGCCACTGCATAGAGCGCGAGTAAGAGCGGGTATTACCTGTGCAGTTACATAGTACCAATTAAGCCTCATCCTTACAAGATATAAGGGATCCACACCCAGGAACGCCGGATTCGAGTCAGATGAATTTATAGCGACTATGTAAAGGGCTTATATTTTATATCGGCTTTAAAATAACATTATAGCTTCTTCTGAACCAGCCTTCATCTAATTGTATCAATGTGATATGCCATTGCCGTTATTTTATTTCACTACATCCTTTAAAGAGAGACAATACATGGGGTATTGATATACACGGCTGATACCTTAACTCTTTTCACCTACGATATCCTAGATCAAATATATAGAACACACCTGATACGCATGCGGATTGATTAGTTTCAGTCAATTTTTGATATGAGCCGGCGAATAAATAGCTAGACACTATAATATGTCAATCACCTATGCTGACGTGGCTTTTAAGATATATGATAACCTGAGTATCTGTGATGCATCATGTCTATAGCAAGATGAGACAATAACACAAAGAGAGCTACTTATATGTGTATAGCTGTTCAACCTCCAAGAGATGAAGCCAAAGAGTGTTGCCCAAAACTGCAATTATTCACCTTATACCTAGGTACCTAACCTATCAGGTTCAAGCCATAGAAATATCCCAAAGCAATAGTCAATCCAATATGTCGGAAGATATACACGAGAACATGGAGCAACCAACAACTCCCCTGCTCGAGCACGATTGCTCAGCATGGAAAACAAGTAGTCAGTACATGGAAGACTTATACTGTTTAGGGGTTAAGCTCTGGCGGAAAAGCGACCTTATAGATATCGAGCGACAACTATCACAATTTCGCACCATCGAGAAGTTTACTATCCGCTGCGTTGACCGCAGTATAATCTACATAAAAAATCCTATGTACAAAGTACAGCGGCCGATTTGGTGAGATACCATGCATCATTCAACAGTGAACTTGAGCATCGGATTCAAAAAGAAAAACGTAACTAACAGGTGGCCATGGTTTCGTAGGCTTCCCACTGTCAAATTCCAGGAGTACTGGAGACTCGTAAATGCCAAACCCGATGGTCCTCCCGAAACGTACCGTTGCTCATATCTTGTCGATTGGGAAAACCGGTCAGCGAGAGATAGTAGGGGACTAATGGAGAACTCGAGAAGTTTTCTTGTGAAAAAGATGCATGAATGGTGTATAAGCACGACGCACAACTCTTTCCAGTTGTTGATTCGAAAGCTCCTACATGGGCACAAAGTAACCAAGATCATCTGCTTTGGTCTTGGCGACATAAGCCTCAGAGCGCCTGAGTGGTGGAGGGAGCAGCGTGGTCCAAACTGGCAGCAGGTAGAAGCCACTGTTATGGAAAGCAGAATAGCGCAATATTCGGCTGTCTTGACCATAGCAACCGAGATCATTTCCAGCACAGGGGACGGGGTACGCATACTGACCCAAGACCCTGATTATGCTGAAGAAACGAAGGAGACTTTGAGGGAGCTTGGGTTCGAAGTGGTAGGGCAATTCGGCGCCGGAGGCTTCGCAGAAGTCGATGACGAAACCATAGTATTTACGGCCTTCGCCTCTGCGCCCATCAGGCAGATTATCGCTGATATTGCACGGCCCACTTTGATCATTGCTGTAGGAGACGACAAGACTTTCAATGTCAAGAAGTAATTAAGAACCCAACCCCCTTTAAGCCAAGACGCGGTTAGCTCTAACTTACATCTCTTCTAGCCAGCCGTATGGAGATCCAGAATCTCCCCGTACGAAACAAATGTGGCAAGACTACGAATCCTGGGACTTTCCAGTGGAGCCTGCCGAAGCACAGTCTATGGTAGAAATGGACAGACTGAAGATATACTCCAGAAAGACTACGAGGATTGTCGGTACCGATGTATTGTTTGGGTAGTGTTACCAAAGGAGGGCTCTGTCACCGCACCCAACGGCGATTAGTGAAGAGTGAAGGATGTTCAAGAATCAATTAACGCTGTACGACTATTTTTATTTCTCTTATTCAGTAGAATATATATTCTGAACTGTCATACATATTTTCCGTTTACCTCAGATACTATGAGATGACTTCAAGTAATAAAACTGTCGGGAGATAGTTTACCTTGGGGGTAGTTCTGTAGGTCTCACTTCGAAATCGCCCCCGCCTAGTGCATCGATAGTTTCCCCAATAGCATCGATGACTTCCACAATCTCGCGAGGTAGAGGACCTTTACTGACGTCTTCTATGTTCTGCTTTAGCTGCTCCACCTTAGTAGCGCCCAGGATAATCCCATCTTTCTCCCCAAGGACAGAATGGTAAGCCAGCCACCGTAGAGCGGCTTCCGACGGCTTTATCCCAAGGGGTTCGATCGCCTCTAGAAGTTTCCTAACGGCATCGTGAAACTCAGGTCTGTCGTACCAGCGAGCAAAATGCGCTCCGTAAGCGCTTCGAAGACGCGTCCCCTCGGCGGTCCCTAACGTTAGCTTTCCGGTGAGGAAACCGCCGCCGAGAGGCGAGTAAGCATTGAAGGTCATATTATGCTTTCGGAGGAACGGTATCAGCTCCTTCTCAGGCCCGCGGCATATCAGGTTGTATTGCCCCTGATACACCGATGGTTTGACGTAGCCCTCCTTCTCGCATATCTCCACGAAAGATTTCAGCGTATCGAGTGGGAAGTTGGAGATTCCGATCTAGACGATCCAGTCAGTAAATCAGAAAAAATATTATTAAGTGCCTCATTTACCTTTTCACAGAACCCTTTCTGGTATTGCTCATTCAGCGCTGCTGCCTGTTCCGCTAGGGGGGTGGCCGGGTCCGCGGTATGAGCGTAAAGGATTCTGATCTTCGCAGCGCCTAAGCTCTTTAAGCTGTTTTCGACACTCTTTCGTACCGCTTCTTTGCTAAGGCTCCCAGCGCTATTCTGTCCGGCAAATAGCACCTTGGTGTTGATCGTAAATCCTTTCGAGTAAGCTTCCACTTGCCCAAGCATTCGTTCCGAGGCACCATGGTTATCCGGTGGATATCTAGCGGCTGTATCAATCTGGGTTATGCCACCATCTTGTAAGGCATCGAGGAACTTGGATACATGTGCCTCGTCCTGTAGCGCGGGTACATGGGACGAGCCGAATGTCGACGTGCCGAAGTAAATGACCGGATGTTTTTGTTCCATGGTGAAAGGCGTGAACTAAGATGCTTAATTATAGATTTATCAAATCACCTATTGTTAAACCAGACGTTACAGAAAGTTCCCTTGTGATAGTTCTACAGAAAAGGACGATCCTACATGTAAATAGTCGACTTTATCTTTCTCCTTATATTGGCTAGGCAATCTCGCCATTTCTTGTACACCGAATTAGTCCGAAACTGTTTAACACGAGGAAGGATGTATGGTTAGGTTGGGTAGTATAAAACACCGATAAGGCGAAGAAAGACGCGAGGGTCGTGTGGACGATCCGTTTGCTGCGGGTCGCACTGGGTCTCGGTCTGTCGTGCCTTTGCGACCACCCGACCTTATAGTCGCGTCTATATGTGCCCAAGTAAGTAAGCCGTACTAAACGGTTGCCTGTAGAAGATGATTACGTGATCTATAAGTTCGATATTCCTACACTTATCATTGGTACCAATAATAGTGGTATCTTCGATAGCTTTACTACATCAGTTAACTAGTTAAATGCTTATCAACAGTTTATATTGAATATACATGGGAGCTCTAGGATTACGTGACCAAGTCTCGGGTGTAACTGAGGAATCTTAAAGGTTAGTTGATGACTCCTGAACAAATCCCCTATAAAACTATAACCCTGCTTCTTGACGGCGTTTTTGCTTGCTTGTGGCAATTGTCAAACAACTAGAGCGGGATGAAGTTACGATATTCGGCGTAAAATACATAGCTACTTCTCTATTAGACTATCATGGTTGAAGCCTAAGGTAACCTATCCTTCATTGAGTCTAATGTTTTTAAAGTTGCAAAATAAACATACCTTAGGTACATACTAACCTAGTTATGTCTTCTTCAAGGTAGAGACTTTACATTGTATAATCGGCCGAGCGTATATAAAGTCATCTCTTAATATACCATAGTTACCTTTAAGCTTGGTTCTATATGACCGAGCGTGTCTCATCTTGATAGCTTTGACATTTATCTCAGTAGGAACTCGAGTATATATATAATCACATAACCCTGGAAATGTCTCGACCTTCTTACCCCTTTATATACGCTACTTGTCAAAACACCGAAAGCACATCAATAACCAAGCTTTAATAGCACATATACCTCCCGAGCGACATCTAAACATCAAATAAGTCATCATGAAGGGCTCGACTATCTTCTTGCATATAACCACAATTCTCGGCACTTCTCGCGCCCTTGGCATACCTAGGGAGGACATGTCCACAATATCTACCGGGGAAAACTCCACCTATCATCCAGGGGCGTTCGAATTCGATCCTACTACCGCCTCCAAGACAGATCCCGGCTTCATTATACCCGTGTCCCACTGGGGTTGCACACGCTCGAAGATGAGAGCAAGCGATATGAAGGAAGCAGTCCAGCGCATGATCAACTGGAGCGAAGCAGGTGGTCGAGTCTGGGGCAAAAGCATCCACATAGAATTGCAAGCGCATGCCGGTACTTACTTGTGCAACTGCAAAACCCAGTACTTGGATAGCGCTCCGGCTACCGAGATGTGGGAGTTCTACGAGAGACTACGGGTTTACTGTGGCGAGGGCTCGTCGGGTTGGATTTTTAGTAAGAAATGGGACAAGGGATATGCGATTAACACAAGGGACCATGTTGCCAATAGGCACCCTAAGAAGTTACTATGCCCTCTTTTCTGCTGCAACTAGTCAGCTACTTGACCAACCTAGGTACCTACCTACCTAGGTGGTTAGACGGTAGTAACGCATGGCGAAAAAGGGAGATGAGAAGTGGATTGTGTGTGGTATAATAGCAATAATTATTTTTTCTTTCTCGTTAACTATAATGCGATGAGTGGTATAGCACAATGAAGCCTGAACTCCGCCGCGTGATGCAAAAGCGTGGTATGGTACAACCCTAGCTCGAACTCCTCTGTCAAATCATTGCCCGTCATCCCTCTAATAAACACCATATCGTCTTCAAATTACCCCCCAAAAGTGAGAGATGTGAGCTTAGTTAGTCGTCAATATATTAAACCATTTACTCGGATCCCAATTCGACTACAATGCCTGTCTCTTTTAATAGGAGGTCGCTCAGAGTCGTGCCATCTCGAGCATAAACCCATTCTCCCTCGCTAGTATCTTGGTTTTCACCCTGTCCCTCGCTGGATCGCACGTAATCGTATCGTTTTGGACCGGAGACAGGTGATGACAGCCATATTTGCTTATTAGGAGGCTGCTTGTTGATTATATAGATACCGACATTGGGGATCTTAACGGTCATAACGCCAGACTAGATGCACGTAGTCAGTATTGTTCTCAGCGTCGTATAATAAGTTAATATAGGTTAGGTATAGATAGTTAGACGGTAACTTACACTATACTCAACGTCAACCTCTCCGTACTCATCCTGGAGCTCCTCATACTTAGTAAGCACCGCGTCGAGGTATTGATCAGCCAAATCATGATACTCGGCCTGAGTAATAGGTGCAATATCGACTTTAGGTGCTGTCTGGTTCGCGACGGGGGAGGACGTAGAGAAGAGGCGCGTCAGGACGGGTTGGTGGGACACGGCACGAGGCAAGAGCATCGCTGTGAGCCGTTGATTGACATTGAGAACGGAGGCACGGCGCGCTGCAATGGAAAGGTTGCCGCGGCCACTTTGGGCAAGCCTCAGGAGATTGGCGCGCATCATGTGGAATTTGTGGAAGTGATATAATCCTTGGGAGATTGTTAATTGTCGGGTTCGCCGATAGTGGTAAAGGAGAACAGTAAAAAGTTCAAGGCAAATTGGCAGTCTTGATATTACTTCCTAGAGCTTCTATCGCCCTAAATATAGTATTACTGCATTTCAGACAGGGCTGAGGGAGGGATGCCGCGCCGTCGTGAGTGCGATTGCTGTTGCTGTTCTGTTTGTAAGTTGGAGATTTGAGGTGAGGCTCAGAAAAAAAGGCATTAGGGTGTAAGGAAGCTTCGGCGTGATGGCAACAAGAAACTACCCCCACTAGAGGGGGGAAACTGCTAATCCCTGCAGCCCTGTAGCTTCTAGCAACTTGAATATGGCCCGAGCTCTCCTTATGTACATATGAGCTCACTTATCCTTGTAATCCTTTCCCCTGGGTCATTGGGTCAGATGAAATACCTCAGCGCTCAAGGCAATTGCGAAACCCCCTATCATAAGGAGCATATGTATTGTACCAAGAAACCCACGATAAAGCCTGACTGCCTTTTTAAAATATAATATCTATAAGTTATGTACCTGGTAGATATTTAAACAATCATATACACAGATTATTGTCCTCTTCGTTTACAGGTTTATACTTAGTCTCCCGAGGTTCACATATAGACAAAACCAAAAAGGAAAAGCATTGTATTACATCCTTACCTATAATGCCTATAATGCCTATCATGAGGCTGAACCCAAAAGTATAGTCTATTAATAATGATTTTCTGCAGATCCTTTCAGTACACTACAGGGCTATGTTTATATGGTACACAGAGGATCTGGCTCCTGTAACAACCGTGACACTGCCCGTATTGCTTGGCAGAGTTTGTATATGTTGCTTGTATTACCTGCAAACGTGGATGTTTCTAAGAAATCGAAAACTAAACTTACGCGGACCTTTGCTGAATGCTATTCAAGAGGAAAGGTAGATATTTCCGGTACAGGTAGGTACATTGACTCCTTAATCGGTTTTCGTATGTTCTATCCACGTATCATTCAACCATCGTCCCATCTCTAATATACTAGGTTAAGTTCTCGTGAGCCGACATAAACTTTCGTGGGGGGAACCTTGGCTCTTACTAATGGAAATAGAAATATAGCTCAAAACTTTACCAAATCCGCCTAAAAGAGAAAAGCTTGAGTGGAACCGAGGAGGTCCACAGTTGTTTGCTAAAAGAAGGGGGTTCATTGGCGCCTGTGGGAATAGTGTTTTCGTTAAGAAGGCCATGAATTATTTTGCTACCAGCTTAGCCTTTTATGATCTACGAAAGAAATTCGCATTCTACTCTTCGATAGATATGGGATCAGCCCAATCAGAAGAGCAGGGTTCGGCAGTAGCTTCATCTATAGGTAGATAGCATTGATATCCAAATCCTTGTACATCTATATGATCTACACTCCTTCCATCACAGTTAGAAAAGTGGCTACGCCGGCGTGCTGGTTGATCAGCCCTATTGAGATATGAGTGCCAATCGTTAAGTGGCATAGAATCCCGGCGACCCACTCCAGTAGCAATCGTTAATATGTCTCATAGTAGTAGACCGGCAAGAATCGGCGATGGGATGCATGGAGAGAGGCTAATATCTCTGCAGATATCTAGACCCAAAGCCGACTCTTGGTTGCACATGGTGACCTGTATGACGACACTACCCGAGAGCTACCCCGCTTCACGATGAGTATAAAGATGTTGAGTAGAATCTTCTGGTAGAAGAACTCTTTTTTTTCTTTCTACACTCACCTGACTCTAGTCAACTCATACAGATATTATCTGCACTATCATCCGTACGCCTCGTAGTAGAAACCAAATCCCTATTGTTCTTTAGACAAGGGCGTGTACTAATTGTTAACTTGACTAGGACCGATACTCGGTACGCGTCAAGATGGCGACCCCGCCAGAGGACATGACCTCAGATGGGTTATCCAGCAAGAGTTAAAATGACTGCACTTGATCACAAAAAACCCCTCATCATTAGGTAAAGAATCTGAGATGAGCCATGAGCCGGTGTTCAAGCCTCTGCGTCCCGTCTATAAGTGCATCCAACCATACCCATCCGGAAACCATGGTTTCCGCGTAAAGGGTACGGAGATGCATGGAGGACGGGGCAAAACGCGGAGCTCGTTCTGAGATTATACGGCCGAAAACTTGATCTGGATAATACCAGCGAAAGGATCATGCTCTCAATGTTTCCTCCTTTAACCCCCGTGAGCGAGTACTAACACATGTTAGAAAACTTACCTAAACATTAATCAAAATGGCACCATCTGCTGTCGAGGTCGTAGAGCCTACCACTCTTCCTCACAAGGGAGGCATCCCCGTTGGCAATAGCAACCTACACAACAACGGAGCTGTTCAGGCCCTCGACGGGAAGTGGAAGGAATTCTCTTTCGAACCCATCAGGGAGTCACAGGTCGCTCGTGCTATGTACCGTCGATACTTCAAGGACCTCGATACTTACGCTGAATCTGACATTGTCATCATCGGCGCCGGCTCATGCGGTCTTAGCACGGCTTACACTCTTGCCAAAGCTCGCCCCGACCTGAAGATTGCGATTATTGAGGCTAGCGTCTCTCCTGGTACGTTCATTCTATATAGTAGTACTTCATCGCCCAACGAGGCTGACGCTTAGTGTAGGTGGTGGTGCATGGCTTGGAGGCCAGCTTTTCAGTGCTATGGTTATGCGCAAGCCCGCTGATAAGTTCTTGACCGACATTGGTGTGCCATTCGAGGACGAGGGAGCTTACGTCGTGGTTAAGCACGCTGCCCTCTTCACGTCAACCCTGTTGTCGAAAGTTTTGGCTTTCCCTAACGTCAAGCTTTTCAATGCCACCGCCGTCGAGGATCTCATTACCCGTCGTGACAAGTCTGGTAATATCCGAATTGCTGGTGTTGTCACTAATTGGACCCTGGTCTCAATGCACCATGACGACCAGTCCTGCATGGACCCTAGCACCATCAACGCGCCTGTCATTATCAGCACCACTGGTCACGACGGGCCGTTCGGTGCTTTCAGCGTCAAGCGACTAGTTAGCATGCAAGCTATCGAGAAGCTTGGCGGCATGCGCGGGTTGGACATGAACACCGCCGAAGACGCCATCGTCAAGGGCACTCGAGAAATCGTGCCCGGTTTGATTGTAGGCGGTATGGAGCTCAGCGAGGTTGACGGAGCCAACCGTATGGGCCCAACCTTCGGGTAAGTGATATATCATCCCTTGAAAATAATAAAGGAGCATAAACTAATTGGGTTGAAGTGCCATGGCTCTATCTGGCGTAAAAGCGGCAGAGGAAGCTTTGAAGGTATTTGAGCAGCGCCAGAAGGAGAATGCATTTTAAACGGAGACTCTACCGGTAATAAGACGGTAGACGCCGGGGGGGTTCATACGTATCCGATGGATTATGGCTATTGCTCTGGAGGTACAGGTCTTTCTCTAGATAAGAACGGGCATACATGACTCGCAGAATACATTCATTAAGGTGTCTTAAGTTTGAAATGTTTAGTGCATGATAAATGTAGTATCCATCATTGAAGATTTGGTAGTGAGAAAGTGCATATGTACCAGGCATATGATGTACCTAAAGAAATATGTACAGCCCGGAGTAATCCCGGGACAATTCTTTGCTCCACCTTAGCTCTAGTGTACCTAGGTACCTAAGGTTTAAAAAGCTCCAAGCTCGCACATTTTTTCAAGTTATTTCCTAACAACAAATCTAGCAATCTTTTCACTCGCAAACCTGTAGAAGATGATGTGCCGCAATGCGCATCTTGCTAATCAGGCATGGCGAGTCTGTGGACAATGTAGCTGGTCTCTAGTAAGCAACACCTGCTCTAGCACCTAGCTGTCGAAAGCTGACCTTTTCGAAGCGCAGGCTCCCGTGATTCACCCTTAACAAATCATGGTGTTTTGCAAATAAAGAGATTGGGTGCTCGCCTCGCGAAGTGTTGCGAAACTACTGCCCCAATCAAGTACATATTCACTTCCAATCTTCGAAGAGCCTATGAGACTGCCGGCGCTATATCCAAAGCTATTGCTGACGCCCGAGACCCTTTAAACGGCAATGCATCAGACACTTGTGCTCCTCTGGAAGTCACACAGCTGTCCGAGTTACGAGAGAAGGACTATGGGTCATCTGAGGGCAAGAAATATAGAAGTCTCAATAGTCTGATTCAAGCGGACTCGGAAACTCCTGAGTCCATGAGAATCAGAATTGATCGATTTCTAGATTCCCACTTAACCCCAATCGTTGATACACATGTGTCCGACAAGATCACAGTTGCTATAGTAGCACATGGCATTATCCTCAATGTTCTGTTGAATGGATTGCTTAAACGCTTTCCTAACCCAGACGATTCTGCAACGCGCAACGGAAACCGTGACAGCCGGTCGGAGTCTGCGGCATGGAGTAACACCGGTGTACTTCAGGCTAGGCTTGAAATGGCCAATATTGTATCGAACCCGGATTGCCCGAATGATGCCGTGTCTTCCGTCAGCTCAGTGGCTCCAGCAGACGATTCGAACCTGTATGGACGGACGATACGCCTAACCGTTGAATTTATCAACAATGTTGACCACCTCGAGGGTCTGAAAAAGACGAGAGGTGGCATTGGTAGCACCAGATTTGACTCACGTCAGAGGACTATGGACTCGTTCTTCGGCCCTGCCTCAAAAAAGCGTAAGCTTGGAGACTCGTAGTCTACTAGTTTAACAAATCTCCTTTAGAACCCATCTAGGTTTCTATGATCATGGTACGTTTATATCCAACCCCTTAACATTTTCCTTATATGATGAAAGCACATAATTCACAGACCTGTTCTGAATTAAATGTGGAATCACTTATGTCCAACCGCTATCTGATATCTGTCAACTTAACCCCTACATTTTATATTTGGACAGGGAATTCCTGCTAATTTAGCACCTCATCTAGATACGCTTCTCAAAGATCAGGGAGCAGTGCCGTAGTACACCTCACTACTATAGAGTACTAACTGGCTACTGGTACCTTGGATACGAATTTTGTCGTGATCCTAACTTCATTGAAGAATAAGACAAACAGCTAAATCATTCGTCGTCCGCTTCCGAAGGTAATTCGTTTGGGAACCATCCACATTCGGAGAAGTCCACCATAAGTTCGCCCAGCGCGCTAGTAGTTACAGTAACGCCCTCGGTTCGTAGAGCAGCTGCCTGATTTCGTGCCCCTGAGGGTTGTGACCTGTACGGCTGTTAACATGTGTGCCGTCTTTCAGAATGAGATAGCACACCTAGGCGAGATCATGCCCTTGGCATTGATAACCCTCTGCCATGGGACGTTGTCATGGTTAAAACGTGAGTCTGCATCTTGTGGAAGATGCTTGAGGCAGATACCGACTTGGCGTGGTCGTTCGGCTATAAACTCGGTTATTAAACTATCAGTATACTTGAAATTACTAGGCATATCGTACGAGTTCCAATTAGCTTCGCAATGTGTCCGTAAGTTGTGACTTTTCCGTAGGGAATCTGCTGCACGGCGGTGTACACGACGTGAAAGAAAGCTTCCGCTTCTTCTGATCTAGCCATCATAAATTGGTGAGTTAATGTAGGCGAGTGCTGGTAATATTCCAATCAGCAGAAGTAAGAGGTTGAATGGTAAGATCTTGAGTGACGCTGTGGAAGTTTCGGGAGGCTAGATGCTGAAGTATCAAGCATAAGATCAATACCTACAAGGGCGCCATGCACGGGCCAGCCGGTCGCGCTGCGTTTGCGTTAACTATATGTACAGTGTCCTGAGTGTCATACGGTACATATTTTGCATCGCCATAAGGGAAAGAGAATGGACTTGGAAGAATATAAGGTAGTTTGATCATAACAGCCTTGTATACAGCGTTAACAATATTCCCGTATGTATAATAGCCCCAATCTGACATCAATCAATCCCCCCATGACCAAGGCAACAGTTCGGATTGAACGTTGCAGTAGTGATAGTGACAACAGCCCTCAAGACTAATTCATCTCTAAATTTATCGCCTTCTTCTCGTCTTTTAGCCAAGTCGCACCCACATGTCGACGAAGTAGGGTGAAAGTGGAGGTTTCTTGGACAAACATATATCTTATTAAAGCCCCATGAAGTTGTGAGATCGACTTTGCTATCCCCCGGCACCCCGCTCATATGGGAATGCATCGATACACTATTAACATCATCATCAACGATCACCGATCTCGTGATTTCAACAACGCCTAGATATTTCTTCCTTTCGATCCATTCGATTAGTTTGCGAATGCCAAAGTATCGAGCATCGCCTAGCAGGGATAAGTACTTGGCGTGGTCGAAGGTAAGCGTGTTGCTATCAAAGAAGACGGGGAAATTCCCGCTTCGGAGATAACTAAG
The DNA here is from genome assembly GCF_022478715.1 of Daldinia decipiens. Classification (NCBI taxonomy): domain Eukaryota; kingdom Fungi; phylum Ascomycota; class Sordariomycetes; order Xylariales; family Hypoxylaceae; genus Daldinia; species Daldinia decipiens. The sequence goes on along the minus strand of NW_026054553.1, from coordinate 785,033 downwards.
GATGTGCTCGAAGAGGACCGGATTAGCATCGACGAAGTAGGAGCCGTCTTCATCAGCATCATTCCACCTCCCAGAGAGGCGCGCTGCAAAATACTCGCTTTCGATAAGGGTTTCGCGAAGTGTGGTGAATCGACGTTCGCCGACTTGTAGAGTGATTCGATCGGCTCGGTTACCGAAACTATCACGGAATGCGCCATCTGAGGACGAGCTAGACCTGCTAGCATCATCGCTATAGCTACTCATAGTTATAGGGATGGGCAGCAAAAAACCGGGTTGGATAACACTAAATCAGGGGATATAAGGATATAATGTAATGGATCTTTAAGGAGTACTAGTCCTACTATAGTTATACATACATTAGATTTATAACTAATGTGTTTAAGAAACACGGCTGCTAGATTTCAATATCATATAGCACAGATAAATTCCATAACATTTGGAGGGGGTGTATGGCGGTGCAGGCAGCCTGCATACCTATTTGGTCGGGCAACATGCATACTCGATACATATCTGCTATGCGACACTTGAACATTGTATTGCGTAGGTTACAGATACATACCTACCTATGTAATAGGATGAGGTGGAATCTGAAAGGAGGGGATATATTGCAATTACGAGGGGAAGGCGATGCGTATGAGCATCTATACTCTAGAATGAAGTCATAGATTATACCAAGCTTGCTAGCTTCCCTCTGCTGTATGTATGTACACTCAGGCTGTGTACACTAAACGGTTGCGGTGCGGCTAAGCAAGGCGTTTTGTATGTCATAGCATGATCTTATCTTGACTTGGCGGTCGTTAGGGCTGTCAAGCTCTTTAGCTGCGTGTGAGTTGACCTTATGCAAGTTAGGTCAACTACATATATTAAAGAATACCTAAGGCTTACCTGGCCGGATGGTAAGACTGGCCTAAAGAACCATGTTATTGATAGCGGCAGAGTTTCAGATAATATAATTCCTTAAGATCCAATTGGTCAAATTCGGAGCAACCAAATATACCTATAGGTACCTAGGTATATACCCATCCAGCCCCACAATATTTTATTCAAAACACCAACAGCATATTATAATATTTAAAAACACCATTCCGAATACAAACAAATATCGCTTAAGAATTTCCCTTTAATTTATCAATGATATTCCTTAAATAAACCCCAAAGTAGATCCGGATAACCTTGACTTATTTATTTGAACTGTGTAAATATCCCGCAAAAGCTATCTACCCAGGTCAGGTCAGGTCAAGCTATTAACCAACTCATCGAACTCGCTGCGTGTAAGTGGCACGGATGTTGGTTGGCGACGTCTGTTGGTAATGATATTTTCTTCATCGAGCGGCTGAGAGAGTGTATAGCTTTAAACAGGGCTCATGCGCCGGATCTATCAAGGATCTTGATCCGTTTAAACCCTTTCTATTCCTATCAATACATAGCGACAGCGCATCCAGGCGAGCTGTTTGTATATAAGATCATCACTATCCAATATCCTGCTAAGGAGGCGCAGCATCCAACCACAACAAGACAGCAAGAACATAAAATCATTAAGAGCTATTCTATCTGCCTTTCTCTTACTTGGCTTTGATTTTACGTTCCTTCTCCAAGAATTCGGAAAATCATCGCCAAATCTTGACTTATACATCATGTCGCCAAGCACTCCTTTAATAGTAGACTCAAGTTCATTACAAAGCACCTCAAATGTTCAAAGCTTTCAAAGTAATTCAAATGCCATTGGCAAAACAGTCACAGCAATCACAACTGGATGGATAGTCGGCATCGTCTTCATAGCTTTGGCTGTTATAGTTGGCATAATCCTGCTCCTCTGGATGTACAATCGAAATAGCAAGAGACGCCAGCAGAGAATGGCCCGGCTCAACGCAGAGTCAGGACATAACAGAAACCCGGTTCCCGGGATACCCCCGCCACACGCTATATCAAGCTCATCAACCTACGCACAACCTAGCGAATTTGCGAGACCATATGCGCCGCCGAGATATGAAGTTCCAGACACGCCGATGCCACCTCGCGAGGTTCCGAACAACGAAGCTCCGCGCAAAGCGTATGAATCCGATTCAATTCCACAAAGCGAGCTCCCTGTTTGAAATTAATAATAATTTAAATAAAAGGGAAACTCAAGCTTTTATATTGGCCTCTTGTCAAAGGCTTGGTGTTCACATCTATCATCATTATGTCTATAGACTTATGTAACTGTATGCTGCAGCGTTACGCGGCTACAGTATAATTTATATGTATTTACGAGATACCCGGTGTTGCTCCGCACCCAATGCTACATTCCTCTTTGGAGCTATTCACTAAGCATCTTATCATCATGCTCAGTCTCTCTATATCAGCAAGATGTTCGCGGCTCGGTTTAAATCTTGTTTTGCACCTCTGGGTTTAGCATATAAGACAGATTGAATAGGTACCGACAGATATGAGATTCGCCTGCATCGCCGTCTTGTTCGCATGGGGTGGCTTCTGCCAAAGTGTGCTTGAAGTTTTCCAGGCCGCACCGCCTCCCAGATCAACTTTCGATAAACCAGCATGTCGCCAATTCTTATTTGAACATGATTTCGGTAACAGTTACGAAGCCCCTTATGTAGGGGCTTACTTACCGCCTGGCGGCTGCAACTTCACAACCGCCATTTTCAATATGAGTGTTGTTTCGAGCGGACGCCAATATGATAGGCTTGCCACGCTATGGCTAGGCGATATCGAAATCTGGAGGACTTCGACTGCCATGCCGACCCAGTCAGGCATCCATTGGTCGTTCCAAAAGGATATGACCATATGGCATCCGCTCCTCACCCAGAGTCAGAAGATAATCCTCGATCTTGGCAACCTAATCGACGGAGACAGGTACACGGGCTTTTTCAACGTCACTTTAGAAGCGCTATACTACGACGATAAGTACGCAGCAGGGTTCCACCCAGCACAGCACGTCTACCCCATTTCGACTCGGTCCTCGTCGAACAACACTACTTCGCTCTTTTCACTCCCAAGCGACAGTGGCTCGGTTGACTTGACTATTCCAAGAAACGCCAAGAATGCCATCGTTTCGGTTACGGCTTCCGGGAATGGCGCAGAGGAATTCTGGTTCACCAATGTACCGTCAGAGTACGTGAATACGTTCCCGGGTAACGAGGGGTGGTTATATGGCTATAGTCCGTTCCGCGAAGTCCAGGTACTTATAGACGGTCAACTTGCGGGTGTGTCCTGGCCGTTCCCGATCCTTTTCACCGGCGGGGTAGACCCGGGGGCGTGGAGGCCTATCGTTGGCATCGACGCCTTCGAGCTACCGTCATTCGAGATTGATATCTCCCCTTGGCTAGGGCTGATAACCGACGGCCAACCGCATGCCTTCCAAGTACGCGTTGTGGGTTTCGATACTTCCGCAGAAGACGGCATTGGGCCCGTAGGCGAGAACTGGTGGGTTTCGGGATCTGTATTCACCTGGCTCGACGATACGGTAGAGCAGACAGTCATGCAGAACTTCGAGAGCAACATAACAACGCCATCCTTTGAATTCCACCCCGTTGTTGGCACTGCTATTTCCGATAACGGTACCGTGACCAATACCTCACTTTACTTCTCCTTAATAGCAAGTCGGAATATAACGGTGTCTTCAATCATCGAAAAGGGGAACATCACCCGTGAGGTAGCCTGGACACAGAGCCTTTCGTTTTCCAATATCCAGAACATGACGGACTTGGCGTTCAACCAGTCGCTTGCCATGGTTGCATCAGGGAGTTTTTCGGACTCGACTTCTAATATTATCTCGCACTACACGTACCCCTTTAATCTTTTCAGCGCATACGACGTGGCCTCTTCCGGAGCGACTTCGAATCCCGGGTCTGTATTTTGCATGGCCGACCGAAGTAAACTACTAGATGGTATTTCTATACTGTCTTTCTTAACGGGAACGTCCGTTGGTTCTGAGAGTCTGGAAACAAGGCAAAACGTTACCTCGAGTTACCATTGGAACCGCACAATTGTGGAGGGTACTAAAGGTTTAGATACTATGAATGGAGAGGTATGGCTTTCTCACATCAGCGCCACGGGGAATGAAGCTGGTGTCGCAACATATCACCGTTATGCAAAAGAGAAAAATGATAGCATATTAGTAGACGAAGAGGGTTGGGATCCTATAGTAGTTCCTAAAACAATACCACTTCCACTTGTACCAGGGGAACCAATAGTCTAACTTGGCTAGGCAGGCTTAAATTGAAATAATACAAGAATTATGAATATGCGATAACTATCTCTTTTACTGGATTCGTACGTTATAACATTCTTTTTTTGGTGATTGGTTTATCCTGGCTTCTTCTAGATGATGAAGCATCCATGATTTATTTGGGGGCCGCAAAACGACGGGATCTTCAGTAATATGCACGAAGTCGCTAACTAGAACCTCTAATATGCGCCCAATTCCCTCGCCCATGTCAGACTTCGTATACTTTCATAAATACCACGAAACTAACTCCATGTCGATATCCCCTCCAGTCCCATCGATATGATATCGCCGGAGCTTTTTAACCTTCAACATTCTTTTGTCTTGCGGTCAATTCTCTTCATTATTTCCACAATCTTGTGCGTCGTAGGAGCGCATAGATATCTCTTGCGATACGTGACGTCACGCCGTGAGCCGCGAGAAAGTCTTGACAGGATCACCGTCTTTGCCGATTACGAAGAAGTACATCTGGAGTAAGTGTCCAAGTAGAGCTACCAACCGGTTATCGAGTATATATATCTAATGGTAGGGTCAAGCGTAGTAGCTGTACATGGCCTGGGCGCACATCCCTATTATAGCTGGAAGGCCAATGGCCCCCCGTCTGACTCTGCTGGTACGCCAGAAGGAGATGAAGCGCACATTAATTGGCTTGAGCACGATGACTTCCTGAAGAAAGATTTCAAGAACGTCAGGATCCTCTCCTATAGCTACAATGCCGATTGGTTCGTGGACGCCTCGCTGTCAACAGCGTCGCAGAAGGCTCTTACATTTCTAGAGACACTCTCAGAGTTCAGGGAGAAGACGAAGGTCCGAACCTACGCACGCCTTTCCCAGAATGAAGAATATCTAACCAATTCCTCACAGAAAACGCCCCCTATTCTCTTCATCGGCCACAGCTTTGGCGGGATCCTGGTCAAATACGTATGTGTCTAAGTCTAAGTACTCTGGCCTGTATGAATTCTACTCACATTTCCAAAGGCTATCCACTCCTCACATTCGGACTCGCGCTTCAGAGATATTAGTCGCGATACTGCAGGGATCATCTTCTTAGGAACACCTCATCAGGGCTCTACCGTTTCTTGGATTGGTGAAATTCTTGCTCGACTAACCATTCTCTCTGGGTCCGATGTTACATTGCTAAAGCTCTTGAGCCATGGCAGCCCAGCACTCCTGGACTTAAAGAGGGATTTTTCCGCTGCTGTAACATCCATCCTTAACCAGAAACCACTGCTGGTGTATTCGTTCTATGAAACGCTGCCCACATTTCGCTGCGGCGTATCACTTGGTGTAGTATGTATTTACAGTGTTCTTCAACTCATCAAGGCTAACTTTATCTTTAGATTGTAGGGCCTCAATCAGCTACTCTCGATATTGGGAAGCACATACCAGTAAATACAGACCACTCCGGCCTGAATAAATGCAAGACGAGAAAGGACGATCTTTACGTAAAGATATGTTCGGCTATACAAAATGTTCAATTGATCCTACAGAAACAGTCCGGTAAGCAGAATTAGATCCTCTACCTGTATATGAGATCATGGGTTAAACGGGTTATCCCTTATAGAGCCAATTGCTAAATGGATAATGGGATCTGATGACCCTACGCATATTTTCAAACACCGAGTAGATCACGAGCGAGCGAGAGATAAACTCCGCGCCTATGATAATATAGGAAAGTGGCTCATTGAATCGCCCGAGTTTACGGCCTGGAGCGATATCCAAGAATGTACTCGGTCAACATTCTGGCTGCGTGGTGGAGGTGAGTTACTAGATGGTCAGATATTTAGTATACCTACCTATATGCTAACATCCGACATGTAGTGGGCACAGGCAAAACATCAGTGAGGTTGGACGCTCCTTTATTTTGAACCTCCTCGCCTGTTATCGAAACGACTTGGTGCTAATGGACTTTGGTACAGCTCCGAGGTTATCGAGTGGTTCTACAAAGATAATCGTCGCATACAAAAACCACGAAAGGTTGTTTATGTCTATTGTTCTGTAGACCATGACTTCAACTTTATGATTCGCTCACTTATTCTTCAGCTTGCATTTTCGGCAAATGGCGTCTCAGTTCAGCGATTGATAACAGAAAGATATAACTCTAGAGGCCGAGCCCAGCAACTAATTCTTGACAAGGACGATTCCGAGTTAATATTGGAACTTTGTCGCGCTCATTTGGAAATTGTCATTGTTATTGATGCGCTAGACGAGTGTCCTGCGTCTCGTCGTGTACTTGATACCTTGAGAAATGTACAGGAAGGTTCCTCGAATAAGATAAAGCTTTTCCTGTCGAGCCGTCTTCATATGGAACTCGACGACATGTTTACGAATCTTCAACGTATGACAATCGAGAAAAATACAACTCGCATGGACTTGGAACATTATATCAATAAAGAAATTGACTCACGGCATAATACTCCTCCTGGCTGGATTCGTATGGGTTTCAAGGATAGGTTCAAACGCGCATTAACTCGGTACGCACAGGGAGTGTTAGTACTCGTTTTCAATATGTAAGTGGTATCTACTAAGATATTCTTCTAATGTTCTGACTAGGTTCCGTTGGGTCGAATTACAAGTTGAGATATTCTTCGACGAAAGTTTTCCATTTGAATTAGAAGAAGACGTAGAGAGCGAGCTACGAAATCTAGAAAAGGGGCAGTCCATAACCGGGCATTCCAAAGACCAAATGTCAAAATTAAATGAAGCATACGATCGCATATTAAAAAAGCGCCGTCAAAATGCCCGCAACATTATAACATATGCTCTCAAATGGGTTTTATGTTCTCTACTACCTTTAACATCAAAAGAACTGGTCGAGGCGATAATACTTTCCCACGAGCGCATGCCGTCGAGAGGATCCTACGAACGGCACGAAACTATCGACTCAAACAAGATCACCCAACTATGCAGTAACCTGGTATTATTTGCAGACTATAGTGGATTTGTAAGGTTTTCTCATAACTCCGTCAAAGAGTATCTTATGAATTCCGAGTACTGCAATGACGAATTTGGTTACCAAACATGTCATGGTTTCATCGCAGAGATTTGCCTATGGTATATATATCGCCGAGGAGTACTTTCTGAGTTGATAGGGCCCTACATTCATATAGCCGCCCTCTCCCATAGCTCTCGTGCCGGGTCCGACAACCGTAAACGCCAAGCACTTCGTGACTTACTTTTCTGCTTTTGCGAACAGCCTTTGAAGGCTCTTGACAGGAGGAATATAGGGAAGTACTATCTTTCCCTATACGAAGCGCAGGATAGGCTTGCTACTTCTTCTAAGCATTCAGCTCATGCTTTTATTGCTGCCTGCGTTTTCAACCTTGACGATATTCTCGAGCTTGCCTTGACGCGAGAGGCTACTGACTTTACCGCACGACAAGCCCTGAGACGAAAGGGTCTTAATGCTGCATGTATATACGACTCCTACGAAGTGGTAATGGAGCTGCTCAACGGGAGGGAACCAGTTGAAGTAACTGCCAGGCTGGTTAGAGCGGCCATCACTTATAGTAGTGGACGGGTTATAACACTCATCCTACGAAATTACAATAATGCGGACATTACGCCGGACATGACGACGTGCGCCACGAAAAACAAGCGGTTCGGAGTTGAAGTCCTCAAAGCCTTGAATAATCACTACGGTAGACTCCCAGCAGATCTAGAGACGTATAGGTCAGCGATGGGATGTTCCAGCGAGATGTTAAAGTATTTACTTGCCAGAGTAGACCACCCACCCGGGATTGAGGACATCGTCACCCTCGCTTCAAGCGGCCGTGAAGAGTCTATGTCAACAATCTTACACTACAAAGAGGATATTCCCATAACTCAGAATGTACTGCTTGGCGCAGCTCGGAACTCGGTCGATGGACACCAAATAATGAAGACTTTGGTGGAACACACTAAAGCGAACATTGTTCTCTCTGAAGAGATCCTCTGTGCTGTTGCGTCAAACAAGGACAAGGGTCCGATGATTTTTGAGTACCTCTTTCGGGCTTTAGGGGACAGCGTGAACATTACAGAGGCGGTACTGGTCAGCGCAGCAAAAAGCGGTTGGCTATTAGAAGACCTCATTAGCATTCTCAAGCACCGACCCGGTATCACCATCCCTGAAGCTATCATTTCGGGTGCCGTCAGCGACGAGTTTCACGGCGACAGACTTATCGAGGCACTGTTCAATCACGACCCCAGCATTGTCGTAAGTGAAGACAATCTGGTAGCTGCAGCACAAAACAATGGCCGCGGAACCAAGATACTCAACTTTCTCATACAGCATATAGACCGGATTCGAATCACACCGCGAGTTGTGGCGGCAGCAGCAGCTAATAAATCTCTCGGAAATGAACTTATACCACTACTTTTAGCCGGGATTCCCGATTTACATATTGATGACACAGTTCTGGAAGCAGCAGCTGGAAACTCGGAGTTTGGAGATGAACTCATCGAAACATTGCTATACCACGGTGGCGATATAATACCAGTCGGAGATCATGTCATGGAAGCTGTGGCTAGGAATAAGAAAAAGGGCGTAAGAGTTTTCGCACTACTTTTGGAACACGATCCGAGCATCAAAATATCCGAGTCTATGCTTAAAGCAGCCATTGCTAATGGCAATTCAAAACTCTTGAAAGTATGGCTAGACCGCAGCGACGTCAACTCGAAGATCTCGGAAGCAGTGGTGAAAGAAGCTATCCACGACTTCTCGACATTATTAGTCTTATTAGGGTCAAGAAGAAAGGTCACTATCACCCCAGAAGTCCTCAAGCTAGTAGCCATGAATCTCCATGTTACGGAGATATTCCCAATGTTGCTAGATTACGACAAAAGATGTCCGGTCACAGAAGCTGTCCTCGTGGCCGCAATTGGTAACCCGAATCTGTTCGGCCGGCATATAGGCCCAAGCGCTTTTGCTTCCAAGTTTAACAAACTGCTAGATAGAGCTCGCATTAGCATCACAGCGGACATGTTAAAGCTAGCAGCGAAAACCGACTGGCGACGTAGGCACATCACCAAAATCCTACTAGAGTATCAAGACGACCTCGACATCGGGGACGTTCTCAAAATCGCAGCCCGGAACGATTCGTATACGCAGGAGATGTTCGAGTTCTTGCTCGAGTGGGACGAGGACTGCCAAATCACGGAAGACGTTGTTATCGCTGCTGCTCGATCTTCAGGGGGGAGCATGAGGGCTCTTCTCGAGTGTGGACGACACGTCCCTATCACCGAAGCGGTGCTGAAAACGGCGGCGAGCCGCAAGGGACGGGATGCGACTTCTAAAATGGCGCTGATTTTAAACGGACAGTATGATGTTGAGATTACGGAAGAGGTGATGCAGGCAGCAAGGGGCAGCAGCACTGACGATGAGGAGGACAGTAATAATGAGATGGTTACAATGCTAAAGGCTTATCTTCTGTTATAAAAGTTAGCTACCTAGCTAGTATTAAACTATTCTTCAGCTGTGTTGATCATTCCCTAGCATGTGTCAAGGGAAGTGAGCTTAGTAGATGCTAAATCGGCTTGGCAATAAATGAATAAAGAAGATCAGCAATACATGACTTGACATTGCCTCTTCGACGTATAACCGCATCTTATAACAGGTAGCCTGTCTATTATCTTGTTATCTAAATATTACTCAATGACCTCATGACGATCTGACTCCTTTTCTGTTGATCTCGCAATAGCCCTAAGACGTTTGGGTCTGGGCGAGCTTTTTTACTGCTCCCGACTTGTTGGCCTATGGCCTATCGTTACAAGGTCTAAAACTCTTGGGTACGCCACGGCCCAGGGGGCTAGGTTAGGATTTTCCAATTCGACAGGAGTACCACATAGATTCCTGTAGGCAGTGGCTGAATCCACCGCCAAGAGATGGCGGGCGTGCTTACACCAATGGGCGCAGCAGCTCATCATGATTTCACCTGGATCGGCTATGCAGCAAAGCAAGGGCTAAATGAAACCTCCAGTCTTGGATCTGTTGGTTGCTCGTTATGATTTCTGGTTGGGTGAACTGCAAGGCTCACTCCCGCCACGATGGGATCGATATAATTCGCAGGTAACCAACCGGCCGCCCACCCCCTCTTTTGCCATGACTATATTGTAAGCCTCATCTGCTATCTCGTTTCAACCCTACAGCAAACACAACCTATCTATTGAAACAACCTATACTTGCTACTCTATACTATACCTGATCGGCACACGTACCTAGTCGCAACCAAAAGCATATATAAAAAAGCATATGGATAGTATCCTCGATACTCGTGTCCCAAAGGGTGGCAGCGGATTCAAGTACAAGGGTGGTGGTGGTAGCAGCGGCGGAGGCGGAGGCGGAGGCGGGGGTTCTCTTGCGTGGTGGGTTTGGCTCATCATCATCTGCAGCGTCGTGTGGTTGTTTGCCTACATCACACTGTTTGTGCATTTCTTTCGGACAGGTACTGATCCCACTTACTCTATCACTTACTCTATCTTGAATGTACCTAACTTCGAACGAAAGATTACATACGCGCAAATTCAAGCGAACGCCCGCGCTTTGGCCTACGTCTATTCGGCCGCTTGGCGTGGAAGGCGTTCAGGTATGCGACCGGAATTCAGATATTTGTATGGGTTTTCCGGAAGATACGAAGTAAGACGGACCGCGATACAAAGAAGGTGGGCGACAGCTTCTATAGGAAAATCGATGAAGAAGAAAGGGGGATGAAAAGCGGAAACGAACAGTCAGCGATGCCGCCGGCTCAACTGCGTCATGAACCTGCGCCTCCCCCGGCTTATTCTAACACTGCTATTCGCTGAAAGGGAACGTTAGATGGACTAACCTAATGAATCAGGTACCTGTATAGCTAATAATCACGGGGCTACCTGATATATGCTATTCGACATGCTATTAAGTGTAATATGAGGGTTAAAATAGATCGTTAATAAGAAACTGTATCTGACCTGTAAAGGCAGCATATAGCTATTCACGACAAAGAATTACATACAGAACTATACATTAGTCATCGGCCCTTTTGTCAAACTTGCCAGGCCTTGTTGGCTCCTTCATATTGAGCCTCACATCTTAGCTTAAGTTCGGTTTGACAAACTTCCAAAGGTCCCACACGCTCGGCGCCTATACAAATGAGGTATCTCGCGAATTAAAACAAAGAATCATCCATCTTTTGCCTTAAAATTGGGTTCTATCATGTTAGACCTAGGTTTAGGACTGGTTAGCGAGATGGTTTGCAGCCTAGGTAGTGAATTAGTGCCCCCCAGTTCCACGCAAGACAGAGTTGAAATATCAGCTTACCCGCTCGAGGTTATAATCGTACTTCTCTAAGGCATTCACCGCGTCCGTCCTTGAGTAGCCCATACCAGTAAGGTTCTTAACAATGGGGTCGTCATGCTTTCCTTCGTCACTTAGTGCCCTTCCTGCAGTACTCGGTCTACCTGAGCTTGGACTTTGAACGGGACTCTTGGTATCTTCATTGTTCTTTGCGGGCAGGTCGCTCGGCGAGTCGAAATTAGAGAAAAGGGCTTCCCAGTCTTGGTTGTTTGGTGCTGCGGGAGCTTGGCCGGGGAAGGGGGTATTTGTATTATTAAGTGGAGCACCACCAGCAGTAGTACCCGATGCAGATGAGACTGTGCCGAAATCATAGCTGCTGTCAATACCGAATGCATTTGAAGCATTAGTCGATTCGCTCTTGGGCTGACTCGGAGGCGGGCTGCTATCAAACACAGGGTTGAAATCATCAAGATTTGATCTAGATAGGTTAGCAAACTCATCGTCTGCTGAACCCTCTTTAGCATCTTCGAGGTCGGCGAAATCGTCGTCGGGGTCGTCGAATGCATTCTTATGTGCAGTAGTGGTTGTATTTGTTACTGTAGTTGGAGTAGGGGTAAATGATTCCCCAGTTCCCGATGGAGAGGAGAAAGATGAAGAGGCTCTCGGCGGTTCAGGGAAATTTGGTAAGTCACTTGATCCGATATTAGCGTCATTATGAGCTTTTAATGGTCAATGCATTGGAAATTGAAAGTCATACTTGGACACGTGGGAAGTATGAGACGCAGAAGCTACACTCTCTGCGGCTTGGCCATCAGTTACGGCAGCGCTAGACTTTGAGGCTGCCGGAGAAGCCGGAGCTTGAAGCTCCTTGGCCTCGGTCTTTTTGTCGGCGGGGGATGCGGGTGCGAAATCATCGTCAAACCGATTTCCCTCGCTGGCGGAGTCCGACTCATCATCTCTCTCAAGCTCGGAAATAGGAGGAAACTCTGAGTTGAAGGTTGAGAATACCTTGGAGTTGTCCTGAGTCGACTTCTCCTGAGGCTTACCCGAAGTACTGTCCATGCTTGCAAAGGCAGAATCAAAATCTACCTTCGCATTGCCAGAATCTCTCATGCTCGCAAATAGGTCGCTGTCCCTTTTGCTAGCGTAAGGTGTGGTAGGAGCAGGGGCCGTGGGGGTCTCATCAGGGAATGCGCCAGGGATAGATCCATCACCAGGGGCCTTTGATTTCTCTTCGCTTTGAGTAGGAGACCATCTTTGGTTGGTATCCGACGCCGAGTGCAAACTTTGACCAGTAGATGCGGACTCCAACGGGGCAGGAGTGGAAATTGAAGCAGAGGGAGTTGCGGCGCTTTCACCAGACCTACTAACGGGGGGAGAAACTTGACGTGAAGGCGATAGGGTCTCGGACGCCTCACCAAAGGGTGCGAAACTCGGGTTAGGCTGCTATAACTCAGTTGAGACGGGGGGCTCGGGTGCAGGAGTGGAATGGAGACTCACAGTAGGCGTAGAACTTGTCGGTGTAGCAAAAGATCCAATGCTAGCTGTTGAGCCACCAGTGTCTTGGTGTTTAAATGAAGTTACCGGAGGAGTTGAAGTACTCTCGGCCCCGAAGTCACCAAAGATATCGTTGAAAGACTTTTCGCCATACGGCTTAACGGGAGGCGATGGGAATGCGCCCATTATGTCTGTACTTCCGGTCCGCCTGAAGAACGGATTATTTGCGCTGGCAGTTGACGGTGCTGGACTGGCTAGCTGAGCAGAGGTTGCTACTGGGGAGTTGCTATTAATCTGACGGGAAAGCTCCTCGTTACTCTTTGTAAGATCCTCTACTTCGCTCTTTAGCTTGTCTCGATCACCCTCAACCGTAGAAAGCTGCTTCTTGCCAATGGCAACCATTCCTTTTTGCTGCCGAGCTTCCGACCTTAATTTTTCCACCTGCGGTTTCAACTGCGCAATCTCAGTATTAACAGAGCTGATCCGTTGCTTGAGAGCTGCGCTTTCTTGTTGATCGGCCTGGAGAGCCTGAGCGATTTGCTGATGCTGGTTCTGTAAGTCCTTATAGGTGCCATCGATTATGATCAACTCGTTGGTAAGTTTTTTGGTCTCTTCGCGCACGTTTCTAAGTTGTTCTTCTAGAGCCCGGACATCTTGCGCTTCCTTCTCGTACAATGCGCGAAGTTGAGATAGGCGCTGTTCAAAGTTCTTCTTCTGCTCGCTCGCCTGGTTAATCTCATTCTGTGTTGAGCCACGTTGTCCTTGAACCTGTTGCATCTGCTTCGACAACGAACCAATCTGGTTAGATAGGTTCGCTAGCTCAGTTGTCTCATTTGTGAGCTTTTTGCTAATTTCAGGATCATTGTCACCAAGAAGATCATCCGTAGCGATAACAGGAGGAACAGGTCCCCTTGGAAGCTGAGCGGAACCGCTCGATCCCCCGGTATCATGAGATGTCAAAGTTCTACCAAAGGAAGAAGAGGGAACGAAGGGCTTGAATGTATTAGCGGTAGGGGAAGCCCGAAGCGGGGAGGCTGGCGGTCCACTGGCGAATGGATCTCTGGCTGCTGAACCTCCCGTTGATACTGGAATTTGGGGAGGAGCAGGGCTAGGGGAAGCGTCAAGACCAAATAGATCTTCAATGGCGGATTTCGGCTGAGGTATCGGTTGAGGTATCGGCTGGGGTTGAGGTGGTAGCTGCGTCGGGGAAGCTGGGACATCGAACGGAGATGGACCGACCGGGGGACGAGGCTGCTGAGTTCGTAGAGACGGAGGGATGAGGTTTGGAGGAAGGGTCGTAGGCAGTGGCATATCTCGCCTGCTGCGCTGTTGGCGAATAAGGTGCATGGCAACCGCAAACGTATCTCTCGTCAGTCGGCCTTCTGAATTGATGTCTGCAAGATCCCAAATCTGGGCTAACGCATCCTCAGGCAAGCTAGATTGACTTAGGAACGGAACGGCTTCCTCTCCAGTGATAAATCCCTTGTTCGTCTTATCTAAGTCGGCGTAAAATTGATCGAATCTTGCCTTGTCTGCAGGCGTGATTATCCAGTCACTTCCAGTCGTTTGAGGGGCTACACCTGCTACACCGGTAGGCTGAGGACTAAACGGTGGTCTTCCCAGCGGACTCGTCGTTCGTAGTTGCGCCTGTCCGCTCAGTTGTCGTGGTATAGCGGGTACGGGCGGGACTATAGTCGTAGGGCTCCGTCCCGACACCGAACCGCGCCTTGTAGCAGCTTCGTAGAGCGCGGCAGGTAGAATATTGGGGAGGCCTCTCAAAGTACCAGACTTCATAGAAGTGAGAAGGTGCATTGCAATTACAAATTCCGTCATTACAAGTGCTCCCCTTTGCTCTGTATCGGCAAGCTGCCAGATGCGTCCTAAGACTTCGTTGGGTAGGCCGGACTTCTCAAAGATGCTCTTCGCCTGATCACCTGGTAGTATGCCTCCATTCTGCAAATTCTGCCTTTCAAATAATATAGCATACTGGGCGACCTTCTCGGGTACCAGAGGTGGTATCCGTATAGGGCCGCTGCCACTCCCCTGGGCTTGTATAGGTGGTGGAACAGGGGGGACGTGGGCACTGATGGTAATCCCGTCGAACCGCGGTAAGGGGCCTTGCTGAAGAGCCAGTTCAGGGGTTGGTTCGCGTGCAGCTTGAGCATGGCCGATAAGTCGCAAGACGATCCCGAAGCCGGCAGGCGTTAAAAAGCCGCGATTCTCTTTGTCTGCTATTTGCCAGATCTACCGGCGTTGATAACAAATTAGCATATTCTTATATCAAGTGTATTCATCCGATATTTAGAAGTGTAACGAAACTTACCTCGCCGAGAACGCGCGAGTCTAGCCTTGTTTTCTCGAAGAATTTCACGGCTACTTCGCCCGTCACAACGCCGACACTCTCGGTGTCTGCTAGTTTGAAGAGTTGACCATATACTCGCTTCTCTTCGGGAGTGAGGTTAAGCGCCGGCGCGGCTGTTAGGACGATGTGCGTTAGTCAACACTATTGGTTATAATACATATACACGGAAAGAAGGATCTCGATGATAGATCTTGATGATAGATGAATGCTTTATGGCATATAGATGGGAATTCCCGTAGCTTACCGGCATCAACGCTAGATTCGGCGGACATTATTGCGCAGCCGAGCTCACCCAGGCTTCGATTTAAGACAGAGCTCGGCGTTTGAGGATATCGAACAACGTTTCGGGCGCACACGAAAAGTCAATTAACGATGTGTTAAGGTTAGCATAGAATTGCTATGTAATAACAAGAGAAGCATGTAATGTACAGCTTCTGCGGCAAAAAGTGGTCGGAGACTTGGCCGTGTTTGGCGAAAGGAAGGGTAAGGTAAGTGGTGAGTGGGAAATGTTTTTGAGGTTTCTGTCTCCAACTAACCTACGCTTTTTCGTAGGAGGCTGGCGTCTGGAGTCTACTTTTCTGTACAGGGTAACCTTGACTGACTGCCCCTACTGCCCCTACCTAACCTCCCCTACTTCAGGTTCAGGACTACGTATGCGGGGCCACTTTTAGCTTAGCTCCTCAAAGCTCCGGGGTCCCGGGTACATATACTGTATCTCCATACATAATACATGTACATATGTATATCTCTCGCATTACATTGCAGAGCATTAGGCCAATATTTTCTACGGCTCAACGCTAATTAGATAATATTTCTAGATGCATCGATATTCCAAAAGCAAGGATGAGAATATATATCAATCTTATATGCTAAAAGAAATAAAGGGGGGGAAAATTAAGGGCTTTCCCCTTTTCTAGTTTCCTCCTCATCTCAACTGCCGGTACATTCAAATGAGGTAGCCATTCGTTCTGTAACCAGACTTGAAGACGTACAAGCGAACGTTTTGTAATGAGTCAGTCCAGCCTGCCAGCTTAATACATTTTCTTCCTGTCACGAGCGCTGCAACATCCAAATATGGATCCTGTCGTTTTAGGGGACAGTTAGACATGCATGCTGCTGCGAGCTGCAATCGAAAGAAGCCATAATTGGTCAACAGGTGGTTCAACCGCGGATAGCGTGAAAGGTCACCAACGAGTAGAGTGGCATTGTCAGTAGTCCATCTTTCAACTTATTGGTCTGGAGTCTGTCACACTGCATAGAGTATACCAAGCGACACGAAAACGGAGCTGCAGAAATGATGAAAATTAATCACGTATTTTTCTCATTTTGGTATCGAAGGCACTTGGGGGGGGATGCCCGAGTGAACTTTTTGCTATTAAAAGTTGTAGGACGGATGTACAAAGTGTATACTAATCTTGCTACCAGGCTCACAATCGAATTAAAAGCCTCCCTGCTGTCTCTCCACTACTATTCCTACGGACAGGACCACGTTTCTCCGCCACACAAAACCGGCACTTTATAGGCTTTCAGTATAATAGGGTACTATTGCGGCAGGCCTCGGTCAGACACAACGGAGGGAGTAGAATATTAGATGCCCTTTAGTCGTGACACGTAGCATGAGCAACCTCAAATTTAGTACTCAGCCTCAGCATCTCCCTCGGCGTCTACGGAATCGGTGGCAACTTCCTCGTAGTCGCGCTCTAGCGCTGCCAAATCCTCACGCGCCTCGGAAAATTCTCCTTCTTCCATACCCTCACCAACATACCAGTGGACGAAAGCGCGCTTGGAATACATGAGGTCGAACTTGGTAGACAGAGCTGACCAAGCCTCAGCAATAGCCGTCGTATTGGAAAGCATGCAGACAGCACGGTTGACCTTGGCCAAGTCACCGTCGGGAACGAACTGGGGAGGCTGGAAGCAGATACCAAGCTTGAATCCGGTTGGGCACCAGTCGACGAATTGAATAGTGCGCTTGGTCTTGAGCGTAGCCACAGCTGCGTGAGCGTCCTTAGGAACGACATCTCCTCGGTACAGCAGACAGGTAGCCATATATTTTCCATTGCGGGGATCACACTTCACCATCTGGTTGTACGGCTCAAAGCATGACATGGTCATCTCTTGAACAGAGTTGGCCTCGTGGGCGGCCTTGGCAGCCGAAATGACTGGAGCGTAAGCAACCAGAGGGAAGTGAATACGAGGGTACGGCACCAGATTAGTCTGGAACTCGTTAAGATCGACGTTGAGAGAGCCATCGAATCGAAGAGAGGCCGTGATAGAAGACACAACTAGACAACGTTAGCTACTAACAATACAACACTATTAGATAATCTCCTACCTTGGGCGATTAAGCGGTTCAGGTTCTCGAAGTTAGGACGTTCCAAGCCAAGATTTCGGCGGCAGATATCGTAGATAGCTTCGTTATCGACCATGAAGGAGCAGTCGGAGTGCTCGAGGGTGGTGTGCGTAGTAAGGATAGAGTTGTATGGCTCGACGACAGAAGTAGCGGTTTGAGGAGCAGGGTAGATGCAGAACTCCAGCTTGCTCTTCTTACCATAGTCGACCGATAGACGCTCCATCAACAAGGCGCCGAAACCAGAGCCAGTACCACCGCCAAAGGAGTGGAAGACCAAGAAACCTTGGAGACCAGCGCAGCTATCGGCAACACGTCTCACTCTGTCCAAAACCTGGTCGATGAGCTCCTTGCCCACAGTGTAGTGACCACGAGCGTAGTTGTTGGACGCATCCTCCTTGCCTGTGATCATCTGCTCGGGGTGAAAAAGGCTGCGGTAGGTACCAGTTCGAACCTCATCGACGACGTTGGGCTCGAGATCGCAGTAAATGGTGCGAGGAACATATTTGCCCTGACCTAAAGGAATCAATAAGTTAGAATACTTTTTATTATATACAAAGCATATAAAGCATACCAGTTTCAGAGAAGAAAGTGCTGAATCCCTGGTCGGGGTCCGCCTTCTTGCGCTCTTCGGTCAGGTATCCATCAGGCTACACGATAAGCGTCAGTCAGGACCTTGGTCTATTAGATTTCAAATCAACATACCTGAATACCGTGCTCGAGGCAGTAAAGCTAAAAGTAGGTCAGTTTTCGTCTCCATCTCGAGTCGATTTCGCGCAAGGCGCTGTCGATGTCCGAGTTGCGTAGTATATATGCGACATCGAGATCCCGCGCAGAGAAATAGACTTACCTCCCAGCAAGCGTTGGCGATTTGGCAACCTGCCTGGCCGACTGTATACAAAACAAGTAGTCAGTACAACCGCGTTTCCATGGTTTGAAGGTCAAAATGTGCTGGCGATAGGGAGACATAGATTATGCGGTGAAGGAAAACGCGTGCTATCGAGGGGAAAATAAGAAAAACATACCGTTGATGCTAATGATCTCACGCATCTTGAAGGCAGATACAATGGAAAATCTGTACTAAAGGGAAACGAGAGAGCAGGAATCGGGAGTGGGCAGGTTGAAAAAATAGCCCCTTTGCAGGATATGTGAGTGGATGAAATGTAGGAGTTGAGATCGAGTCAAAAGGAGTTCTGTTGATGCTTTGGACGGGTCGTTTTTTACCTAAGTTAACTAAAAGTTCAAGTGGGGGGCGGATTAAAAATTCACCCCTGGTTGGAGCAATTAGTGTTCCAATGTTCCAATGTTGACATGTCCAGTGGCCAGCCACGGTCTAGCTTGTTTATGAGGTTGCCTAGATTGACCGGATTGGACTCGGGGGGTTCGGGAAGGCACACAGACCACGTCGTTGCCCAAGAGGAGTCAGGGGGGGTCGGCTATTACACCTATTACACCAGTCCCACAGACCGGTTCGCAGATGACAAACTTGACAAATTAAGCTTAGCGGTAGTAACGCAGCTGGCAATTGCCCAATACAATCCATCCGAAATCTGATCTTCATTAATAATTAAATTTCATAGGGAATACAACTAAAATCGACTTACAAACTGCTGCCCGCCGAGTTCACACATGCATACCTCATAATAATACTACTTATAATAATAGTTGGCCATAATGTTAATAATTCACCTTGCTTTCGTATATTCGCTGATTGCAGCTGTATGTGCCAATACCGAAAAGGCAATCTTCTTAGGACCACCTACAACTAGTATCCCCTTTTCCCATCCGACCCTGGGCGACTTACACGTCGATACCCTCACACCTACTAATGGGGCGATACGGACCCATGTCGAGGCCCAATTTCCCAATATCTCGTTGCCGCATGGCAAAGCTACTTGGCTCGTTCTAGATGAGCTGACTGAGGGTCAGCGTTACGAAGTAAGAGTATGCTGGGCTGCAACCGTGAGTAGACATGCTACAATATTATCATTTAATATACTTGGGCTAGATGAAGCTCACTAGTTCCTAGCAACCCACTGAGTTTAGAATCGCCACCTATGAGCTACAAACCCTCCTCGAGACCCCAGAACTGTTATCTGGGCTCTCAGAATACTCACAGTTCCGTCGGTCTCTACATGATGATTCTAGATCTCAATCTAGGTCCACCGGAGGCGCCCAAGCGTTAAGATCAGAGAGAAAGACATCAGTCCTTTTCCTCCAAATTCTAGCAGCGGCAGATTACTACACAATGAACAAGACGCTAATGAGGGATGTTCCACCTGTTCATGTGGATATCATTCTCGATCCCTTTATCTTCGGCTTACTTCCTCGTTCACTACTACCAACTGTGGGCTATATTGTCGTGGTAGCCATCGCATCGTGGTTTATCGCACGATATATCTCAGTACGCATTCGCAACCTAGCAGCAGAAACAACTCCCGAGAAGAAAATTCAGTGACGTGGTAAAAAGACTTCAGCCACGGCCTCTTATATTTGCCTTCTAGATCCAAACGAGAGCATCACCTAGTCCTAATCATCATAACTCGTAATACGCGTTCGCGAACGCAGTCCAATATAGCCCCAAACGAGCATATGATCACAACATCTTCATCTTGTCCATAACTTAATTTATGCTATAAATCACCGCGGATCAATGCCAAAGCGGAATTGCTCTTAGCATAATGAAGATGGTGGAAATGCTCCAAGAACAGTTAAAATAAACTCTGCGGTCTATCATATGCCTGAAACTTTGCCAATACAAATAACAGCTTGGAACTTTCCTATTACCAATTACCGGGATACCCAGACTGGGCATGGGGGTGCGTCGCCGAAGGAACTGGTGGCCCGGCGTTCGCGTACGGGGGTTGTCCCGGGTACCCGTGAGTACCTGACGATGGAGGTGACACATTGTACGGTCGGTTACCGTACGTAGACGGAGGCGGAGGGTACTGTTGGTGGCCATTATATTGGGGTTGGTTCGGTGGTGGTGACGTGTATTGCGGTTGTTGTGCTAGTCATTACGTTAAATAAGCCGGCAAATCATCATGAAAAGGGTTACTCACAATAAGCATTTGCTTGGGGAGTTGGACTATGCCCATAACTAGAGTGACCCGATGATGGGGCACCACCATAAGGCGGGTTTTGATGCTGTGAACCGGGCGGGGGGCTATGATAAGAGGGATTTTGGTGTCCTCCTGTCTGGCCAGGAGGCGGAGGATATGATGTTGCAACATGCTGGCCGGGTGGAGGTGGATATTGCGGCGTTCCATGTTGACCAGAAGGAGGGTTGTAGGAGGGAGAGCTCTGTTGATGAGGCGGGGCACTATATGATGGCGTTGATGCACTCGGTGACTGATAAGATGACGGAGGAGCTTGACCACTGTATCCGCCCGCATGGCCCGAGTTCGAATAGCCATAGCTCTGACCCTATGTAACGCGTTAGTTAGGTCTAGGGTCATCTAAATGTCGTAGGTAGAACGCGACATACTGGTTGATGCGTTCCTCCAAACATGCTTGCGACGCCTCCCATCACAGAGCCAGCGAGACCTGATGAGTGTTGTGGTTGGTGGGGCTGCCCTGCATGGTAATTCTGTGATTGCTGAGGCTTGCTGCCAGAGGAAAATAAATTCGAGGCAAGTTGGCCAACAAGTTGACTAGGACCTCCTCCGCCATGTCCACCAGACGAACCTCCGTGGCTACTACCATGGCTTCCACCGAGACCACCAATTAATTGGCCAGCAATACCTCCAATGCCGCTCGAACCATGACTGCCGCCACTCTGTGGCTTTCCGTGGCCTCCAGAGAACTGACTCAGCAACGTGTTGGCAGCAAAACTCTGCGATTAGAAGCCGCGTTAGCGATTTTCATGCTGGAATGCAAAATCTGCCAGGACTTGTCCACTTACACCGAATCCTCTTTCTCCAGATGGTCCACCGAGTCCTCGACTACCATCAGGCGCCAATACGGGTTCCATCCGGCCGTCTGGATGTTTGACAGTTTGTGTACCGTCCGGGTGCGTGATGACTTCTTGTCGGCCAGGTATCCCGTACGGGTGCTCGTTGACTTGAGCGGGCGTGTTTCCCGGCGCGGCTTGTGTTGGAGTCTCCCATTGAGAGACACCGGTCGAGAGTTGAACGTAGTAATATTTTTTGCTTGCACCATCCCACTGTGCTATCCATCCAGGTGGAAGCTGTGGTGGTTCGAACGTAGGGCCTTCGTTGGGAGAGGCGGGGCCAGCCATAGCGACTGAGGAAGGAGGGGTCTTATGTTTGTCCCTTTCTATGGCTACCTATGAGTTACGTAGGTAGACAAGATGGGAAAAACAACCGACTTCGATTACGAAGGGACAGGTGAACGGTAGAGAAGTGAGCTTAAACAACCGAGATATGCCTAATGAAAGAGAGAGGGTTAGTCGACAATTAAAAAGAATTATCATTCAACAGATGGTGGTATGACTTGCCTTGTCGTAATGGAATTTATTGGAAAATGTGAAAGAGAGGGCTACTATCGAAGGTCGAAGATGAATGAATGAACGAATGAATAAAAAGGGGACTAATAAACCGCTACATATGTAATTAGGACCCTGCAAAGCCCACATGCACCCTAATACGCATATACGTAGTCGACAGTCAGCTCGAAATTAGTGTGAAGAATGCCGTGGCCCGTTGCAGGTTTCTACTTCCTGTTTTTGGGTACCCTATCTATGTGCGCCCGAAGTGAGGAATGTACCCATAAGCTATGGTGCATTTTAGAGGGGCGAGCGATTCATGTAGGTAGGTACCTACCTACCTAACCTCCTAACCTTTAGGTATGCCTTCCACCCTAGCGTCTGAACATGAGATCTGGTGGAATGACGCTTACGCCATAATGCCATTCAGCCACAGCTACCGCAAGTGGCTACCTCAAATAAAGGAATAGTCCCGTCGTCAGCCAAAACCGCCTTAGCCACAACGAAACGTCCTCCCCTTGTTGGTTCCCTCCTGACATATACATATGTAATCGGACCATCCATAGCGGAGTCATACCTTCTTAAGTACATATTTCATGTATAGTGCTAACGGAATACATAGAAGCTAGAATGAATGCAATGGATGGGCTTAAACTGCCTCTCGAACTAATGAAGCAACGACGACAGACTTCCATAATTTCATGTACTTTTTTCGTTATTTAGAAGGCATCAAGGCTCATAAAAATCAAGACCACCATATATCATAACAATAAACTGCGAAATGGTGAACGAGAGCAAAAAAAAATTAGGACAAGACAACCTTAGTTCCCTATATATTTCTATCCTTAATGCGAACTTCATTCAACTAGAATTCGTTATCGATGGATCCCAGAAACTTATCATTCAGTACTGCCGGGGGGGATGTTGATCTCCTGGAACGTCTTACGAAGCTACGTCTGTTATTCTCTAGCGGCTCACTCAGTAACCAAGAGTACCGCTATATAAAAATTCTTCTTTCTAAGGTCAACGTAGATCTTATTGGCGAGCTTCCAGTGGAAATAGTAAGCCAAATTGCACAGCTACTAGACCTCCATGAGTTTATTTGCTGCCTTGCCATATCCAGACGATGGCGTGACAAGTTTTTATCTCCGTCTACAATAGGCGCTATTACAAACAAATATTGTCCTTCATTGACACACTCCGGTAATCCAGTGAATCTAGATAATTGTCTCAACACCCTTCACAAAATAGGACGATTGCGCTGGAAGTCTTGGCAGGCCCGTCTGACGAAGGAATTTTCTTGGGAACATGAATCATATTTTAAGCTGGACCCTGTGTATCACGGCGATCACGATAACACGTCCACCGTCTATGCGCAATTTGGTCACTATAGCAATGACCCCGAGCCAGGTGACCAGGCGTACTCGAGTGCTCTATATTCTCATGGCAAAATAGCATGGCTTGCTAAACCCCGCATCGTGGTAGTCGACAACTTATGGGTACGGACGCGAAAGATTTTTGCTATGCCAACAGGTGCTCTCGTTGGCTTAACACTCCAGATTCTGGCCCTTGGGAATAGACTCGTGGTTGGCACTATGAATCGTATTTTGTAAGAATATATAGATATAGCTATCCTTCCTTTGTCTAACTTAATCGAATAGAGTCGCTTGGGACCACACAACGAACGAGTTTCTGGAAAAGAGACTACCTGGCCCCATCAAATATGCTGCAACAGAAGGACCAAGGGTCGCCGTGGTCCTCTTCAATGGGGATGCCTTCTTATGGGAATTCGGCGGTAAGGTGTCGACGATTGCAACAGCTCCTCTGAAACAACATCAAGGACTCCATGGACAGCCATTGAGATCATGGGTGTCGAACCTTCGTGTTTTTTTCCACCCTACGTGTAGCAGAACGCTTTTCCTAGCTTCGGGCTACACCCACACTGGGTCTAAACACTCTGAAGCAATTCTTAGGCGAGTAGTCTACGAATTTAAGGATATAAATCACACAGAAACTTTTGAGTTTGAACTCCCCACCAAAAATCACGATCACACAAATCCTATTGATCCTAAAGTCGACATACAAAAGGTCTTACCTTACCGCCGCGATATCATCGGGTTCTGTGAGCGGCACTACCGCCCTCTATCGAGTTTTCTAGTGCCCTACCAGTATGAAACGTTTATTGAATTCGACATCTACGAGCGACAGTTTACAGCAAGAGCCAAGGAGACGTTTGATCTCGAAGAATTCGGCTGGCGCGCTCCTCTGGAAGATGCTGACTTAGACTTTGAAATCAAGTTCTATAGCAACGGGTTTACAGCTATTAGCCATCAACCGGGGTTCAAGTTTGAAAATGGCCCATGATTCTTGGACAGGGAATATGCGAAGCACGACAGCTATGAAAACATCCGTCTTGCCTATTTCCCATGCCACGAGACGCTTTAGGTATTTGCCTAAGCAAGCAACTCATCTCTGAGGCAAGCTGGTTGACCAAGCGTAATAAGACGAAACTTATTTGAGTAAAAACTCTGGTTACTGGTATGGGTTTGGCGGTATACGAATATTTGGTGTCATCGTATCTCTATGGGTCGTTACCTGGGCCCTGGTTAGCAATATGGGACGGCCAATACTATTCCTATTAGGTACAGCATGAACACTTCGCTCCCCGTGGAAGGTGTACAGCAAGTCGGACACCTACATAAAATTAGGCAAGGCTTCGGCCTAACGGGGATATTATAAGATGCATCGTTTAGGGTTTACCCTGGGAGGAGTGTTTTAGAAAAGATAGTATGTAAGTGACGGTTGATATCCTTGCAAACCCATCCATCAGGTTCCTCTCACTCACCCAATAAATACTCCCTAGGTACCTAGCTAAGCTAATAGTTGGGTGGATAGCTAGGCCCCTTTTCTTATATGCAAGGAAATGCATAGTAGTCTTGCTGATGATATAGAGACGGACACGTAGATCAACGTAGACACAGGGAGGCTAACATGTAATTTAGGAAAGTCGTAAATCGCCGCCTGTTTAAGATCGATGCCGAACGAACCGGGGCTAGGAACGATTATAACCACTAAATCAATATTGTGGTAGAGCAGGTTCATTTGAAGACCTGCCAATACCAGACCCCTTATTTCGAATAGGGACGAGCCTGCAATGCAATAGGTTGCAGGAACAACGTGGGAGTAAGACAGTTATCGTCAACGTCTCTCTCCCTTGTTACCCCGCAAATCCAATCCAACTCCAACGCTTTGCTGGAACTGACTTCGGGCATCGTCTAGTCCCACCCCCACAACTCCTTTGGTGGGGTTACTCTGGGGTAATGTGATGTCGTCATTGGGTCAGCTTCGGTTCGTGGCCGTTTGATCTACTCTTTATTTACCCTAACAGTCCAACCACATAAATATCTCAAGCGCTACGGGCAGTACAAGTAAGGTGTCTACCTACCAGTTCGAACCGCTGAAGAATCTAACCAGCTATAGCATACGTACCCCGGTCTTATAGACTACTCGTGTGCAATAACACTGTCAGCAGGACAAGCTATTATTGGTTCCTTTGGCACTGCCCATCCCTTACCAACCCTTTCACAACTAATCACACGCTTCGATCTAGAAGGAATCGCGCCGATATCTTGCATACAAGCTAGACCTCGGTTATTTCAGCAGCAGGAACAAAAAATATCGTGTGGATTTCACATGGCATCGGGGATGCTCACCCAAATAGTATCTGGACATAGCATTCCAGTTCTGAGCTATGCAGGGCCAAGATTTTACCAACGGACGAGGACCCAAGGCGGTGTTCTTACCCCGTGGGGAAAGGACGAGCTAAGAGATTCTTGTCTAGATTTCCTTTCCAGAAGCTGGGTTTTCGAGAGAATACCCTGGAGCACCCGCGGAATTGGGTAAGCATTTCGCAAATGCAAGTCAGTCACTTTGTCCGATGCACATCAAAATCTCTTTGTCTGCGAAGGTCACATGAGTCAGGGACGGTAAAAAGAAAAAAAAGGCCTGAAATTACGATAGCTCCGATTTAAAAGCCAAACCTGCACACTACGCGAGTCAGTATAAAATTGATATGCATTCCAAGAGTCGCGATGAGATTCTTCCCAAAAAAATTATCTTCCCAGTTCTTAGTACTAATTAACGAAGGAGATAATTATCCCTCGGATTCCTCCCTATCTTCTCTCCTCCTCCAGTTTGGCGTGCTGCGACTTAGACACCATGTATAGGGTACTCACTCATCTGTTATCAGCCGCTGTGCTCGCCAGCTTGGCCGCCGCTCTCCCGGCACCAAGCCCAACCCTAGAAGAGCGAGTTGTCAAGACCTCGGTAGTCATACCGCAAGGGACTATCGTGGGCTCCGTCTCTAGCAGAGTTGAGAACTTTGGAGGCATACCCTTTGCCCAAGCTCCAGTGGGAAAGTTGCGCCTAAAGCCACCGCAGAGACTCACCTCTTCTCTCGGTACTTTCGATGCCACTGGGGCTGGTCCTGCTTGCCCGCAGATGTACTTTTCCACGAAAGGAGATCTCCTCACATCTGTGCTAGGAAACTTGATCAACACACCGCTTTTCCAGACTGTCACAGGGCAGACTGAGGACTGCTTGACCATGAGGGTTCAACGGCCCAAGGGTACTGCCGCAGGTGCCAAACTTCCTGTTCTCTTCTGGATATTTGGCGGCGGATTCGAACTTGGCAGCCCGCAGATGTACGATGCCTCATTGCTGGTCTCTAACGGTATTGATCAAGGAAAACCGTTCATATTTGTATCCGTGAACTACCGAGTTGGAGGGTTCGGGTTTTTAGCAGGAAAGGAGATCCTTGCCGACGGGGCGTCGAATCTAGGACTTCTAGATCAACGTATGGGTCTAGAATGGGTTCAAGACAACATAGCATTGTTCGGTGGAGACCCCGAAAAGGTGACCATCTGGGGAGAATCGGCCGGAGCTATCTCCGTGTTTGATCAGATGGCTCTTTACAATGGCAACAACACCTACAATGGGAAGAAGCTTTTCCGCGCAGCTATTATGAATAGCGGGAGTATAGTTCCAGCTCAGCCAGTAGACTGTGCCCGCTGCCAGGGTATATATGATACGGTGGTAAAAGCGGCGGGTTGCGCCGGGTCTGCTGATACGCTTGAGTGTCTTCGCGATGCGGACTACAATACCTTCCTCAACGCTGCTAATAGCGTCCCGGGTATCCTAAGTTACACTTCTATCTCTTTATCATACCTCCCACGACCGGACGGCGTCGTTTTGACCGAGAGTCCCGACGCCCTTGCGCTCAGTGGCAAATATGCAGCTGTACCTATGATTATTGGAGACCAAGAAGATGAGGGAACACTTTTCAGCTTGTTTCAACCCAACATCACCACTACCGACAAGCTCGTCGACTATATCTGGAAGGTGTTTTTCCCCGAAGTCGCGAGAAATGAGATCGTAGGCCTCGTCAACACATACGATCCATCAATCACCGCCGGAAGCCCTTTCAACACTGGTATTTTGAATAGCGCGTATCCACAGTTCAAACGCCTTGCGGCAATCATGGGTGACATGGTGTTCACTCTCACGCGGAGAATCTTCCTGCAGTCAGCTCTTGCCGCAAATCCCGATGTGCCTTCATGGTCATACCTAGCGTCTTACGACTATGGCACCCCGATATTGGGTACATTCCACGCCTCGGATATACTGCAGGTCTTTTACGGCGTCCTGCCTAATTACGCTAGCAAGGCTATTCAAAGCTACTACATCTCCTTCCTGTACACGATGGATCCTAACGAGGGCACGAGTTCTAGCATCGCGAAGTGGCCTCAATGGAAAGAGAAGAGGGAACTCATGCAATTTTGGAATAATAAGAGCAACTTACTAGCGGATAATTTCAGAAGCACAAGCGAGGAGTATATATCATCTCGTGCCGGTATCTTATTAATCTAGCCTTGCATTTAGAGCTGGGTTAGCATATGGGCGTTTGGAATTTGGATAAGGGTGTGCATAGGTAGGGAGGTACCTGGCGCTTGAACTCTGGAGGTTAAACGAGGAAGTTGGTTTTGGGTTGCCCAAGCAAACGTTGGCATAATGTCACGGTTGCACTAAACGTCATGTCACCAATCTTAGTTGAGAGGAGAGAGGGGACGAAAAGTAACTAAGCGAGGCATACAATACCAGATACTGTAGATAATCCGACTCATGCTTGGCTACTGTAACGTTTCTTAGACGTTCATGGAGCTGCGAGTGCATGGTAGATCTAGATTAATAGTATTACGATGGCGCGGGGTTACGAGCTCGGTATCGGTAAGGTTTCCTGGAATAATTCCATGTACTCTGATCAATATAACCCGAGAATAGGATAATGTAACATTGCTAGTGGATATACCATTCGTATTAAGACTCCTCACATTGAATATCTATACCTTAGGTATGTTCATATCTTAGTCCTCAAATCACGGTGTCGTGTACCTAAGGGTTAACTTTAGCCATGTTATCTTTATTTCTGTTAGTCTTTTTAGATGTCTTCGCGCAGTTCAATGCGCAAGCTGTTAGATTCGCAGAGAAAGAAGAGTCACCGGGGAGAAGCGACAGCCGTGCAATCTCTCTAGATAAAGAGTCTGATGTAGACGGCTTGATTTCAAGCATGACGATCGAGGACCTCGGTTAGTTTATCTAGAAGCTGAAAGATCCCCCCCTATATTTAAACTAACTGACAAGTATTCAAGTCTTACAATTACATCTTATGTTCGGAGGCGATATCGTAGGGGTCGAGTCGAAAAATGAGCTTTATGGTAGGTGCACTCGCAAGCTACTCTCGAGTATTCCTACGCTACCATGAAGACTAGACTACACGATGCGCTTCAGTCCGGACTCGCCAATAGGTGTGATGCATGATTGGTAAGTCCCGGAGTTTTTCGTGGAAAGAGGTTCCTAGTTTACCGTTGCATAGGTACCCGCTCAACACTTCTCATTACAACGCCGTCCAGGAGTTGAATCTGCAGAAATCACGACTGAAGGTCCCGTTCATACACTTGGGAGAATGTCTTCATGGTGTTGGGTCTTTTAAACAATCCATTTTCCCTCAAAGCTTGGGCTTGTCGGCTAGTTTCGATGCTGACCTTGCATATCGGGTCGGTCGAGCGATTGGAACCGAAGCTAGGTCGATAGGGATTCATGCTTGCTTATCCCCCGTTCTAGATATCGGCCAGGATCCGCGATGGGGACGTATGCAAGGTACGGCTTCTCTGTGTTGTGAGAGGCCCGCTTCTGTACTGATAGTATGCAGAGGCTTGGGGTGAAGATAAGGTGCTGACATCGCATATGGGGGTCGCCTTTTCACGCGGGTTATCTAAAAATGGTTCTTGGTCTGAGCCGGATGCCGTGGTGCCAGTGGTGAAGGTATGTATATGAAATACCATCCTATCCTATAAGCAGTGTTAATAACTTATTTCACCTGGTAGCATTTCGCCGCCCACGGGGCTCCGCAGTCCGGGCACAACACTGCCCCTTTCATGGGCCATGGAAATCGGCAAGTCATGCAGGATCTTCTCATGCCATTCAAAGCTGTGATCCAGCTTGGTGGAGCGAGAGGAGTCATGATGTAAGTTGACTATGACCTAACTACCTATGTAGGTAGGTACCTATGTAGCGTGCGTTAAACATGCTACAGGGCATATAACGAACTTGATGATATACCGGCTCATGTGCATCCTATGTTATACCAAGCGCTTGACGACTGGGGGTTCGATGGATTTATCATTGCTGATGATACCGGTATTAATACATGCCAAGAAAGCCTTGATATGCGTTATGCTAAACATATAACAGGTATGGTTGAGCTCCAAACAGTACATCGAGTGGCAGATTCTCCTGCAGATGCGATACAGCAATGGTTTAATGCTGGAGGGATGGTTCAATTTTATGACTTCCCTTTAGAAGTCTATCTTAATGTGAAGCCCCCCTTCGGACCTAATAACACCAACAATACTAACACAGACTTAGACGACAATAGACCTAGTTAAAAATGGCACCGTGGAATTAGCAACCGTACAATCTCATGTACGTAGGATACTAGGTATCAAGTGGGATTTGGGTTTATTTGACAACCCCTTCATCGATACCAAGATAGATCCCCTACAAACTGTCGAGACCCATCGCGACCTAACACGCGAAGCTGCTCAAAGGAGCATTGTCCTCCTTGAGAACAAGAACTCGACGCTACCATTAAGACCCAACGCTCAGAATATCTCTAAGATCGCTCTTATCGGCCCTTTCACTGACGTGTTTAACTATGGCGATTATTCTGGCCAATGGGGCCAGTATCCCGCAGAAGCAGCGCGGACAATTCGACAAGGAATCCTAGGTTATGCAAGCAACAACGAGTTTGAACTAGTTACCAGCTGGGGGACGAATACCTGGGAATATAACGCACAATATGTGATCCCATCCTATCTTTTATCGTCGAACGGCACCATAGGCGGTCTTTCAGCAACTTACTTCGCTGATACTAACTTTACTCAACCGGCCGCGCATCGAATAGAGTTGCCAGCGCTAGATTGGGGGCTTTATCCCCCAGATGGTCTGACATCTAATAATTTCAGTGCCATCTGGGAAGGCGAGCTACAATCCCCGGTTGATACAGATGTTGATGGTTGGATTGGAGCGGCAGTTGGCCCCAACACGACTGTTAAGCTCTTTATAGACGGGAATTTGATCACATCAAGCGGAGTTGATGGGCTACTTGATTCCGGCAATATTATGGGCAATATCATGGAATACGATTATATTACAACTAATGCCACGTTACCTCCTAAAGGATCTGCGCCGTTCACTTTCAAAAAGGGGGAGGCTTATCACATTCGCATCGAATATCAGGCATTCAATCTATATAAGAAAGTAGAGAACGTGAATTCTATCAATTCGCAACTCATCCTTTTTTGGAACCTCGTCAGCCGGAACGGCGATGCCATCGACCAGGCAGTCCAGTTAGCAAGTTCCTCAGACGTCGTGGTCCTAGCAGTCGGCGCTGCTTGGAATAGCGACGGAGAAGGCGGAGATAGAGGCACGCTTGGCCTTGCCCCAAGCCAAGACTTATTGGCTAAAGAGATCTACAAGTTGGGAAAGCCCGTCGTGCTTGTCCTTCAGGGTGGCCGGCCCTTCGCAATCGACTATTATAATCAGAGCGCTGCAGTGTTAAATACTTTTTTTCCTGGCCAATCTGGTGGCCAAGCCATCGCGGACGTGTTATTCGGCACTGTCAACCCCGGCGGCCGGATGCCAATAACCGTGCCGAAGCACGTTGGTCAGATCCCCGTATATTACAACTACAAGCCAACTGCCCACTTAAAGAATTATTTGGATGCCGAATCATCTCCGGCATATTGGTTTGGGTACGGACTATCATACACGACATTTTCAGTGTCCAAGTTTGGAGCCTCAATAAATGGTACGGGTGCGACAGGCTTCAAGGCTGGGGATATAATTACGTTCTCGGGTTTTGTTAAGAACAGCGGCACCGTAGCTGGGAGCTATGTTGCGCAGGTATACGTGCTTAGTCGCGTCTCATCTATCACTCAGCCGGTAAGGCAACTTGTCGCCTTCCAGCGTATTGACATACCGGCTGGCGACGAAGCTACGATTTCGCTGCAGTTGGATGTTGATAGGTACCTTACCATCCTAAATAGGAGAAATGAGTGGGAACTGGAGAAAGGGCCGTACACTTTTGCGCTCTTAAATCACGGCGGCGATGCGGACACGGCTCAGAATATCACTTTAAATTGTATATAATTAAGACGGGGGATTTTAGACTTGCTGCTTTAGTTAAATTCCTCGAGTAAATATCATATACATTACTCGAATATCGAATATCAAATATCGAATATTTGATCTTTTACCATTTATATATAGAGCATGGGATTAATGTAGCCTCTCCGTGGTTGTGAATGTCGTGGCATGCGAGCCGGCATTGTTCGGGGACACTGTCCGGAGCAGTCTCGGCAGCTCCGTAGAAGGAGGGTCCTACTGCTAAACAGTAGATAGTATAGGTACACTATGTTCATAACTGCTCTAAATGTGCTTGATATTGCATTAAACATGGTTTCCTCGAAAAGGAAGGACAAACTCTCCCTTGCCCCACTCATGTGGAACGTCACTACGGACTACGGGACCTAACAAAACAACTTTAACTTTCTTTGAGCTGATTCAGATTCTAATTAAATTAAATTATTCTAATTAATTTCTAATTAACCCGGCTGTTACATATTCTCGCGCGTCCCGCGGGAAACTTAACAAATCATGACTGAACCAACTCGAGATTCATGTCCGCCTCCTCGCCCCGCCAGTCGCATGATGCGTCCGATATAACATGTATCGCGCCAGAGCCTTTCGAACCTATACCTCTTATCGCCGACATTGTGCGTACCGGATATTGCATTCCAGGCTCAGTATTTCTGGTTGAGGGCGTCGATTCCATCCATACGTCTAGATCTAAGAGATGGCGTGCCGTACGTCTATTACTCGGAGATGGGGAGCTGTGTATCCAGGCCCTGTTATCGGCCGAGATGCATAGATACGTAGACGAGGGGGAAGTCTCCTTTGGGTCCTACGTTAAGCTGGAACAATTCCGAATCGAACGCAGGAACCTCCCTGATGGGACTGATGAGGGCTCGCCAACCACCAAAGGAAAGGAAAAAGAGCTCGATGATCATGGTGCAGGAAATGGGATGGTCTATCTGGTTGTCGAGGATCTTGCGCTCGTCGGATGGAATAACGCACTTGTCGATACCACGCCCGTCGAAAGTGCCCAAGCAGACGCTGAAGTCCCACAAGATCGAGCTGAAAATAACGCTCAGACTTCTATCACGACCAAACCGGTTCCAGGCAACAGTACTACGCAGTCTTTCGACAGTGGTGTTGGTCATCTGAAAGAATTAGCTGATGCGGATGACGATTTCGAGGTCATGCCAAATGCTGTGTCGAAGGCGACCCAGAACAGGCTTGATATCGCAGCAAAATCTAAGGACACAAACCATCTTCCATGGTCGAGCAACAACCCCGGGAAACCCCTGAAACTCACCGAGCTACGCAAAATCCCTAACTTACCATACAAACAAAATTGGAGTGTCAATGTGCTAGCAGTAGTTTCGGCAATCTCAGGTCTTGAACCTTCCGGCCTACCACCGTATAGCCAGCGACAAGCCAGGCTTGCCGACCCCTCTACCGATAAGCACGTGCTCTTGACGGTATTTCTAGATCCGGAACAGTTCTTACCGGCAGTTGGAAGCGTCGTATTACTTCTCGGTGTCAAGAACCATCGTTTTGACGGTGGAAGCCTCAAAAAGTATGCTAGCGACCGCCCGGTGGCCGGACATAGCTGGTGGTATGAGAATCCGGCGCAGTTCGACTGGTGCGATGTCGAGGGGCTGAGGCAGTGGTGGGTCGAGGGCCAGTCTCCCGAATAGTTCTTTGGGGCATGGTTGTTTATGAAGCGGCTGATCATAATCATTCTCTAATGGATAGCAACTACGGACAGTAGATTGTTATTATCGAATCAGCCTTTTTACATTGCTGCTTTTCTATTTGGTGAATAATGATAATATTTTTTTTTGGGTGTTTAGTCGCTATATAAATCAATAATACCTGGCTACATCCTAATCCAAACTTCACTAGGTTAAATCCCTACCTAGGTAGGTAGTTAGGTAACTATAACAAACCGTCAAGAATCCTCCCTGGGTATCATCAATTCGACTAATGGTGTCCATAAACGAAGTTAACCCCGTCATTTCCAGTATCTTTAAAGGTCATTGGTAGTCAATCTTCGGCCTTTTTTACTGCCATACGGTATGTACGGATGCTGTCGTTGCGGATTTAGTTGGTACGGCCGTCGGCGCCGATGGGAGCTTGAGGGTCCGGGAAAAAGTTATTCACGGACTGTTCCAATAAAACCATGTCTATAACAGGAGTTAGCAGTCGCTCTTATGGGTATGAAATTCAGTTGCTTAGGGGTATATATTGGGATCCATGGTTTCTAGAGGGACAGTAGGGGGTTACGTACACTCATCAGGCGTTCTGTCCGTATAGTCGTCGCCGAATAACTCGCGCATGTGCGGGTCGGGAAGGATATAATGATTCTGGGTTTGCGGAAGCCCATTGTCCGAAGTCAAGGCCGATCTTTGCCAGAGCTCCAGCTGATCCAGCAGATATTGACCTATATTATGACCAGGTATCTGTCCTACCCGGTCGTCATCGTTGTTGATGAGAATCGGGTTTCGGGTTCCGGAATGGGCCTGAGTTCCGGACTGGGCTTGGGAGTCGAGATAAGACTGAGGAATAGGGGTCCAGATGACTGGGTGAGCCCTCCTGGGGTCTAGGTCACGTCCGGTATGGTGGCCATCGTTCACATGTCCGAGGATGTAGCCCTGACCACGGAAAGTTGTGTCCCCGCCATCGAAATCATACGATTGCTCGTAGTCGTTCGAGTATCCGTGGCCATGCGAGTGCCCATGGTGATGAGAGCTCCCATGCCTGTGAGACTTCCCATGGCCATGTTTATGTCCGCCATTACGGGAGCGACCGCTGCCGCTTGCATGTCCGGAATCGTGTGTGGACTCATGGGCGGTACGGCCATTGCCGCAACGGCAAGGGTTGCATCGACAAGCGGCGCCGCACGGACACATTGCGCTGTCACGTCGGTGTACTGCCGTAACCAGTTGTCTAGTTGTCCAGTCGTGTACCTAGATAGGTAAGTCTGATATTGAGGTCGGAAGTAGTATGGTGATGTTTAGTAGATGAAGACAGAGTTTTGGATGAAAAACGAAAAGAGGAGGGTAGCCTTCTGTTTATATAGACGAAATCCACACTTCCAAGCCAAAGCTTCAAGCTAATTTTGAGTCATAATGGCCCTTGGTGCGTAAGGTCTCGATCATATGTTGCGTGCGATGTGAGTTGTTGTGAGTGCAATATCACATTTTGAGGCACGATGACAAATTCCTCCTAACTACCTCGACAGCTAAGACGCTGAGATCTAAACCAAGAATAGAGAAGCCTTGTTGGTAAACTCGTCTGATGTCCAACATCAGTCATAAGCGGCCTCTTTCAGAAATTCGTACTGGACAAGTCATAAATGAATCGATTCAAAGTCAGTAGTTCTCGGCAACACAATGGTTGTAATGCTCTTCAAGGGTAGTACAAATAACGAAGCTTCACTCAAGTCCTAGTCATGAGCTGACGCGTATTTCATCGTCACAATTAATTATTTTGAACCACTTTTTCAAGTTAATCTATTAAAAGTGTTCAGGATTTTCCGCGGATATGTAACAGCCCATATGCTAGGTACCTAGATTAGAGATATGATTCAATCAGTACTGCCCTTGAAGTTTTCTTCTCAGTACGTACTATCATACTTGGATCTACAAGGCTATACTATGTACGACGTTAATATTTTAATGTTAGGTATTCCACATGGTTCCAACTCCGAGTTGAGGTATGAACATCATCCCTGAAGCTGATAATAAGTCTGAGCAATACTTCAAATACGGTTTGAGAGTTAGTCCTGGCGAGGTATAGATGTTATTAGTAATATTGTCCCCTAGTAGGAGGTCTCTGATAACCTATATTAGATACTAGGCATTACTCGGGCCAGTTTCTTAACTACTAAAATAATGTAGAAACAACTGGAAGGCATACAATCGGTATGTATATGAAATATACACTAATGAAGATGTTATAACCCCCCCCGAAACTCGGGTTAAGATGACCGCATCTATAGCTTGCTACAAACATGTCGTAGAGGGTGTAAAATAATTGCATATAGGTAGGTAGGTACCTATATATTTCCACCAATGTGGTCTTTTTGTACACCAATTAATTAGCACATCAATGTAGAGCTATCAAGTTCTGACCTTAACTGCAACGACGATACCCCATCCACGGACACTCTCCCATATTCCGAGATCATTCTCCTGGCGGAACGTAATCTCCTGAGCTGTAACTGTCATGCTAGCCTCCCGTTTCTCTTGCTCTTCCTGTATATCGTCCTTCGCAGCATCAATTCGTGAGGGGTTTAGTACTGTTGGTTCTGGCGACTTTTGTTCACTTGCGCGTTTCCCCCAGAACCAGCTTTTCTTCTCCTTCTTCGGTGGTAGCCTTTGCTCAACCACAGTCTGAACTACCGAGTTAAGCTTCACTTCTGGATTTTTCTCTTTTTTAGGCTGTAGGTAATTGGCGAGGCGGCGTGCCATCTCCTCATCACGCCACCAGAGTGATTTAATCTTTTCGGCGGCACCATCTAACGAAGAACTAGGCTCATCAAATCGTCCCCAATCACTAAATCCTTGTCCAGAGGCCCAGCTCGGGTTTTCGCTGATCTCCGGGGAACTAAGCGTACCAGAGCCAGACTTAGAGTCCTTACTAGGGCTTTCTATAGAAATTCTGGATACGCGACAAATCTCCCCGCGTCGCTGCATGTCTTCTAACCCGCTAAGAATGGCATTCTTAGGAACTGCGGCACCCGGGACTAAAGTAAGGGTCGCTAGCGGAATGGGAGTATGTCGAGCCTCTAAGTCGACCAGGAACTCTTCGAGGACGGGGACAATTTGGTCTAGCAGGGATGCATCACTAAATGACTGTTCGACTCTCCGCGCTTGTTGCGTTGCCCGGATGCGATCTGGAAGGGACGTAATATGACGTTGAAGATGAGAAGATAGGGAATTTAACTGCAACTCATCTAGGGGGCCAGAATTAGTTGGAACAGCGGTATAAGGAGGAGGCGCCTCCAGAGGTTCTTTGCTATCCATGTTTGCTGCAACCTGTCCAAAGATTTGACGGGACAGTGGATGAAGCTAGTAGCTATTTAGGGAGAGTTAGAACCAGGAAAATGGTTGGCCTGTTCTTGCTTGAATACTATGTAGGTAGTAGTGAGAAAACAGCCACCCTAAATGTGCCTGCCACCTAGTTATGCCAATCCTTCTAGCAGAGGGGCACGGGTTAGCGTTAAGCAAACAGAGTCACTATCCAAGCGTAGATGCTTACCAAAGAACTCAAACGGGTTAGGAACTATATTATAGTCAGTTACAATCTAGACTTAACCATTAATTCTCGTCATCGGTCCGGGGACAAAATAATCCACAGCTTGGGTTGACACGGAAGTTGATCATACCCCTGAGTAAAGATGAGGAGCCTAACCTTGATGGAAGACAAGTCTGCGACTGCCGGTTGTCTGCCGCTCACGTTCGGGATCATTCGGGGTCAGAAGACAGCACCAGTCAGCCGTGAATACCGAATACCCAGATTTGGGACTAAGATGCAAGATCAGCCTTGCATCCGTCGTTCACGGGGATACGTAGTAAGTAAGACGGGGGGTC
The DNA here is from genome assembly GCF_022478715.1 of Daldinia decipiens. Classification (NCBI taxonomy): domain Eukaryota; kingdom Fungi; phylum Ascomycota; class Sordariomycetes; order Xylariales; family Hypoxylaceae; genus Daldinia; species Daldinia decipiens. The sequence goes on along the minus strand of NW_026054553.1, from coordinate 747,565 downwards.
TAAGCCTCACTTAGCGGCGTTGGGAGCGCTGAAGATAATGATACGGGACTTTGGTCACGTAAAGAAGGTCTCTATGCATTCGATTGCAACGAATGAATGAATTGCCAATTGGCGAATCGAGATTTCGAACATTGGATGACGACGAGGTTTCAGATGGACGCATGAGTCCCGATCTCTCGATACCTAACACAACATATGTATAAGTGCGGGGGGACGGTAGGACTCTGGGGTGATCGAAACACCTAATGGATAGAACAACTGGGTTGCATGACTAGATGCCATGCAAATGCATGCAAACGCGTGCAAGGTTCGAAATCAGGGTTTCATTACCAGAGTTCGGAATACGCCGTAGCGGACAGATTACTGTGTACCTAGCAACCGTGTCATATTAACGAAGAAAGGGAGAAGGATTAAAGTTGAACAATTGCCGATTTACAAGATAGAGAGGGCTATGCTTAAACGGATACTGCGTAGATAATTATTAGTCTAATTATTAGTCAAAGAGTTGGGACAATGAGAAAATAGTCTAGTAAGAATAAACGAGTGAAGCTTAGCCGAGGAGCTATGTATAAGTCAGTCAAAGTCAGTCATAGCCAAGTAACCGAAACCGAGCGTGTCACGGAGCTGAGCTTCAGCTCGGGCTCTATGTGTGATAATATATGTACCTAAGTAATACTTAATGCAGCCCTAAGAGGGGTTTTGGAACGCTTCCAGAATTGTTCTGTCACTTACACTACGTGCAATTAGGAACTCCACTACTTAAGCTTGGCCTTGATGGTAACAAATCAGAAGCGGCAGATTACTCGGTCTTGTGACGCGAAACCAAGCCTACTGCTACGCCCGACTACTGTGTATAAGAGGCACCTATGCTTGTAAATTCCTACCCTATCCAAGAACCTAAAGCACACGGTGGAGTGAGTAGAATCCTTTATGAGTAACACTACGCGACGTCCGTACTACTATATGCCTCGTAAGGCTCTCCGCATCCTCTAGCTTTCAATATGTATTTATCAAATTATCCCTGTCAACAGCACAGTGGCGTATCGTTCGTTTAAGCATCAGATCCTCGAGCTATCAAGGTTACATACGTAGCGAACGCTGGTTGGTGATATGTGATTTAGCAAATTCACTCGTTCTGCCTGTCATCTACTTGTGGTGGCTTTAAACGACCATCTGACTCCTGATGATTATCGTCTTTATAAACATCCATCGTAGAAAATAAAGTTTTATCAATATCCGATGCCTAAACATAACTACTCTGACTAACTACCTAACGTAGTTTTCTTTCCTTTAGAGTTACATACTTGGCAGTCATTCACCTCGCCCCTTCACCGAGCCCGTCTGTCTCTCTCGGTAGCTGTAGCCTAAGTTTAGCCAAAACCTCGTCAATAACACGTCCTGTCAACTGAAGTGTAGACTACCCACCTACTTCAGCCTCTCGCAATATTTACTTGCGCCTTGTTTAACTAGTCAACCTTCTACTTTTTAACACACTCGTTTCATACCGCTCTCCTATCGCATAAATATATAAACAAACAATACCCCCAATACTACAAGAGCTGCATCTCAATATTCCGCTCGTCCCTTTATTTAATATCGCCGTTACTAGATCAATACAATATATTACTTGGCCTACCTACCCTAGACGCTCACTCTGTGTATGACATCGATCAACGGGTATCTCTGACAACCATGTCGTTCAAGATCGCCGCCCCCGATGAGTACCTTGCCATTACTGGCATGAACGTGAAGAGTGTACTCATCACGAAAGCCGCATGGGTTTGGCCCTTCCAAAGATGCACACGCTTCTCCGTTCAGCCTCACGATTATGCTATGAACCTCCAAGGTACCTCTTAATACCAACTACTGTTTAACCCGCCTACTAACCTCTATGTAGCCATGACAAAGGAGAAACTTCAGTTCCTTCTCCCTGTTGTGTTTACCATTGGACCGTACGTGTCATCCTTGCCTAGCTGCTATAGTAATTCGGAAAATATTGACCTAATGATAGGGATGTGAACAATCGAGGAGCCAACTCGAAGGCCCACAGGCCCGCAGCAAATCTTCAAGGGGGGCATTCCGCACATGATCATACTCACGATGAAGACCGTGGAGATTCTTTAATGAAGTATGCCATGCTATTGGCCGAGTCTACTTCCCAGAAAAAGGGATCGCTATATCTCGAGAATATCGTAAAGGGTATTATCGAGGGCGAGACTCGCGTACTGGTATCTAGTATGACGATGGAAGAAATATTCACAGAACGCGAAGAATTCAAGCGCCGTATCTTCCGAAACATTCAGGGCGAGCTCGACCAGTTCGGTCTTAAGATTTATAATGCCAACGTTAAGGAACTTAAAGATGCTGCCGGCTCTACGTACTTCCAATCGCTCTCTCAGAAGGCCCACGAAGGCGCCACCAACCAAGCCCGTATCGATGTCGCAGAGGCGCAGCTTCGTGGGAATGTCGGCGAGGCAGAGAGGCATGGCCAGCAAGAGCGATCAATTGCGAAGATGTAAGTGTCTCCTTCATGTAGCTGCGGCACCTCAAAACTTCAACCTTTACAAAACTGACCCGTCCCCCGTAAAGCAATGCGGAAACGGCCGTCCAAAAGACTGATCGGGACGTTGAGCGCGCGGCAGCAGAAGCCAATCTCGCTACGCAAAAGACCGTCCTTAGCCGAGATGTCGAGATCGCGCGTATCCAAGGTAGGTATTTTTAGTTCAAAATCTGACGTTTTAATAAGTGGACTTATAATAATTTCTACAAAAAACAGCGACGCGTGCAACCGAATCGCGTGATGAGGACCTGAAGAAAGAAGTCCAAGTCAAGCGCGCAGCTGCCGAACTCGAACGCCTGCGTGCCGTCGACGTCGTTAAAGCCGCCATTGCCCGAGAAAGCAAACAGCAAGCTGCCGACGCGAAGGCATACGAGGTAGAAGCCGAGGCCCGTGCCAACTTCGAGAAGTCAAACAAGGCGACGGATGCTGCGGCATATAGGACCAAGATCGACGCCGAGACGCAGGCTTTTGCGGCCATCAAGAAGGCGGAGGCCAATCTTCAACAGAGGCTGAAAGAGGCGGAGGGTATGGCTGCTATGGCTGATGCTTACTCCAAGATGAGCAATGCTTTTGGTGGCCCAGCCGGACTTCTCCAGTACAGTAAGCTACCCCTAGGACGATCTCCCCCTATTTCATTAGCTCAACAAAATTGTTACTAACTGCTATTTTTACAGTGATGATCGAAAAGGGCACATACGTCGAACTCGCCAAGGCCAACGCCGGCGCCATCAACGGCATGCAACCCAAGATCAGCGTCTGGAACACGGGAGCCGAAGCCGGGTCGTCCGGCGCCGGCGGCCAGGGATCTGGTCAAGATAGCGCTGCGACGCTGAGAAACGTAAGTTATCATGTAACCCATACAAGGTGTTGATATACGCGTGCTAACATAGAGCTAATCAGGTATACCAACTCCTCCCTCCGCTGATGTCGACGATCCACGACCAGACAGGCATCACCCTACCTGAGTGGCAGTTCGGGAAGTTGCCAAACAACGAGGTCGCAAGACGTGACCAATTCCAAAACCAGGAAAATGTCAACGGCAAATAAGGGCGGGAGCGTCATTCATGATTACCTATTGATTATACCACGGAACGTCTTTGCACTACGTCTTTCGTTTTTCTAGCTCGTTTGCCATGTTGTAGATATACTCAACGGTTCTTTCTTGTTTCAATAAGGGCGTTTGCAGTAGGCTTATAGCTTGCGTGCTAGTTGATATCCATCTGAATTAAATTCCATTCTTTTCTATGACATGACTTCTGTGAGCTTCTTGACTTTGTTATTAGTTAGTTAATCATTCCAGTAAGATAGATATTGGACAATTATTAGGGGGAGGGTTTACTAATAATTAGTAGCTCTATGCATAGTCCGATCGCATATTTCTAGGAGTCGACCGTTGTCTGAACTCTGCAGCCCATAGTCTATCGAAATCCTGCAATTGTAGATGAAGGGTATAATTTCGCTCTTTTGATTATTTTTATATAAGTTTCTATTTGAAAGGCGAGTAGCATTTGTTATAACGATGCGTACAGGGATATGATCGAGTAACGAACTTGAAGTGTTACGATAGCTGACCGGCGTCAACCTGTGGTCGCCTGGTTACGTCCTACGAGGACGCGATGTATTCGCTTCCTAACCGAATCTTATCGCGCTATTGCGATCCCAGGTTCCCGCAATAGGCGGCCGTTTCTCCTGCTGAGAGTTACTTCCTATGCTCCCCCCGCTACCTACGGCGGCGCCTGTAGGAGGTGGGCTGTTGGCAAATTTAATGCCTGTCCCTGGGCTCCATACACTCTGCATGGGATTTGCCCTCGGCGGTTGAGGCTGCGGCGCCACCGTCTCACCAGCCGGCATCCATGACTGAATGTGCGCTTCGGCAGGACTTTGAATCTGTTGTCTGGATGGAGCAGGTGGTGGCAAGAATGAGGTCTGCTGCGATTGCTGCAGCTGATCTTGATAGCCTGTGCCACCGTTCCAACCACTTGAAGAGCTGGTCGGTTGCACAGGTTGTTGCACACGATCGTGTTGTCCCCCGAGACTCAAGTTGTTCAGCGGCGGCATACTTAGCTCATCCTCAAGCATGCGTGCCTCGTGTCTTCTTTCGGCTACAAAGTTCCGCGCTCCATCTCGGAAGCCACCTACAATGCGACTGAGATCGTTGTAGAACTTGCGTCCCGCCTCCGCGTTGCTGATCAATTCCTTGTATTTGTAATATGCATTTTCGAGTTTCTGAAGAGCTTGCTCCCTTTCCTTGTTTCCTTTGTCACCCACCGTCTTCTTTTGGCTCTCAAAGTCACGATTTACTCGGATTAGCTCTGAAATAAGCCTCTCCTGCTCAGTCGCCTCAGCTTGCACAAGTTCAAGGTCTGGTTCATAAAGCGAGTCTAGCCGTTTTTCGAAGAACTCTTCAAAGTGTGCGGGAACTATAGCAGTCGCCACCGTTTGGGCGCGTTCTATTCTTGCCGTTTCGGTTAATATGTCAGACTTAATGTCATCACCACGGGCCTTTTCGCGAAGAGCTTCAGCTTTTCGACGACGACGGCCCTCGAGACGTGCTATATTATTGTAAGCTGTACGTAGACGACCAATGGCGGGCTTGAGTGATTCTGGGACTTCAGTACGCCGTGATGAGGGCACGAAGTCTAGTAGGCCACGATCTGGTCCTGTAAGAACGGCCAACATAGGTTCTATGCTATAAAATTTGTCGCGTACAACCTTATCGCTGCTTTCACTGTTCGCAAACCAGCCCTCCGCATCTCCTACTTGTTTCCAAAGCTTTACACCTTGATTCGGTTCAGAATGACTCTCAGGTCGCGACCAACGTTCAGTGCCATATTTTCTACGCAGCTGAGCATCTTCTTCCTCTTCTGCTTGCAGCAGGCTTTTGCCTTCTTCAAACACTGCCAAGTCAGCAGCGCGCAGCTTGTCAATATCAGCGAAGCTTCTTTGCAAGCGGTGCAAGGCATCTGCCTGCCGTATTTCTTCGGCATGCTGAACCAAAGTCCCAGGCAGGCCGAGCGGTTTTTCGAAGGCCTGGAGCGAACCTGGAAGATTTAGAGACGAAAGAATCTCATGAATTCTCTCGTTCAGTGTTTCGAGTTCAGCTACGATGTTCTGATTTACCAGGCGGTCTCTTCGCTCTTCATAGATGGAGACGGCAATATGAACGGAATATGGGACGAGTTTTGTGAAGAGCGGAGGACCAAACTCGCCCTTCTCTCCGAGATAGTTTAGAGGTGCCGACACTTGTGGTGGTATTCGTGCAGCTGCCATGGTAGCTCGATCCAATATCTTGAGTTCTGACTTTGGTGGCACTGGGTCTATAGATAGGTAGGTAGTTAGCACTGAGGTCTGTCTGTATTGATTTATTGGAGTAATGGCCGCGATACTTACTTAGATAGATGACGTCGTTGTCTTTTTCAGCTCGTTTAAGATCTTCCTCTACTCTCCGCTTGAGACTGTTTAAGTCATCTGCCACCGTTTTGTGTAAGTAACCGCCGCGACTCTCCCTGAGCCCTTCGTTCACGCAAGAAACAGCATCGCGCAATCTCGCTACCTCTTCACCATATTTTCTCTTTTCTAGACATTCGCAAGCCGCACGATATTGAGCGGCGGCGGCAAAATGATGGTGTTTAGCGCTCATGTGATGAATCCAACTACTGCTGATAGCCTGTGATCGCATAGCTGCCTCGCTCGCTTCATTATAGAAATCAGAAACCTTAGCAGCTAGCTTAGCTATTGATGCATCCTTGTAGCCGTCCATAACGGCCTTTTGCCAGAAGCATTCTTGAGCCTGCGCTAGCTGCAGTTGTATTAACGAGTCTAACGTGTGCTCATCCATGTCCTCCGGTGGCGTGGTTCGCAGCTCAGGTATAACCTCATTTTTCAAGTGTGTCAGTACGCCTGCCGACTGGCTGAAGTAGCTCGCTGCGGTCTTGAGGCCATCCGTACTGGCGCGGTTACTTGCTATGGCTAGCTGGGAGTATAGGGCGGCGAGGTTGTATAAGATGTTGGCGAGTTCGAACTTTAGATTATTATGTACTATGGGCCGTTCGGTGTTGTAACCTAAAGCGGGATACCATGTGAAGTCTGCGCCGATCTATGCACGGAGAGGATCTGTAAGTATAAAGCGACTGTAGAATCTCTAGCAGAGATGGCTTGGAGACTTACATCTATAGGGAATTTTCCCCCGATCCATACAAGCTGTCCAGCGTAGGCCTGTAATCTCGCGACACCAGTAGGGTGCGGCTCGCGTACATTCACGGCTTGGCGTCTCAAGGCATCGACTACCTCTAGATCTTGGCGGAACATGTCCGGATGTTGGTCATATTTGGTAGAGATATACTGTCGAATAGCGGACGAGAGCGAAAGATGGGCCCCTTTACGGAAGGGGACCGCGAGAATGTTGTTTTGCATAGCGAACCGGTGTATCACACGAACGAGTACTTAGGTCGTAAACAAGACAAGGTTAGGTACGTAATATGAAGACGGCGTAGTGTCAGGGTATGTATGCAGCTGTTGCCATATTTGTTTGACTTAAAGCAATTTAATGGAGATTATTTTGCGTCGAAATATGTTAGTAAAGAGCAAAGTCAATAGAGCAAGTTAAGTAGGTTAAATGACTTCATCCCGACCGCGTCAAAGCAAAGAAACATTCGGCGGTCGCCTTGGGCAGCCGTTCCTTTAGTGGGGTGCGGGGCAGATCTTACATAAGTGACACAAGGTTAGAAGGAGGTACCTAAGGCATTCCGTATAAAAATATGTATAAAAACGACTTTTAGTTCTAAACATAATTCTACATAATACCCCTAACAAGGCATATATCATTCATCGTGCTCCTAACACTAACATTCACGAGATCCCGTTCAGGATGTTACATTGAAATATGTCACGTTTACAGTAAAACACCGATGTTCAAGGTCATGTTCTCTTGGCCTATCTAAATATGTACAGTCGCAAGCGATGCATCTACCAGCTTCGTCTCGAGCACTTCGATTCCGAGTTGGCGACGCCCTCCAGTGCGACATTGAATAACCACTACCATCTGGCCCCAAGAAAAAGATCAACCCAAAATTGCCAGCCTTGACTATGTCAGCAGCAAACACGACACCCATGCTCTTCAATGGACATCTAATACTCGTAACTCCGCCTCCCAAAGAGCAACTGTATCATACAAATGGACGGGGGAATAAGATGTAAGTCCCAAAACAACCCAGATATTCTCAGACAGCACTACTGAGATGAAGAAATAAAAATGCCTAGTGTAAATGCTGAAAACGACCTTCAGTCGCCACTAATGCTGGGTTCCAAATAGCAATAAGGGTAGTACGATATAAGTGTACCAAGTTAATCCCTCTTCCGGAATCAACCAAGAAAGTATAGGGTGATGATGATGATAATAGTAAAGCGATTGACAGCGTTGTCAATTATGCATTATCGGATTTTCTTTTTTTTTTAGAAAAGGAGTGCGATAACCAGCGCGGGTTAATGTATACTTTGGACGTGGGTAAAGCCTGGCAGAAGTCTGCCTGACGCCGACACAATCCTAAAAGCAACGCATAATAATGTTGATAATATGCGATCAAGCAGACTGCACCAATGCAAAACAGTAAGCCGCTCTCCTTGGTCGAACTGGCATTCAAGAATAAGGTATCCTATCCTGCTAGGCCAATATCGGTGGGTGTTCAACAAGTCAAAAAGACTGGGTACGCAAAACAGCGAACTAGCTATGCCTGTAGAGTGTTTGTCCCACATCCATAGCGAAGTCTCTCATGGGTTTCCAATCCGGCCTTCTCCAAGCCAAGCAGATGAACATGAGCATCTATTCCTATTCCATCATACAAGAATCATTAGATCGTTTGCCACGCGCTGCGTGATGTCTCTATGGGACCCAGACAAGTTCGATTAGACCATCGACGTGAGACATTGGTTCACCATTTCGGTCAACCCATCTCCAGTCATTGGCTTTTCGTACGTAGACATGGGTAACGGTGTTATCCTCATTTACGTGTGCTTCCTGGAGATCCCAACTAACCTTACGACCAGTCTTCAAAAGACTAGGTCGCTGCGGGTCAAAAACGTAGTCCAGATTCCACCCCTTATCCTGAGGCGCGGCCGCAAACGTTCGCTCCATCTGAGCAAGGTTAAAATTGATGCCCTGAGGGTAGTGAGCAACACTGAAACCCGTTGAGATGATGAAGTTGTCGCTGGTTCGGAATCGCTGGAGGGTACAGTCCTCGCCACAGATATGAGCAATTTTGGTGTACTCCCAAGGCAGAGCTGAATGCCACCCGCCACCCTTAAAGTGGTGAAGAGAGATAGGCTTGATGCCAGACTCGTAGAAACCAGAAGGATCACCGTATAGATCAAGCTGGTATAGACCACGAAGGATTGACAGGCGTACATCTGTATTTTCGTAGATGCACTTACGAAGCAAAATATCACCCTGAGGACCCCAACCCGAGTTGGACTCATGGATCTTCTCATCAGTTTTGCAACTGTCATAGTCCTTGGCAATTTGCTCTGCCAGTGGCACCGAGAGGAATACACCAGCGCCACCGAAAGCTTGCGAACCATGGCGATCAACATTGTTAACATCCTCAGATAAAGTCCCAATGTAAAGCATTTCGCTAGGGTCGTAATCTTCAAACTTCTTCGTGAGCGCGTGGACACTGGGGAAGAACGTGTCATCGTCACATGACACGAGCCATTTCTTGGACGGTCGCTCGGGGTGGTTATATAAAGTTGGAATGAGCGTGAGATAGCGAACGGCCATCTCCATTGATGAGTCCGAGTGGTAAACATCAACATCAATTCCAGCGTGGTGTAATATAGTCTTAGCGTGAAGTATCTGATCTTCGGTCGCGTCTAGGAGCAAAAGGACCAATTTGCCACCATTAGAACGGCCCTTACCATCGGTTAACCAGTATGTCCATTCATTCACCGGGCTAGTCTTTTCGGAGCTGAATCTCTTAAATGTAGTAGACACACCGAACATGAAATCAGACAGGTTCCCAGAGGCAGGATATGGTGATTCAGGGACCGGAACTTCAAGAGGCTCGACACACTGCTCATTACCGTAGTTGCTGGGGTGTTGTAGATCAATCGTGGTGAAAGTATCAGGAAGGAACTGCTGAGGAATATTGGTGATTGACTTCCGTGTAATGGGCTTGCGGTTGATCCTGACATATCGCTTGAAGTACTGGAAAGTATCCCCAAGTTCATATTTTGCCTTGAGCTCGCCCATATGAGTTGAGTTGATACCGCAGTCCATTATATGGTTCGACACGGGCGCAGCATCCTTGTCGGTTACTTGTTGTCCATCACTAAGCGGTTGCTGCGAAATATCGCTTTTATGGGTAGAGGCGGCTTTCACAATTCGTGAGCCGACATCTTCAATGCGGTCGGATTTCCATGTAACGCCGAGTAACAGTAGTAATGCGACAGCGAAGAGAACGCATCGCGAGAAAGGGTTCCGCATGCTGAAAAACTTCTGATGCGGAGAGGGCATTCTCGCTCCCATCGTAAATTTCCCCCCAACGACAACTTGCCAGGGGAGGATCGTCTCGACTATAATCGGGCTGGTCTCAACGGTGTCGCTAATTTCGTTTCTAATCCAAACAAGTAAATCAACCGCGGAATTACTTTATAACAGTTATTAGAGAGTTCCGTGTTTGCGGATTCAGCATGCGGCGCGGTAGTTGACAGTATGTCACGGGAGCCCTCGTTACTGGAAATTTCTCAGGTTTTCGCGATCCAAAAAGTACCTAGATAGGTGGTAACGAATGACACCTCACGCAACAAAGCGAGGAAAAGTGAGACGTGTGGAAGAAAGCAAACGCTCACACCCGTCTTACGTGTAAGGCGCTTCTCAAAACTGGGCGAGTAAGGAGGGAATGGTTATTTTCCAATATGAAGAAGAAAGGACAAAACGAAAGACAAGAGGGAGGAATTCGTCAGTAGAAAAGGAAAAAGGAGGGATCAATCAAGGCAAAGTATGTAAGGTAGAGAGGTAAGAAGAGAAACAAGCTCGACAGGGGTAATCACCTCCGTACTACAAGCGGAAGCTAGAGGACGCAGCAGCGTAGCGCATGTAGCGTATGCAGCGACGTATGTACCAGGTACGTAATTGCTAAATGCCCATATGGAACAGAACAGACGCGGACGATTAGGGGGGGCATGATAAATTGGGGTTGCCAGGATTTGTATTAGATCCGCTGATCGAGGGGTACCATTCGGTATGGTACCTAAGTAGGCGGTACATCCCCTGGTTGTGGATATTATCCTAGGAGGTAGCCCTGTGGGCAAATGGGCAAACCGGAAACTACAACTTGAAAAAGTTAGGGTAACAGGTAACTAACCTAGGGCCTAGGTACATATGAGAAATAAGGAAACCTTGGAAGTCCAACTATTCGATTGGCTCATTATATGACCCGCTCTTTTCCAAGAAGAATAGAAAATAGAAAAGCCAATTGGATTACCTATGCGTTCCTGCGTTCCAATGAGCTACTTGGTTGATTTACTTGGCTGATTTAGCGGCTTAAGAGATATTCGGGCATAGGTAGTCTTGTCTAATATTGTCTTGTACATATTATATTATACACATCGCATGGTGTTGTAGAACAAAGCAGATCGAAGATGTATATCTCATGTTTGTTTGGCTAGAGAGCATTTCCTCTATCTAGCCCGTGTACGCCATGCATCAATGAGCAATGAGATAGGTAAACTGCCCAGACCCTTGATAGGGTGTATATTACCTAGCGCGGCAACACCGCACATTGGCATACCTACCTACATAGCAGCAGCATTAGGTAGTCGACAGTATCTTCGTTTGATAGGCCACTGACTTACAGCATGCCTCGGTCGGCTTGTAGATCCCCCCCAAGTTAAACTTCTGGTTTACCTACCTCTTACTTATTTACACTACAGACTACTAAGATGCTGTATTGGTCATTGTGGAGCGTTTATTGCTTACCATATATGTACCGCGACATGTTTAAGCGATGCCGGTTGAATAGTGGCTTGTGATAATCTACACACTTATACCTACTACTATGTAGGAAGTGGTTAAAATTCCAGTTGACCACCGATCATACGTAAACATGTACACGGTTGTTTACATGGTTGTTGCTACATGGGTATCATACATACATACATATCAGCGGATAACACCTTAACTTTACTGCTAATCATTAATAACAGTGTTGCATTTAAAACCGAAGAATTTCTCAGTCAAAAGTAGTAATGGTGGGTTTACTCAGCCTGAATTATCGTCATCGTCTCCTTTCCTTGGTGGGATTGCCTACGATAGTATATGCGAAATGTGGACGTGGCTGGCAGTGCTTGTGACGATCTTTTCGCCATGCGCTTACCCGTCAAGCCCGTCAAGCCTCGTAAATTCTAATACGAAAAGCAAACCTCGTGAACTACTTACATGTACATTTGTAAATTGCTGTATTTAGAAGAATCAGCAGCATGAGCTGACGAATCACTAAACTGCATTATATGAAGAACCGATGTAAGAAAAGTATGTTACAAGTTAAAATCAATACGTCAATGTGGCCAGTTACTGTGACCACCATGTGTAGGTACGCTGCAGGCCTTCATTTTTCCATATTATAGTGGCATAAACTCGGTAACCTGTCATGTATGTAAGTAACTAAAATGTACCTTTGCGTCCCGTCCCATCACCATCGTACTTTTGGCCCTGTCAAATACGGCAAGGTTAACTTTGACAGTCTAGAACTATACCTTTTAAGTAAAAAGGTTACGCGTACCTTATTTTAGTAACTTTTCATTTAGATATGAGATGAATTGCTTTAGTTAGGAGGTCTAGACACGAGAATAGAAAAGCTTCTTCCTTACTTCATAAACTTTATCTTCTAGTTTCTAGTCCAGACTTCAACAAAACTCATCTTATCTGTTTCGTGCTTGTATTCAAATTCAGATCCCGGCTAGCCAAGTCTGGAAATCCTTGAAAGGGCTTTCCGCTCCTTGAAAGGCTTTCCGCTCGGCCATGTACTAATGAAGATCACTACGTCGTTTGTCTCGATGTTCCCAGCTCCCAGCCCGCCCTAACCACCCATCACCAGGGGTAGCACAGGCCAGCATTCGTAAGCTGTGGGTCTATCGTTTCGGATGTCTCGCCAGTCATCGTCCAGTTCAGTGAGATTGCAGCAATTACGTCAATCCTGAACCCGCTTAAGCATTTTTTTCATTTTTTTCATCTGTCAGTACCTAGTATTTATGTCTCAAACAGGACTGGCGTTTCCGTCACTGTTCACCTAACAAGAATTCTACAACGCGATGGATAGATACCTGTTCGCATATCCCGATGCGAAATGGAAAATTATAAGAAAACAGACATCATGAGAGCCCAAGCTGTTATCTTCTCGGCATTCATAATGTGGCTGCAGATCAGGAGTCGATTCCGTTAGTCTACCTGTCTACGATGCCACATTGGGGGAGAACTTGAACCTCGACGCCCGTAAATACTACAATGACAATGAAGGGTGTGCCGGGCGCTGCACAACATATGGGATATTTTCCACATAGGTCGCGTTATCACGAAATTGTCATTTACTGTCTAGAGCTTCTAGAAGCGCCGCGGCTTTGCTCAATATCGCGGTTTTATCAAAAAAGAAGCTTATATTTCTATTACATATCGCTTCAACCCGGCAGTATGAACATTCTCGCTATCAGGAAGTAACGGCAATTTGGAACTTGGTGCTCTTGCATGGCACATCCTGTTTGTAATTAAAAGGTCTTGGCATCTGCAGCTGATAGATTCTCTGTGGTGGGAATTTACACGCCTAAACCCGTTATAATATGCCTAATCAATGGCTTAATTGCCGATATGCCAACATGGTTGGCTGTTGTTGATAGACCTTACAATTTTTCACGCCGTGATATGTCTAGTCTATACTCAAATATGATCATGGGTTCTTGCAAAGCTGAATGGAGGAAGCGAAAGAAGCAAAAGAAGTAAAGTGAGGTAGAGTGATAATATACTAATCGATTGTAGTAGGCATAAACATTCAGACTTTGGCAGCGATGTCGTTTTTATTATTCATGTAATACTGCCAAAGTATACTAGGTTAACCTAGACGGATGTAACTGATGTAAGCTTCCACGGATACTCGGCTCCAAATGTACGACTGCACGGCTTGGACCCGACCTAAGGCTTGGCTTGCCGTTCTACATATGTGAGGGATTGTACTACTTGACCTTCCGGTTGTGTTAGTAGAACGGTAAACCCCTTGAAAGAACCGAGAAGAGCCGGACCAAGAGACTATGCTCCGGATCAACACTACCGCTAACAGGCCAAAAATCTAAAGATGGTCGACGGGGATATTGAAGATCTCAACGATGATCGCATTCAGATTCGGACTAGGCGTAACAAATTCGACCTACATACTATTAGTTAAGTGATCCGAAGGCTCCCTGCAGCCGGTTCTCCCTAAGTCGGAACCTCTGTCACCGTTTCGCAACTTCTTCTGAAAACATTTTCCAAGACTGCCAAGTCATCCTACAATAGCCCAAGAGGAACGAATAGTCCAGAAGGAACAGAATGACTATTTTAGAGATGAAAACCGTAAACCATACTAACCGACACTTGGCAATGGGCTATTTATGTGCTTTTTGCCAAGCTCAAAAGCTAGACGGGCGGCGGCGTTGAGGCGTTGCAAGGCGTCGTCTCACTAGCCACCGGTGTGCTCAAAAGCCAAGAGTCTAAATGTGAAACGTGAGAAAGGACATCGAACAAGGGCCGTCTCGATTGAGGTTGAGGTGATCTGTGATCCAACGCCAAGCAACCTTATTGAGAAGGCCATCACAAAACTGATCAAGTACACTCATATCCCGCCGTTGATCATCACGCAAGCCGAACCCCAAACTGGTAGGCAATTACCCCCTCATGAAGTGATATTTAATCTCATCTCCAGCTTCTTTGCCAACCCCCCGCTAGAGGCTTGTTAGTGTTTTTATATGTAGCCAAGAACGATCAGCCACATCCGTTGCGCTTCAGTTAGCAACATGCAGATCCTTTACCTATGTAGCCAAATGTACTTGTACTCCGGCGGCTAGAGATCTAAGAACCCCGTCCGGTTCTGTGCCTCCACGAGAGCCGCCGGGAATATGGGAAATTATCTGCCTTCTAGTGTAATACATAGGTACAATTATAATTGCGGGCATATATATATATGTATTTACCAGCTGTAACAGAATAATAACCAGGCTAAACAAGTGCCACGTGCTCGGGGCCAAAATACATGTTTCTGAAACCACGCCGCTAAGCATAGTTATTGTTTATTCTCCGTAGTGATGACGACAATGTTTCTTAGGTATAGGTAGTTTACCACTAACTACCGTGAGGCCTTTCGCCTACATCTTTCTCTTGATTATATGTATATCCGTGTGACTATTATGCGTTCCGAGCCCGGGTCAATTTATTCACATTTATCAATTTCTAAGGAGTGGTTAAGTAAATCGCATCATTTTAGTTGAGAAGTGTGAGTCGATCTACATACATCGCGCCTAGGAAATCGTATTGTTCTCTTCCGACAATCAGGTAGTTCCTAAACGAAACTTATCTAATATTCAGACGTTGCCCTGTTATGCATACTTTTTGCCCTTACTCCTAGGTAGCAATCTATAATTCAATGCCTTAGGTATGCACATATAAAGCCGAGCTATCTAGGTATTGTACCTCTGCAATCATGGGGCTATAATCCGAAACGGATTGCGCATGCAAGTATCTAAGCTTTAATGATAACTCACAAATTGAAACGGATATCTGATGGATTAAACATCTAATTCATTATTATAACATCCGGGACTCTAGTTAAATTCTAGTGCAGTGAAATAAAGCTATACATAACGAAGCATTCATTTCAATATTGCCTTCATCTCATACTATATCTAAGAACAGTAGACTCATGTAATGTTACTTAGTGCGCAAGAGGCCTCGGCGAAGCCCACATAACAACCCAATACTTCTTTTTTATCCAAGGCTTTAACTCTAGGAATGTGTATAGAGCAGCGCGAGTTCATACGGTTCCTCGGAGAACTAGGTATATTTACATACCCGGGCCTAGCACCTGTACGAGCACCTGTCTAGGGTTGATGGCGAGCACTTAGCAGCGGAATAAAAGCAAAAGCCAATTAACATACCTAGGTTCTCTAAATGGGCTTACGAGTTAGTTGAGGAATCATTCAGCTTAGGTAGTCCAGGATACTCCCTCCATTTCTTAATTGGGAGCTGCTGACGCCATATTCTCTCAGGGGATCACAGTATTCGTGCGAATCGTAAGAGACATGTACTTGAAGAAACTATCACCCCATGTGCCATTTCTGATTGGTCTAAATATGGGGCGCCATAATAGCCCGCCCTAGTTGAAACGATTAGGTTAGGTAGCCAGTGTCGCACACATAGCTGGAGATATATACTAGAATGATCGGCAAATCTTTCAGCAATCCAAGCATGAATGGTGTAGCGGTAACATTCAACCCTTCCATCTTCCAGTTGTAAGGTTGAGCTCGGGGTTCGACTCCCCGTTCATGCATTGATTTTTCTTCATTGCAGGCGCGATTAAAGCCTTGAGCTGAGTTTGCTTTTTTTGAAGTAATTCTACCCATTCAATTTCTATGTCGACTTAGTCCTAAGGGGTTCTAGCTTCATATGAGCGATTACACCTATTCTCGACTAGTTCTAAGGCTTGGAATCTTTGCTGAGACAGCTCATCTATCCTGAACATCACAGTACTTTTTATTACTCATGATATTTCAAAGCATCGTGGAGAAATATTAATAAATATTCGATGAAAGGACTCGTTTGATTGAAGCGATCATTTACAAGAAAGCCTGCCCATTTCTGCGACAGCAAGTCGTCAGTGCGACACGAATCCACCCCTAATCTTTACACGAAACGATCTCATAACCAACAACTTATGAGTAAAGTAGTCACAGTACACACAAACACACGCATACTAGGTTCATCTTTCTCATGAATTATAAATAGGTTATATCCCAGCGAAGAGCTTAGGTCACATCCGGCAGTATGCCCTGTTATGACAGCTCGCCGTCGCCGGAAAGCGGCGGTTGAGATAGTCTAACCTACCTACGTAAGTCACAATGTAATCTGTCAAAAATTATAAATCTTCCGAGTTACGTACTTACCTACTCACCTGGGTATGTCATTTCCGGGGAAATCCGCTCTCTAAGTAGCAGTCATAGCCCCTTAGATCCAGTCCGCGCAAGTATAAAGCGGGTACTTTTAAAGAGCAAAGGCCGTAAGTTCCAGATGAACCGGGCGTCCCGAGGACGGAGAGGCGAAGATGAAAAGTTTCAATATGAAGTAGATACAAATGAGCGTCTTGGACTCGGTGAATCAAAGCTAGGTAGTATTTACGGAAGATTTCGTTTTACGACAATTTAGACAATCGCGCGCTGTAGATTACGAAACTGTCGTTACGTGTCGGTTATCTTCAATGGCCCAGACTACATAAGTCTGGAACGAGGCTTCGGCAGATGCTTGCTGATCCGGAAAAGACCGTTATATGTCCGGGCGTACATGACGGACTTACGGCCCGCGTGGCGCTGAACGTAGGCTTTGACGCGTTGTACATGGTAGGACCTCGCCTCCTCGAGCCGCAAGCCAGTGGGTTTCTTTCCCGGATATCTTTGGACTGACTTCGGGTCAGACGGGCGCGGGAACAGCTGCATCCCGTCTCGGGCAGCCGGACCTCGGTCTTACAACCGTCGATGATATGGCGACGAATGCCGATACCGGGTTTGGCGGACCCCTGATGGTCGCCCGTACTACCGAGAAGTACGTTCTCCAGGGGGTAGCAGCATTTCATATCGAGGACCAAGTCACGACTAAGCGCTGCGGACATCTCGGCGGAAAGGAGCTCGTTGATACCCCTCCATTCGTGGCACGCATCCGGGCCGCTGCGGCTGCGCGCTCGCGCATGGGCTCGGATATCGTAATTATTGCGCGCACTGACGCGCTGCAGTCACGGGGCTACGAGGAGGCAGTTAGCAGATTAAAAGCCGCCGTGGAAGCCGGTGCCGAAGTGGCGTTCCTAGAGGGGATGCAGACGAAAGAGCAGATGGCACAAGTAGTTAAGGATATGGCGCCTACCCCGTGTCTTCTAAACATGGTCAGCGGTGGCGTCACACCTTTGGTCAACACGCGGGAGGCGAAGGAGTTGGGATACAAGATTGTCCTTTGGCCTATAGCCGGTATGGTATGACAAGTGTATACATCGCCATGCGCGAGTTCTGCCGGGAACTGAAGAGCACGGGCGAGATAAAGAATAGGTATAAGGCAGATGGGAAGATCGATGGAGGTGTGAGGGACGTGTTCGAACTGTGCGGACTGTCGGCTTGCGTTGAGTTTGACAAGGAGGTTGGGGGTGCAAGTTTCGCGAATGGGGCTTGAGAGCTTATAGGAGTTCCATGAAATATAACCATTCACTGCGGAGTAGACAATAAGGGGTAGAGTCGAAGTTTGGTAATAGTCCCTCTGAACCCCCCTTTCCTTTGTCCAATCCTAATCATTCAGTTACCCCAATCTATATTCAAAAAGAATATTGAGTCTGTAGTGTATTAGTGATATCAGATAGGCAAGCTCCATTACCGTCTAAACACTGCAATCATGGAAGCAGATGAGGTCTCCAGTAAGTAGCGTTCTGCCAAGATATGCTGTGGCTTTTCTCATTCGTCTTGTCGTGGGAAATATCCATTCCTATACGGTGTCCTCCTGATCAAAGGCCACAAACTTTCTCATTCAATAACGATTGGAGGCTGCACGGGTACGAAGATATATGATTTGTCACATGCGAAGCATGCGTGGCTCGCTTCGTTATAAACAAATAGATGAAGGTTTATTTAATAGTTTTACGGGACTAACAAGCGGAATACTCAAATTCCGGAGGGCAGTGAATATCAATAAAGAGCCACAGTGAGGGACAAATATATGGACTGCCGTTCTCGGGGGCTATGCGGCTGACTGGCGAATCAAGTGGTGCGGGATTCCCCCAGTTTCTATTTCAGGATATCCCGTTCGCGGGAGATGCGACATCCGATCTATAAGCGCCCGACATCAAGTAAGGCTTAACAGCTATCAGCTGGATTTGTTTCGAAACAATGGCCGACGTGTTAGTTCTATCACTACTGGTCCCCTATCTCGTCAACATACCCAACCCAAAGAATAGGAATATCCTTATCATGTGCAACCACCAATCCCTATGTCCGTAGGTAATTCTTGGCGTTCTTATTACGAGTCGTCTTCCAGTTTTTATATAGATAACTCCGGATAGAATCCATCCCGGCAGAATTCCCCTTGGGTACACACCTCTCTGGCTCGCCCTTTTGCTGTTGGTCGTAACCAGATGGCCCAGCTGATGAGGCGCAGGCATGTGGTGTAATGATTGAAAATAGATGAATGCATGCGTGCTAGGTATTCGCACGAGCCATGATTAAGGCTCTCGACTTAGGAGGTGTTGACGTATAACTGGTTTGTTTTTAAATTCTCTTAATGACTATCGTATAAGTAGATTTATTTAATGTTTCCCTTTTGCTAAAGTCAGGGAGCCTGTCAAGCAGTTACCTTTATCTAACTGTGTAGGTAGTCTATTAAAGCCATCATACCCACGAACTCGAAACCACTGTCAAGAAAAGCAGAACTACATACCAAAGACATATCCATCTCAGAAAGATACACTTCGACCTTCAACTTTTACCAACCTTGATTAGCTATTCCTTATATTTCTGGTTCTTAACGTCTATTATTTCCTCACGATGAAGATCACTCTACTATCTACGTGCCTATATACTACAACTTTAGTTAGGCTGTTAGGCTCGACCTATGCTGCAGTCATTCCCCGCTCAGATGCCGACACCATTGCCAACTTTGGGAGGATAGGCATCTGTCTCTCATACCTCGGAGCTGGAAACACAGAGAAGGAGCTCGCCCCGTGTAAGATATTTTGCCCGGCGCAAAATCCGGGGTCAGACCCGAACGCCGTTGGTGTATGTGGCCTCCCTTGCTCTAATATTAGCAAAATCGAAATGATACTGACATATAGGATTTAACTGCAGTGCAAAGGTCCAGATGTGCCTACAGACAAATTAGATCCTAGCACAATAGACAAAGACGACGACGGGAACGAATTTACTCCGGGCGAGTGTATCTGCGACCTCTCGGGAGCCGTTGCATTCCTTGATGTGGTCATCCAGGGACTTTCGAAGCTAGACAACGTGATATGCGCCGTGGTGCTATCGGCCGTGACGACCCTCGTCGAGGAAGGTCTTGATGCTGTGCCTGGAGGCGCATCTGTGACCGCGGTTCAGAAAGCCGTCGAAGGTGCTAAGACGTTCGTGGAGAACGGGCTTGATGCTATCTCGTTCTTCAGCGATTATATTGGAAAGGCGTGCGGTGTTTCTGACTTCAGCTTCAACTTGGACGACGTATTCCAGGGCTTGAGTGATGCTCCGGACTCGCTCGGTATGAGCAGGGGCTGCTTTAGACAGAACAAGAGTTGTTAAAACCCTTGAAGCACTGAATGAATCTTCACGTCGAAACATTGGGCAGCAGGAGTTAGGGTGGCATTGGTATTGCTATGGGGGACTGGTCGGGAAATTAATTTGATTCATAACTTCAATGGCGTGATGGATAAGGGTTAGGCGTATGGTATGGTATTTGATTAGAGTTTATTCTAATGTTGCTATCATTTAAGGGACCTATGTTATAGATATATCAACATTCCATGGTTCTGTCAGGGTATTAGTGGGTAGGGGTATCTACAGGGGTCTATCTACTATATAAGGGGCGCACAGCGCCCTCGTAAGAGGATAGAAGGCCAGGCGTTACTAGATCAATACAATATATTACTTGGTCTACCTATCCTAGACACTCACTCTGTGTATGACATCAATCAACGGGTATCTCTGACAGGTTCATCCTCCATTTCGATAGTCTAATTCCATGGTAACATTATAATCAAAGAGTAAAATTATATATCTAAGAAGGATACATGAAGATAATATGATGTGTGTATCATAGATCCCAATCCTGGTTGCTTAGAGCATGATCCAGCTCGCTGGCGTCCTAATGTCTCTCACGACTCCACAAAGACTCTCTTAACCGTCACCCGTTGACAGCTAGGGTTCTGCGGCTCTTCCTTTCCTAGGACATACTGAAGCGCAACATATCCGTACCCCTGCCAATACGTCGTGCACACAGCCCAGCGATCGGTCAAATAGGTGACATAGTTCTCAAACGGTTGCGGCGGCGAGACCGCATCATCGATGTTGGCCGCCACGGCCAAGAGCTCATCCTCGGTGAAGGAAACAGGCTGAGCGGTGTCGCTGCTGGGCCAAATGAGCGGAAACGCGAGGTTGGAAGCTGGGTTATACATGAGTGACATTGCCGTGCTCTCAGTGAAAGGCGGCTGGCCACCGGTGAAAGTCCATGTTATCAGACCGGAAGGCAGGTAGTTGGGGTCCTGGGGTGCTTCGGCTGAGCCATTGAAGAAGAATGTCTGGAACTCGGGCTCTTCTACGGTATCGTCGAGACAGAATGACTCGACGGCAGCTCCAGAGTGACAAGCGGTGAGCTTAAGGCCATTCAGGGTGCTGTTATCGCTTGACAGGACGAGATTGAAAGGTGCGGATTGGTTTGGATAGTTGCTTTGCGCCAAGGCTAATGCAAATGCCGATGCAAAGAGAATAAGCGAACAAGACATTTTATCAGCGTATTAAGAGTTTCCTATGGTATCTTTGCCTTGATGATATTATTTATTATTTTAAAGATGAGAGACATAATGGTAGATAATCTAGCCTTTATACAAAAACCTCTCCTTTTCGGCTCAATACAGCTACATTTCCTATCACCAATGCAACTTTCACCATCCTCACTTCTAAGGGAGTTAATGGAATACGAGGTTCTAAGGCGTCATACTACGTTAAGCTACAGTGCGGGCGTCAGCCTGATTGGTCACATGGCGCTTTCGATATTCCTCTTTCGGGCTTCATGTTGCGCCTTTAGCTGCATACAACCCGCCATATATTGGGTTGTAAATATTCTTATGTTCCTATGTGTTTTACGGGATGGCGTCTGGTATTTTATACGAGATATATCGCCACATATCACTCTACATTCAGTTGCTTACCAGTTAAGTGCGCTTTTATTTTGATGGCTGATACTATATACGAGAATGTCATGCCGAAGTCTACTGGGTAAGTAAGATAGGCCGGTACGTTTTTTTTTTCATTATAATCTCATATCCTTAAAAGCACGCATTAGTTATCATTTATTAGAAAATTAGTTAAAAATATTATCTTAGAGAGAACTAGTATTATTAAACAACCCCCAGTTGTAACGAACCTATACTTAAGTACGTTAAAGTATAGTACTAGTTAAGTCTTAATTTTAGGTAAACAGTAACAATACGAGTCAAAGTGGTAAAATAACTAATACCAAGATATTCGTCAGGAAGGCTTGGAGTCCTTCCTTTAAGTATAGGTTAAATATTAAACTTAAAGTGATAACTGTAAAATTAATGACTAGATACATAAGGAGATCCTTCTTTTTTATTTCTTTTTACCTTCCGTATATTTGCTCCTTTGATGGTATTACTGTCAGGGGACAAGTGAGACTAGTATGAATTAGACATAGATCTACATAGAATATAAGGGGCGCGAAGCGCCCTCGAAAGAGGATAGAAGGTCAAGCGTCAATAGATTCATACTACTACACAGCTACTATACAGCAGCTTCGCTGCTACTTCTAACATTCACTCTACGTATGACATTCATCAAGGGGTATCTCTAACAATTACAATTTGGTAGTTTAGTTCACAGATTTGTCTACTTTGTTAAATCTAGTTACCCAAAGTAAACAGATCTATTAGACCCCCCTGATCCGTCTCCTCTCCAATATTTAGCCGTTATTGGCTCTAGTTGTCCCAGCTACTTTAGTAAGGCAGCCACGTTGGAGCATTAGTCTGTAACACCAGGTTCTCAAACTGGGGGTTGAATTTACACATACGCATATATTGTACAGTATAACGCTCTTCATGATGATGTCTAAGGTCCCAATCACAGGATAAATAATAAGGTTATTGGTAAATTTTCTAGAAAAGAAGAAGTTATTTAGCGAGATCTATCTCTTCACTTTTCTACTTATAGACGAAACATGACCAGAGACATACGCGCAGTTGACGATATGATATCTAAAGATGTAACTATCTAATTAAGTCAAAAATAACTCAACCTTAGATGCCTAAGGTACCTAAGCATTATGGCCTCTAACTATTCTCATTCTCCTTGGCCTTATTTTCGACGGCTTGCTGCCCTCTTAGCAATTTCCTCCGGACAAATAACAAAACGCCATCCTCGAAAGTGTGGATTTTTGAAGTATATGGGAAACTCAACATTCGGAGGCGGGGTTGAGTCTCTTTGAGGTGGTCGTGGGGGCGCCGGCGGGTTTCCGTCAGGGCAATTCTGGAATTTCCATTCTATTCCCGCAACCGTATTGAACCAGGCTTTCCAAACTTGTGTTCCAAGAGGTGTAAGGCTCGATGAGGTATAGGTACCGGTGTTTAACCACAGTAGGGCTTGTCTAATTTTGAGAAATTTCCGGCCCATATGAGTATCAAGCCAGCCTAGCCCTTGTTCGGTTTCTAGCCATGGGAAACCAAAATCAGACGCCAACCACCACCAACCGGATGCCGATGCCAGGAACCGGGAACCGGGAACCTGGCTGAGAACTTTCATTCCAATCATGCCCAAGCCAGTCGTGTCCTTCAGGGGTTGCCAACCAAATAGAAATTTCATTATTGTCATCATGTACTGGGTAGGCAAGCCATCGCAAACCATCTTCATCGTCCAACCACTTCTACCCGCGCTGATACTTGGTTAAGAAAGCCAATGACCAATGCCTGCTAATATCTTCAATCATATACCTCTCAGATTCGAGAAGATATTTGACGTATCGTGTATCTTCATGCTCGGACATCTCATCCTCAAATTCGGATAGCGTATCCTTGAAGGAAACCAGGTTAGCTTGGAAAGCTTTAATTACCTTCATTCTTGACGGTGGAACTTCTTTCCGAAATCCACCGACTAGAATTATAAGTTCTTCAATGTGTGAACATTGGGACCATATAAAATCAGGAGGTGGATTCTGGGATTCACGAAAAACTGTGCCATCAAAAATATTGTCGAGCCTGAAGACACAGGTTCGAATGCTGTGGATGTAATGAGGCATAGACCAATTCTCACCATCGAGCGCTATAATCACACAGTCGTCGAAGAAGAACCAGTCTATCTCTCTTCTCGTAGGCCATAGGGTTGACTTGGCCGTTGTTTCCAACAGAGAGGCGGAGAACACGGTCGGCGAGTGTCTCTGCACCGGTTGGTTTGTCGATTAAGAAGCCGAGGGTGCTTAGGCCCCTTCGCAACTGGTGAGATTCGTGCCATTCTTTATTGACATAGACTTCCTGATTACCACCCCAAAGCTCAACAAGCTTTGCATATTTGTATCTGAAGTAGACCCAGCTTGGTAATAAGCCGACCATTTCGAATATAGAAACCTTCACATCGAATGGTAGCCTGTCGAATGTTAAGCCTTGGGTTTTGCACTCGGTTCCAGTGGATGATTGTGCAGCCTGCTTCCCTTGCCCGATGATGCCCCATAACGTAGCAGCAACATCTCCAAGTATATGAGAATCAGTAGGAGCTTCTGGCTCCGGATCTCCAAAATGAAAGCGGACATTATTGGCCTAGTTTAACCCGAGGGGTATATATTTCGGGCGAGGCCGTCGTGGTGGTGGTATAATGTCAAGTGGCCGATAATCGATTATACTTCTTGAGATGATGCTGGAATCTGATGAAATTGGTTGCCGGATCAAAAAGATACGTAAGAAGGTGTAGTTGAATATTTAGTTAGGTTTCTATCAATGGTGGATTGATGTTGTATTTTAAAAAAAGGAGGGATAGGCAAAGGATGTCTGTGGATTAAATACCTGGCGTACTGCTGCTATTATCCAGCTGCAAGGCATACAGATCGTGACTTGAATCGTCATGACAGTGGACTATGATACATCCCCTACACAAGTTGCTGGTCTTCAAAGTCAGTTAAATGGGTGAACTGAGCCAAGAATCGCCATTCTACCTGGACATCTAAGGTCTGACTGGATGGTTGTGGTACAGATATGGTGACTATGGGCTGTATGTTTGAGATTTCTAAGTAATAATATCAGACGATTATCTAAATAGTGAAGTGAGAATGAATAGAGTAGCACAGCACACTACATTCGTGATGAAATTATAAGGTTTCCATCATATTGTGAATAATACATCACTGGTTGTCAAATTATAGGTTTGTGGAAGTCCCAACCGCGAGGCTGGTAAAATCGTAAGATTTCTTCGAAGCTATGATTCTATGCAGGCAACCCTAATAACACAATATGCATAGGCAATTTGTCTGCTTCGACAAAATGCAGCGCGCCAAAATGCTAAGCAAAAGTTGCGTATCGTCCCTTTTAGATCGGAGGCAAAGCCGGTACACGTCTGAGTGTCTCGTATCGTCGTAATCATCGTCGCATAATAACAATCGGCTGGTATAAGCCACGAGGCTGGCTGTGGCTAATAAAACCCTGCCAACTGGTCTGCCCACTGTACGGAGCTGTCAGATATATCCCTCTGTTCCATCCCCTAAACTACAAAACACCCCAAAATACTGCAAGAAGGTTCCTACTGCTCTGGTGTTTGATCATTGGACACCAGGGAACCTTCTAAAAACCATGAAATATCCGGCGGCGGTACCACAGCCGGCCCATTGTTCATTCCTGTCCATATCTTAGTAACCCATTCATATATCCTCATGGTTTCATTAAAAAACCTGGGACGGTGTTGCGTTATCGGACGACGCCAACCCTACCTTCCTCTAAACGCCTGCGCTTCGCCAGTAACTCACTTGGATAGCCGGAGGACTCGTAATCCTCAGAGAAGCTTCCATTAAAGACTTCCGAGAATATTTTTCTTTTGCGCTTAGGCGAGGGTGTTGTTTGGGCTGTATTGGACATCGACTCATCTTCCTTGTTAAGTTTCTGAAGCACAGCTTGTAATTTTTCATCAAAGCTGTCGCTGCTACCTCCTTCTAAATCGGATGCTAACTCATCCTCAAAAGTTTCAATTCGATCTATATCGAATTCACCAATGAGATCTCTGCCAAGGGCCTGTCCTAGGCGTTCTTTGAGACCTAGAACAGGCCATATTGGGACATGTTGATAGTTGATTGTAACTTTGGCATTTCCTCGTGGTGATTTTCCGGGCTCGTGGAACATGGTTAGAAATGCTGTGGGCACCACGCTTGAATAGACGACGAACGAACTGTCATCTTTCGAAACTGTCAGGACACGAATATCGACATCTTTCGGCAAAAAGCCCTCCCCTGTGAACATATTTCCATATACATGCTGTTGAGCCATTGCTAGCATGGTGGCGAGGATGTACTGATCCTCGTCTGGATTCTTCGGCATTAACTTTTCCGATCGGATCTTTTGCAAGCGGTGTATAGGACCATTGAATGATCCATTAGGACCAGAAGATACCCGGAAACAGTTTCTCCTAATATGGTTTAGATAGTCACGGTCTAGGTAGGCTAGTATCGGTGCGCTATAGGGGGCACTGGTATCTCTCTCTTTGTTTATTATCGAAACATCAGATGAGCAGGTAGTAGTCGACTCAAATGAGCTTGAGCAAATCGAGTCCTTATACAGGGCCTGGCACCGAACTCCACTCATATATCGGTCTTTTCCGCATCGAAGGGTAAGACTTGAGAGGTCAGTTGGAGATAATTGGTTAGGGAATAGGTCGTTTAAGACGCTCTTCATTGCTTCGTTCTGCTCGTAGGTAGAGACGTTCTTCTTCATTATGATGTCGAGAGCACGGCTGATATGCACCACGGTTTGTGGTACCTTAGGATGTTGTGATTTTCGAGATGGAGATGATGGAGACGAGGGTACTGGTGTAGTCTGGGGAGGTTGTTGCACAAATCGACAACCTAACACTTGTGTGTGGAATTCAGTCCAACACAGAGGTGGGACATAAAGTGCGGTGGAAGCATGGTCGTGGAGAATATCGTAAAGTGACCCGATTCCTGGAGATAAGACTTTGCAATACTTTGTTCTGCGATAGAGTTGCCTGCGCTTAGTCTTTACTTTTGTTGAAGCCGTCACGCGGGATCCTTTAGATAACATAACGACAGGGATGCCAGGATGTTAATCCCCTAGAAAAAGATGTTAGTATAACTAAGGTAAAAGTAAAGGAAAAGAAAACACTTACCTGTTATTTGGAAGAAACTCACTGAAAGGTGAACCGAATTTTAAAGTAAGGCAAGATTTAAGAGGCTGCAGTTGTATTTGTATCTTGGATAAATAGGAGTGTGGTGCAATACGATACGATATGCGCCTAGGTATTTGTTTCCGTTATCGTAATGAAGTTTTTAAAGGTAGCGAGTACTTCCAACAAACTAAATAAAATAAAAGAAGAAAACCCTATTCGACCGATCACGTAACCTGGAACTGTGCAAAGTAAGGGGTGAATGCAAAGGATGCAACAGTTCTGATACCGGGCGGTAATATGAACGATGGGAGTGGATGAGAGAAAGACGCGACCTAGAGGGGCATTCCACCCGCAAACAAACGTGGATTGCGCTGGCAATTTGAATGCGGTCAAGTAGTTGTAGTCACCACTATTGCGCGAATTCACCTGATCTTCTATTGCCCCAAGTAGAGTTAGGGCTAGGCTCCAGCCTTAGATCAATCAACGCCACACCTAGCATGAACCAATTATAGCTTGTATACCCCGATCCCGTCAAGAACTAACTGCCAAGATTGGCGTCAGATGCTCCATGGATTGTGGATGTAAGTCATTTATTAGCCTAATTAAGGTTAGTGACAGGTCATCTATCTTTAGTGCAGGTTTGTACAACCTGGCGGGTAGGTACATGCCTATACAGAGCGGGGTACTTCCATAACGTTATGCATGCCCCTGCTCAACTCCTAACAAAGTCGGGCATTATGTACCGGCATTTATCCGAATGAGGTACCTAGTGACGTTTCTCACTAACAATTTACACAGGGACGTCAGCCTCAGCTGCACCAAGCCCTGCGAGTCTAGGCGTCAACAGAGAGAAATAGGAAATAGGAGCTCCCTTCTGCAATACATACCGACATATCTAGAATTGCAGGTCTGTCAAGCTATCACCAATTATTGTCTCGGTGAATTCTTGACAAGATGCCGGTATATGCTTTCTTATTACCGCCTTGATAACCCCCTAATTGTCTTAAGATCTCCTAAAGCCTAATACCACAAGTCACCTTCATCTTAGCTAACAAGATCCATTATCACTTAGGCCTACAACTCTATGTTTAACAATGACCCCAACATTCCACGTCTAGTTGGGAACTTCCCTCTACTCCCCCTCCGCACCAAGACCCGTGGTCCCGCGTACGTGCTACCGCAGCCCAACCCACCTCTGCCTGCCAACGAAAGCCCCGACCCAGATGCCGAGTCCTATGATATCCTAGACGAGGTGATCTCGCTTTTCCGTGCCAATACGTTCTTCCGTAACTTCGAGATCCAAGGACCGGCTGATAGGCTGCTAATCTACGGCATCCTATTCGTGAGCGAGTGCCTCGGCAAGATCCGCCCCCAGCACTCCCTAAGGGACGCCACGAAGGAGGTCCTCAACACTGCCCTGGATCTTAACTTCGCCATTCCAGGTGACCCTGGATTCCCTTTAAACCAGGTACGTTCTAGCATAATTTCTTCCAGATAGAGGAACAACAGGGTTCGTAGTGTAAATCTAACTCAGCATGCAGATCTACGAACCACCACGAGATAGGCAGGATGCTGAGCAACTACGACAGTATCTCTCCCAGGTGCGACAAGAGCTGGCTTCGCGATTATTAGCACGAGTCTACGAAGAAGATAGTGATGGCAAGCCCAGCAAGTGGTGGTTAAGTTTTACAAAGAGGAAGTTCATGGGCAAGTCATTGTAGGGGGTAGTGGCTCTACAATACACAGAAACGAACAAGTATCAGATATAAAAGAAGCCTATTGAGCCGTCAAGTAAGGAGAATTCTTGGTATGGGTATCAATCGCAAATATATGCGACCTGAAAACTAGACTGAAACTAGCTAATGCTAGAGTGCTATACCTTATGTCCTATGATACCGACTTTTGTAACGCCGATAAATGCAGCCATGTTTCTATTCAGCCTGCTTGTGAGCCTATTCTTGTCTCGACACTTCGAGCTTCCTCTTCTTAGTGCGAGCTTTCCCTCTAGCTTCTATCTTGCCTTCCGCAGGCCTAACTCTCCAAGCCGTGAATATATACCCTTCCGCCCCGCCCTTACTTGTCATTAGAGGATGTGTCCGTCCAGGAAGAACCTGCCATTTCCTGACACGGCTTGTCTGTAGCGCAGCTCCTAATATGAGGGCCGGATTTAACGGGAACTCCTCGTTACCGGGCCACTGCTCCAGCTCCAGAAGGGTTTTGCCCACCGCCTCTTCTGGCGGATTTGATGCCCAAGCTGCGCGGCGTGCTATGCTATAACAATCTGCTAGCGCTGTCAGAGGTTCGATAGACTGCGAGTAGATAGCTATGGGCGCACCACCGGCAAGGAGCGGCACTGCGTAACGCATGATAGAGATAGGGTCCATCGTGCTAGCAATTACCAACCCAGAGAATTCGCCTTTCCGCGTAGTGTCGACAACATGCCGAATCTTAGCCCAACGGCGGCGCTTGCGGTGGTAT
The DNA here is from genome assembly GCF_022478715.1 of Daldinia decipiens. Taxonomy (NCBI): domain Eukaryota; kingdom Fungi; phylum Ascomycota; class Sordariomycetes; order Xylariales; family Hypoxylaceae; genus Daldinia; species Daldinia decipiens. Next base: position 718,176 of record NW_026054553.1, on the reverse strand, counting down.
GTACCCCGACGGTTGGGTTTCCACGAGCGGAGCACCTCAGACGAAACGTTAGGCATTTCCGAAGCGTAAGTGAAGTCCAAATCCGGCTTGACGAGTTGTAACCATGATATGGTCATTAAGTGAGAGGCTAATGGGTGGTCTGCTGGTTGAGCAGGATTTGTAACATCAAAGCCATAATCCCGTAGAAAGGTTAGGTTCGGCTGTTGGTTGGCATGTATGACAGTGAGGGTATTAGAATTCGCATATGGTACCTTTGCATCATTACATCGCGATTTCCCGTCTCCATGCGAAACTTTTGTACTCTCGGGGGGTTTTGGCTCTGCAGAATCGTGACCTTGTGGTACTGTTTCCATAGTTGAGTTGCCATGTTCGGTGCTTGTTTTAGAGAGAGCATCTCCCATGTTTGACATAACTTTTTGGTTATGTGAATACTCCTTTTGGTTTTCCGAGGCCCCATTTTCAGGCGGGTAGAGAATACCCATTCTCTCTGCCATAGCCGCCACTAGAAGACCACCAGTGTCATCCACGACAAGCCATCGACCGGGTGTGGACTCGAAACTCTTTTTCTCATGATTGTCAACTTCTTCGGTACCACTATTCTCGCATTGATCCTCCCCACCAAAATGCACATTGGCCCAACATCCTAATAGTGCTATCATCTCATCTCTCATATCTAGTATCTTACTCGGGTCCTTTACTTCCAATTGCCAGTGGGCGAGCATTGGCACATCCATGGGGAGAACGGAGAATCTTCGAATATACTTTTTCGTCTTGAGCAATTTGTATTTGGCCAAAGAATACTCCGTCTTCTGGTCGATCGCCGTATGTGATAGTAATAACTTGGCTATTATATCTCTTCCTGCATCTGTGCCGTCTTTCTTCAAGGCTTCTATCTCCTCTGCTGTCAGGGTCTGACGAGCTGAGGCATCGATTTCTACACGATCGGTTCGAGCAACAACAGCACCAGATTCGGGATCGACGAGCGAATACTCGATTCCTGTCGGTATAGCGCTCTCGGCATCATCACCTTCGTTTGTTGTGGGAGTTTCTCCTTCTAGGGAGCTAGCTGATGCATCAGAAGATAGTATATCATTATACAGCTCAGAAGCTGGCACGATGCGCAAGCGATTAAAACTTTCTCCTGATTGCTTGTCTTGCAATTCATAGGTCAGGTGATAGGGCCGGTGAATTATGAGGTTGCTTGGGAATAACCCATACTTCCCTAAGGAGATGGTCCTATAGGACGAATACATGTCAGTCGATGCAGTTACTTAAGATAATCCACGACGATATAGATGACATACGTATTAGGTGTGACTTCAAGCACTCGAAGGTTCCCAGATGGAAGCTTTAGAGCAACCCATGCATGGGGTTGGACTGATGAGTGCATCTCGAATTTGGTCTTGGCTGCGAGAGACTCGAAAGATCTTAAAGTAGCGTTGATCTCACGAATAAACTTTTTTATACTAAATTTGGAGGTTAAAGTTGATTGACCCTGGTTTGCAGATTCGGAGTGCAACCCCACTGTGGGACCAAAGCCACGTGGGGAAGCAAGCCTAGCAGAGCCCCAGAGATCAGATTATGCTACCTGATTACATAAGATATCTAAGAATAGGGGTAGTTGAATAGGAGGTATCAACTTGGAATTGAGGAAACCACGATGCAACTCAATTTGAATTAGGTTAGGTACCTAGTATACCTAAGTATTTAGTTAGTCGTTATAGCTTTCTTTAACGGGTATATGTATATATCTATTAAGTCTATAACAAACTCTCTTGTCAATCTTTATAGAGACTGGACTGCAGCTCAATTATCTTTTATTAGACTTTCTACCTGGGTACCTAGTTAATTTATTAGCATATATAAGAATGTTGAAGTAATTTACGTATTGCGATAAACTCAGTACATAAGTATCTATGTATCAATAAGGTCTTATCTAAGTCCTATTCTAAGGTGAAGTGTGGATTGTGCTATTTGCTATATCAAGAAAGCACGAGTCTATCTAGATACTATCTAGATACCGATAACATAAGGGTGAAAATCTATTTACTAAATAGTTACACAACTACGTCTGGGAACTACGTCTGGGATTGGATGACATCCCTTAGTCTTGGGACGATAAAGTAAACCGGTGTATCAAAGGGGAGAAAAGGGGGGACAAGAGCAAATAAAAAGTAACAAGCAGCGTAGTGTACATGAACTTTAGCATAGGTAGGTAGATTTTTTTGTAACTTACCTAAGTAGGTACTTAGGTGGTGGTTATCGGTAAATAGGTGACTAACAGTGAATAGCATGCATAGCGTTACCAACATAGCAACGCGACATCCACGAGAGGTACTGCTCATGAAATACACCGCCCCCATACGCGTCGCCGCTTCCCTCCTGAGGTATTCACGACTTCTAATTTTGTCAACAACTTACAACTACTAGTAGTCGCGCCCGCTTATCTTCGATATGCAATCCCACACCCATACAACATTCTCTATTTTCCCTACAGCCCCTTGACTTTTATTCTTTCCGGTCTATATCATCTTTTTGTGAAGTGGGAATTGTCTGCTGCATACGTTATTTGCATCCTTTGCACTCTTTATTATTCTTTACAGTTTCAAATAGCAAATATGGCGTCTACTCCTTTTCGTTTCTTAGATCTCCCTCCTGAACTTAGAAATTCTATTTATCATCTCGTTCTCTGTACCTTGTCGCCCCCCGAGCCGAGATTGACCAGAGTGCATCAGGACCTCGAGTCCTACACTTCTTTCGTTCCACTCTTGGAACATTACAAGTTCGACACTGCAATCCTCCTTGTTAACCGTCAAATATCACATGAGGCTATTGATGTCATGCTAAAGTACCACCTCTTCATCCGCGTCGTCACTCATGGCGTTAACTTGTGCCATCTCTTATCTGCCTGGGAGATCCCTATCGTAGCTATCGGCAAAGCGATTATCAGAAACTTCAAAGGCTTCGTCATGAGCTACTCTATCAAGATCAGAGATGCCAGCCCAGCCCCAAAGAACCACATGATACTTCTTCAGAAGGATTTCGCGTTGTTCTGCGAGGCGCTCAACTGGCTCGAACCTTCCCCTGAGAGTTTTGATCATCGTGCCGTTCTTTACAACCCGTTCAGAAACACCACATCCTCCAATTACTTAGGCATTACAAAGCAAGTGAGTCTTAATACATAATAACATAATACAAGTGGTTGTTAATTTCTAACTGTTAAATAGACGCTCCTTGTCCAGCCCTACCGAGAATACCTTGCCGGAATCCCTTTCTTCAAGCTGGAAGGCAATATCTGTCGGATATTAGCTAGGGATGTCACAAAACAGGTCAAAAAAGATCCCCAGCTCGAACCGTGGCCGCTATTGGAGGCTCTCAACAGGGTGAAACTATATGGAGACGATCTCTTCCTGCAAGGCGAGTATATTAAGGCTTTGAAGACATGGAAAAAGTCTACAATGCAGATGATCGGTCTTGCTGGCAGTCCTCTATGGCAACGAATAAAAGCCATTGGCGATCCTAGTGATGCATTCCCTTATCATATCGCCGAAATTGTATTTTATCTTCACATGAACCAAGTTGCCGGTCTTATCATCATCATGGAAATATTGAAAAACCAGGGCAGCTTGGAGCAAGCTCGGGAGTATTGGCCCATTCTGCTCGAGACACTAAGTGGATCGTTCTTTGCGGTTGAAAAACTTGAGACAGATTGGGAACCTCTACCCATCCACATCGGCGAGAGATTCTTTCGCCTCGCAACGGCATACCGTATCTTAGAAAGCAACTCGGGAGTTGCTCACGACTGCATCAAGATTGCAGGGCTCTATTTACCTGGAAATCAGGATATCCAGGCTGAGGAGGCAAGAATTGATGAGTGGATAGCGAAGGATGGGACATAGCAGTTTTTACTGACTATAACAAATCGGAATGAGTGATTGCGTTGCTTTGCCTGTACAATAGTTAAGTCTTTTACGCAGCTTGCCATACGCATACCGGGCTCAAGTTCATGAGTCTTGCATAGTAAGTGTGAATGAAACCCCGACAACAGTCCTTGCGGTATGCGTTTCAACAGGTACAATCAAATATATACATTTGTTGTTTGTACTAAAACATATCATCATCGTGTAGACATGTAGAAATACTACCCATCCTTACGAGCCCCAAGCACGGCCTTGCCAACAGCCGAGTCATTTGGCCTACCCAACTCTTCTGAGATCCACTGTCCAACGTCTGTCATAGCGTCAAGGTCAATACCCGTCTCCATGCCCAAGCTCTCGAGAAAGTACACCATGTTTTCGGTGGCCACGTTTCCAGTAGCTCCAGGGCTGTACGGACAACCGCCGAGACCACCAACAGAGCTGTCAAACGTCCTGATGCCACGTTCCAGAGAAATAGCCGTGTTCACAAGAGCCTGGCCGTACGTGTCGTGGAAATGCATGGCGATGTCCTCGTTCCGTATTCCTGCAGCTGCCATGCACTTCAAGAGCTCTTGTGTGCGAGGGGCAGTGCCCATCCCTGTCGTGTCCCCAAGGGAGATCTCATCAGCTCCCATCTCCAACAACGAAGTAGCAATTTCAGCCACCTTGTGTGGGTTGACATCGTATCCTTCGAAAGGGCAACCTAAGACAACCGATATATAAGCCCGTGCTCGAATACCAAGCTGTTTCGCCCCTTGTATGACATCTCTGAACTTTTCGAGGGAGGTCGCGACGTCGCAATTAAGATTCTTCTTTGAGAAACTCTCAGTTGCAGCAGCAAAAACCGCAAGTTCTACTGCTGGCTTACCACCTACGCCTGAGAACGATTCGGCTTCCGTCAGATAGGCACCCGGGTGCTTTTGGAGTAGGGCTGTTGCATTTTCAACACCCTTTGCGTTGGGGGCGAGGAAAGAATATGTAATTGGGACTGGTGAGGGGATCTTGTTCGTCAGGATATGCTCGAGGATTTCGCTAGAATTATCCATCTAGGAGAAGAGTTCTCCAAGTCAGCTTCTGTCTACATTGTCCGCAATCCGAGAGAGACTAACTTGCGGTACCCATTTCGGGGAGACGAAAGACCCGGCTTCTATGACAGACACTCCAGTTTTAGCCAGCTTCTCGATTAATTCGATCTTAGTAGCTAGAGGAATTGATTTCTTTTCATTTTGTAGGCCATCCCTTGGGCCTACTTCGACTATCTTAACTCGGTTGTCGGAATGCAGCTGTTGTTGGGCTGCCGAGGCTGGATCTCTTACGTCGGAAGCTGTCGCAAGGCGCCGTCGTAGAGTTGATGGCGCATAGGCTGGTACCCGCCAGCGAGCTAACTGGATCATTGGGCGTAGTAACGCCATCTTTTATTCATATCGATAATTTAAACCGTAACTACCCTTCTCATGCTACCCCGGATTGTTGTTTTCTTCTTCTATCGACGTTGATAACGGCTCCTCAAAGCTACAAATTCAAAGATTAGGTACATATTCAAAGCTATAAATGGGGTAGATGGATTTAGAACGGATCAACCTTGTAAGAGCTCGGCTACTAATGGCTCTAACCTAGTTTATTTATGTAAAGCCGGGGTTACCTATGAAGTCATTCTCTCAGATCACGTGCTAACGTGGTTAATTACATGTACATAATTGATTAACGTATCTCTGTATTATTCCATTAATGAACCCCTTAGGTTACCTTTTTATAGAACCAGAGCAAAATGAAGCATTCTAATATTAACTTAAATTTGATATTCTCTTCTATTCGATCATTCAGCCTGTTCTTATAGCGCGTTTGACGTCGTTATTATAGTAGGTCAATGCTATGTCCTCGCAGGCTTCCCATATTCGCCGCCGATTTGCAACGTGTACGAGAGGACCTGTTAGCCCTGTGTAGTCTTGGATTGCATCCAACGCCCAGAAAAAAATTCCTCTGAATAAACTCTCGCGGCGCAAGGTGCCTAGTTTAATAAGTTCCTCTATTTCGATGAACCAAGGCATGCCGTATTTGATAAGATACCTCCAGAAGTTACCTTTGCGAAGGACAGCATTAACCCACTAAGACGCCTGGGCAAATAGAGGAATATCTGTGGCGGGGAGCTGCTGACAGATCAAGTAGATGATACCGGATGGTAGTTTTTTGAATGGGTCATTTATCACTCGGCTTCCAAGATCAAAATCTGGAGGTGACTTAGGGAATCGCACGCCTGCCATGATCTTTCCGACACGAAATGTCAATTCGGCTGAAGGAGCTGGGTTTGCAATGAAAAACTCTTCGCCTGTACGGCATTCCTAATGTTCTTTTTGTCGTTCCTCAGCACCAGACTCGATGGCTAGCGAAACGCCATTCTCTGTGAGCAAAAACATTGTCAAGAAAAGCCGATCTAAGTCCACATGATGAATTGGGTTGTTCGTGTTAGGATATAGGGCACTGGCTAATATTTCATAGCATGGCCAATGGAAGGGGATGGCACCTAATGGTCTCGCCGTTAAATTCGTTTTATAGCAATCGTAATTGATCTGGCTAGGTATGGGGCGGTTATCATCGTCTTCGGGATCGAGCTCAATAAAGCCATCCTGGAATTTTCCCACTCCAGATATATATCCCCTAGAAGACTTAGCTACACGAACATCGATTCAGAAGGGGAGACCTTACCCTCTATCACCGGGAATCTGTTCTAATAACACACGGACTTTCGTGATCCAGGAGGCTTGCTTTTTACTGACTGTTTCCGGATTATAGCCAAAAGTTATATTGGATTTCTTATTCATAAAATCAGGGGGTTCGAATGGGCCGCCACAGATGGCACAGTAGCACACCCCCCGGGTTAAAATTTTTGGTGCCTCCATGTCGTGCTGTTTCTGCGGATCGCTAAGTATGGCTTGAGCTTGTGCGCGCCGGGTGTGTTGTATTAGGCAGTTTAATAATCGCATAATACGACTATCTATGATAACCTTCAGCTTCCGTGTGTAATCTTTGCCTTATATAAATGTTGTTACGTGGTATGTAGCATTTTGATATTAGCATCTATAAGATGATGGATAGGTATCTTCATGGATATACGAACCTAGTAATGGCTGTGAGACTATCCGCTACTATCTACATGTAGAGAAGACATAAGGCAAGTAGGATAGACTAGTGTTGATGTCAATGTCTTCCTACCGAGGTAGTTACCATATCTATAAAGTAACCTTATATGTAGGTTTCAAGAAGCCACATACGCATAAGCACCTGGAGCTTCCTATTCTTAGTCTTGATGAGACATGCGCATAATGCTACTATAAACCCTATATCAATAAGGGGGGTAAACCTATTCCCCTATTCTAGGTGCATGGGTGCAGTATCACATGGATCCACAACCTTGTGCACAGACCGTATTTATCTGTCCAATAATGTGACACTCAGTTGCTGTGGCTGTTCCCCACTCTCCGGGTGCTGCGCCAGCTAAGTGGGAGCTTTTGTACAATACCTAACGGGTCTGCGGGTCTGGTTTTAGAGCTTCCCGCTTCTGTAATCTAACAATCTAACAGGATAACAGGATAACAGGATAACAGGTTAACGCTGTAATTTTAACGTCAACGGTGGCTGGAGCTCGACATCAACTGCTTCATAGCCGAATCATAACCAAGCTTCTCAATTTGGAAGAGCTATACTTTTATCCTCCACCATACCTTTGGACCAAGTACACCTGCAGTTGAAACATCATGGATCCCAGAGAATCTTCTTCGTATTCCATCGTACCCAGAATTCGGTACAACACCGTCAGCGGTGTCAATGGACCTTTAGTCATATTGGATAACGTCAAATTCCCGCGCTACAATGAAATCGTCACCCTAACACTCCCTGATGGAACAGAGAGATCCGGCCAAGTCCTCGAGGCCCGAGGTGAGCGACTGAAAACTTATTTACCGAACCCTTTCTATCTCTAACTATGTCTCAATATTGCAGGCAACCGCGCCGTCGTGCAGGTTTTCGAGGGCACGTCAGGCATTGACGTCAAAAAGACTAAAGTCGAGTTTACGGGAGAGAGCTTAAAGCTGGGCGTATCAGAAGACATGCTGGGACGTATCTTTGATGGATCTGGCAGAGCTATCGACAAGGGCCCTAAAGTGTTGGCTGAGGATTACCTCGACATCAACGGCAGCCCTATCAACCCCTACTCAAGAGTACGTACACGTCCCTATGCTACATATTAATCTATGTCACAAGGCGAAGAAAGATCATCGCTTACAATGTTACTAGGTATACCCCGAAGAAATGATATCGACCGGTATTTCGACTATCGACACGATGAACTCGATTGCCCGAGGTCAGAAGATTCCTATCTTCTCCGCCGCCGGTTTACCTCACAACGAAATTGCCGCCCAGATTTGCCGACAAGCTGGCTTGGTTAAGCAAAAGGGGGCCACGAACAAGGGTGTGCATGATGACCACGAGGAGAACTTCTCCATTGTATTCGCTGCTATGGGTGTCAACTTGGAAACTGCCCGATTCTTTACCCAGGATTTCGAACAGAACGGTAGCTTGGAGCGTGTTACACTCTTCCTCAACCTTGCAAACGATCCTACGTATGGCAGCATTCCTTTCCTTCTTCAAATATCTCGGAGATTTGGCTAATAACAAACAGAATCGAGCGTATCATCACCCCTCGTCTTGCACTTACTACCGCCGAATACTACGCCTACCAACTTGAGAAGCACGTTCTAGTCATTCTTACAGATCTTTCGGCCTACTGCGATGCTCTTCGTGAGGTATCTGCTGCCCGAGAAGAAGTGCCAGGTAGACGTGGTTTCCCTGGTTACATGTACACTGATTTATCAACGATCTACGAACGAGCCGGTCGTGTCGAGGGCCGAAATGGTTCCATCACCCAGATTCCCATCTTGACTATGCCTAACGATGATATCACGCATCCCATTCCCGATTTGACGGGTTATATCACCGAAGGCCAGATCTTCGTCGACCGCCAGCTCGACAACCGTGGTATCTACCCGCCCATCAACGTGCTACCATCTCTCTCCCGTCTCATGAAATCTGCTATTGGTGAGGGAATGACCCGAAAGGACCACGGTGACGTGTCCAACCAACTCTACGCGAAATATGCCATTGGTCGCGATGCTGCAGCTATGAAAGCTGTCGTCGGCGAGGAGGCCTTGTCCGCCGAAGACAAATTGTCTTTAGAATTCCTTGAAAAATTCGAGCGACAATTCGTCGCACAGGGCGCATACGAACAGCGGAGTATTTATGACTCTCTAGATATCGCGTGGAGTCTCTTGCGTATCTTCCCTAAAGAGCTCCTGAACCGTATCCCCGCCAAGATCATTAACGAATATTATCAACGTTCGTCTACGGATCGAAAGGGAAAGGGGAAGGAGAGAAACGATAAGGGTGTTAAGGACACAGATGCACCAGAGGAGGAGAACCTTGTCGACGTATAATCAGTTAAACAACAGGGGGCGTAAGCGCGACAGATGTGTATAGGGTAGTCGTATATGGCGGAGTACAGGTTACTGATCAGCATTCAATACAATGGTCGTTCCATTGAGTTTGGAATTATCATGGAAGAATATATTTACATGAGCCAAGTCTTATAATGAGATATTGTTCAGCGCATGACCCTAATAACTGAAATATTGGAACATAACCCAAGCATTTTCTTCTTCAACACCGATCACTCAACATATCATCGTGGTAAGATTTGATATAAACGATAGGATCAAGATGCCAACCTAGTCCCGTAGTCTTGAAGTAGGCTGGTGATATTTCTGGCCGATTTACGGATATAACTCTAAGGTAGTTTCACTCGGTACTCGGGAATAACAGACGGGGACTGGGCTATTCGCCCATCATTACGGGTAACCTAAGCAGCTACCTATTTAAGGCCTCGGCGAAATACACGGTGAAGAAAGCCCGCTAACTCTATACCCACTTCTAGATCTCCTCTCCGCTTTGTAAAGCAGAGCTAAGGATGTATGTTAGGTAGGTAGGTATTGATATAAAACTGTATAGCAGCAAATATGCATAGAATTTAGAGTAGGGAGCTATATCGTTCTACCGGAACAATTAGAAAGAGGCTATTCGAGTATACCTAAGGTGAAGGTAGTGAGTGCTGAGCCATCTCGACGTCATATTAGCCGATCAAAAGCGAGATGGATGCTAAGACGCGGGGAACATGTCAACATACTATTAAAGCCCTGGAGCTCTGAAGGATTACGGTATGTACATACGTATCCCGGGTTGACCACTTTAGCCTTGCTGGCCCTGTCCAAAAGGGGAACCCCGCACTGTAAGTATACATAATGCCCAAGTACCTAGGTTAGGTTAGGTACCTACATGTATATAACGACTCGGGAGATACAAATCCTCCTAGTTCCAGAATTGCAAAAATCCACCATTCACGTGCTCCATTTCTTGTGTTACTCGAATTCTCGCACCAATTGGTGACTTTCATATCCTTTCCGCTATTTCCCATATTTTCCATGTTTGCTTCAACGCCAACAAGTCTTCTATAGAGGTTAGCGGCTGCCACGAACAGATTGGGAATGTTGTCTCAAAGACCTATTCGAATCACGAGGGCAAGCCTCGAATGTTCTTCTCTTTATTTGCTATATGTTGCCGGAAGCACTCTGACGAATCATACATTACCTTAAATGTGCCTCGAGCTAAGCTATGAATGCTAGCGAGAGGAATGTATGCAAGGCACAAGAGGTGCTTGAAGGGAGGGCTGGAGGGCTGGAGTTCCACAGAAGATCCCTCCAAAGCTTAATGTTGTAGCCTTGAACGTCACTAAGGAAAAGCATCTCCAAATTCCCCCAGTGGGGTAACATAATGCCGGCTTAGACAAGTCTTCAGCAAGCACAACCTCGAATGAGCTCGAATGAGGTTTGACCTTTCTTAGTCCACGAGGCTCTGGTCAACTCAACTCTGTGAGGTTCGTTACAAAGAGCCTGAGTATGCTACCAACTCAGCTTCGGAATAGGTAAGTAGGAAGATGAGAATACTTCTAATTATCTAGGATACATATCGGGTAACCCTGTAATGTGTTGGTGGAGAGATTCTTCTCGTAAGACTCTAGTTTGCCTACATACATACCTAGGTAGGTAGGTACCTAAGTTGACGCCTCTAGGTAATACATACGCCTAACTCATACCGCTTCTTTACGGACAGTTATTACAATATTTACCTAGGTACCTAACTACCCAGCTTTTATTGTAGCGATCCAACACCTTGGGTTCGGAGTTATGGGGTAATGTTGGCTCACCCTGCACTGTGACCCGCAAACATGCAATAACAAAGGGCCCCTACGTACGAATGACCCTGAGCATTCTGAGAAAACGACCAAATCACGAATCCAACTCGGATTCCAACGTATGTATTAGCGACTTACTGATTTCGTGCCGTGTTACCACATGGATTTAGATGAGGCCAATGTAACACTGCCTTGTTAAGTTACGTCGTTTACCCCAACTTTTCCAAGAAAGCGGAGTAGCTTTTGACAAACTAGCATAAGCCATAGCTGGGGATCGCCGGGGCTGCTGGGGCTACTGAGTTCGGATGCAGGTGAGATTAATAAAATTCCCCAGCTCTACTCCCCCTACTCCCCCTACTCCCCCTGTAACAAGTCAACGTGATGAAGTGTATTCTCCATTGTCCAACCAAATCAAGTTTCTCTCGACGGGGGTTTATCCTTTGATGACTGAATTCATATAAGTCACGAATCCTTCCCCAGGATTCCTGTCGTTTTGCTTTGCTTTGCTCTGTCTTCCTCCCTCACCGTCAATTGCGGCGACACCAAAACTGCATGCTAACTAGCAAAGCTTGTCTCAACCTCAAGTCAACATGCGTCTAAACACTAGCCTCGCTTCGCTGGGAGCATTATTGCTGCCATTGGCCTCAGCGCAATCGCCTGGCGGTACTGGGACCAGTCATGTGTCAAGCAGTTTGGGCCCAAATGAAAATGGCTTTTATTGGATTTACAGCGAGGGGCTCTCAGCCGCGTTCATCCCTTATGGTGCTTCCGTCGCAAAGCTCTTGATCCACGACAAGTACGGTATCGAGAGAGATGTGGTAGCCGGCTTCGACAACGCTACAGCATATACGCTTGACAAAGCTCATCCTCATCTCGGCAGTGTACCGGGCCGATACGCAAACCGGATCAAGAATAGCACATTTGAAATTGATGGCGAAACATTCCACATTAAGCCCAATGAGAACCCTACACCGGAAGCTCCTGAAGGTGCTGATACTCTGCACGGCGGCCCCGATGGCTGGGATTTCCGCAACTTCACTGTCGTTTCTCATTCAAATGACAGTATAACCTTTTCCATTGTCGATCCCGACGGCGAGCAAGGTTTTCCCGGCGAGGTCATCTCCTACGTCACCTATACTCTCCACGATTTCACATGGGATTTTAAGCTGGTAGCTATCGCAACTACGAAGAAAACGCCTATCATGCTCAGCAGTCATACGTATTGGAACTTGGACGGCTTTGCCAATAACGAGACTAACACCGCCTTGAACCACACGTTCTATTTGCCCTACAGCGGCCAGCGAGTTGGTGTTGACGACATCTTAATTCCGACAGGTGACATCATCGCCAACAAGAAGGGATCTGTGAACGATTTCTGGAGCGCACCAAAGCAACTCGGGACCGACCTTCAGAAGCCTGAAGCGGAGGGTAACTGCGGTTTCAACTGCACTGGTTACGGTAAATCGTTCCTAACTCGTCACTAACTCGTCACAACGGAAATTCTGGATAAGAAAGCTAACCTACTTTAATTAGACACTTGCTGGATCATCAACCGGAGTCAAGAGGGCCCCTATGATTGGCGCGCCGAGGGCAGCTTCGTCGCCCGTCTTCAGTCGGAATGGTCTGGCATTCAGCTCGACGTGTACACGGACCAGGAAGCATTCCAGATGTACTCATGCAACGGTCAGAACAGCACGATGCCTCTCAAGACGTCGCAGGGTCTCTTCGACAACGAGGATTTCCCCCGCACAATCCCCCAGTACGGCTGCCTTGTCATGGAGGTCGAGGACTGGATCGATGCCATCAACCACCCGGAGTGGCAGCGCGAGTCCAAGCAGATCTTCGGCCCCGGAGGCGATCCCTACGTCCTCCAGGCCAGCTACGTCTTCAGCGTCAACACCACCACGTCATCTTAGACGGGCGCTTGTGGGGGTGATGGAGAAGACGAGTGTAATAATGATAATAATTAAAGCGGCCACGGCACCATGCCTTAGGTGGTACCTCGGGTGGCGCGGTAAATAGATGTTATACATATTGGGTATTTACATTATTTAGCGCCGTGTCGATACTACCGGTGTTGGCGCCGTATCTACTTATATAATATACTTAATTGGCCAATGCTTATGACGATAGGATTGACTATCTGTAGATTCCTTGTGTGATTAATGTGTCTCTAGACTTTGTAGAACTTAATATAGGGGATACTTGATTAAGCAGTGAAAACTCTCCCTTTTGCTAAGACTAGGGAGGCTATTAACGGGTAACTCGTATAAGCTACACACCTACCTATATACTATATATATATATATAGCATAGCAAGTACATCTATTAAGGCTAAGCAGGCCTATTAGGTGCGTATTTGGTTAGTTACCAAGTGTACTTGATAAGATGAAGCATCCATCGTATGGGAAAGGGAGAAAGCTATTACGATAACTGGCCGAAATATCTTCTCACTTCTCAGTAACTAGCCAGCCAGTCTAAGCAAAGTGAATAAACACATATTAGTCGCGACATTAAATAGGATTGGTCTTTCTTTCAGCTTTGTTTAAAGGATCGAGCCTAGTAAGTGGATGAGCGAGTCTAAAATTACCATAGGAGAGCGCGAGAATTCTACTTATCAACCAACGGCATGAAAATAAAGATAATAGATAGGTCCTCTTCAAAACAAGGGTAATAACCTTTCTAGGCCTGGTTAATTAACTGCCTGCTGCTATATGCGCAAGGGTAAATTATAGCCCTGCAAATCCCTTTTTCTTCGTAAGTGCGACGACTCGACTGGTGGTTGGCAAAAAACTAGGTCAACGTAAACCACCCTGATTTGTTATGCTGAATAAAAAAAGACAACAGGAAAAAAATCAAAAAGCTCAGTCCAGGTTCGACCTCCTCCCCCAAGGGAGTTTCGAACCTGGACCTACGAAAACCCAAACCCTTGTTCAGATTTTACTGACCAGCTACGTCGGGCGCTTTAACCACTAAACCAGAGGTTCATGTGAATCCAGCGCCCGGTGGCTATCGGCCGAAGGAACGGTCTGTTGCTATGGTATATATGTTTTACTTCGGTGCCTGGATGCTGTGTGGGGGTGGTTTGTTGCTGTGGTGAATAGGTACCTACCTGTGTACAGCTGTCGTGTTGAGTTGCCATCACTTGGGAAAATATCTACGTACCCAGCGCTAAGGTACAACTTGCGGCAAGCTTGGTCATATTGACTCTATGTCCTACCTTGTAGGTGCCTTAGTGGTTACTACTAGCTTAACACCTCAATGTCCTTCGTCCTTCCCAGCCCTTCTTTCGCATAATAATCCATAGGATAAACACCACTCTGGCTCCAGTCCTGCCTTTCGTTGAGCGCAACAAGTGCCTCATACGGCGTCAACAGCGGTCGCGGGAATGCGTAGCCCCAGTCGATACTCAACCGGGGGCAGGCTACTTGAACCCAACATTCAACATCGTTCATCATGGCGAGCTTTCCAGGGAAGATCTCGCTGAGAAGTAAGTTGACCCAGGAGATCCCCATCTCCTTAAGCTTCTTCTCGATCAATGTCATTGTGTGCGGGTTACCCTGACGGCCAAGTGAGCCCAATATCAGGCCCCATTTCTTCGCCCCTTTTGCCGTCGTAATAGCGTCTCTCCGTAGACTTTGCATTTCCTCGTGGCCGTACGTCTCACGAGTAAGCTTCCTCGAATAGGGGTCGTAGCGGTATGCCGGAATCGCAGGATTGTGGATCATAATACTCTCAAGATGGAAGCGGCCGTCTCCCAAATAGAGGATGAGGTCAACGTTCTCGGAATCGGGTAACCGCGGAGAGGTACATCCTAGAATCTCGCCCTTGGACAACGGCGCGATTTGAGGGATTAGGACCTTGAAACCGGCTTTTTCTAGCGTTGATCGAACGCCGTGGATGGTAGCATTGAACTGAATAGTCCCGACTATCGCAATAGTCTTAGGTGGCGCGAAGTTTCGCTCTAGGGTAGCTAGAAGATGCGACGTGTCTATGCTGATATCGACGAAGACGTAAAGCACCTTGATCTTAGTAACGTCTACAGGGATCAGACAGCTGTGCGCATAATGAACCAGAAGATCACAACCCAGAGCTCGTGCCGTGTAATCGTCGATGCAGCAGGCGCCGTAGGTTACATCGCCCATGATCAGAGTTTCTATCCCGGGACAGAACTGGGTGAGAATATCTGAAATGGTGGTGGCGAACATGAGTAGCCCTTCGGGCATCTGCAGCGCAACCCGTTTTGCGCCTGAAGACCGGATGCGATGGATGGTCTTATGAATCTCAAAAGAGTAATTGGCGGGCAATAAAGCCATGGCCTCCTTAAGTTCCGGGTCATTCAAGATCTCCGGGGGCACTTGATTTAGCAGTCTCGGTGCTCTTCTGGGTTGCGATACTAAGGCTCATATTCAGCAATTTCCACTCGAGACTTAGAACAAATTTAATCTACCTTGAATAGCCCCGCTATCCTCGATGGATGGATCACCAGAGCCATTTTTAGCATTACTTG
Organism: Daldinia decipiens; assembly: GCF_022478715.1. Classification (NCBI taxonomy): domain Eukaryota; kingdom Fungi; phylum Ascomycota; class Sordariomycetes; order Xylariales; family Hypoxylaceae; genus Daldinia; species Daldinia decipiens. The sequence goes on along the minus strand of NW_026054553.1, from coordinate 702,452 downwards.
CAGCGGCTCTTCGTCCTACAAATCGCTTCTTTGGTTGTTTGCGAGCCGGGGGTGACGGGGGCGATGGTGGCGGCGCATGGGCCTCTTCGATATCTGCGGCGATGCCTAGATCGGCCTGTGCCCGATCTTCCTCCATGTTTTCACAATTGGAAAATCCAAGTCTGAAAAGTTCTAGAATTTATGGTTATGTTAAACGTAAATAGAACACATAAAATTATCTTGGTATCTGGAGTCATAGAGTATGTAAAGTTACTGGTCGAATATTTACTGGGGATATCTCAGAGTCAAATGAAAAGTCAGATTGGTCAGAGTAAAGAATAGTTTCGATAAATGAATATTTGTAAATATTTGTATACTATTTTTGCATCTACTCAATAAATAAATACCCCATTCAGACTTTGGGTTTGGTAAATTCGCAGCAAACGACTGTACAATACGAAGTATCAGCAATATCCAGGATTACCCCTATATATATCTGATTTATCATCTTACCTTATCCTGCAGCCCTACCCAGAAACTCAACATGGTTATTAGTGATTGTATCATTATACGCGCTAACGTCACGATAGTAGAGCACTGTACTCTCGGACACACCCTCGTCGCCCTCGTCATTTAGCGCCTCAAACGAAAATATCTGGTGAGACTGGCCGACGCCCGAGCTGTAGCTATTATCTCCTGGTCTGTAGTACGTCGCTGACCCGTTCTTCGACGTACTCAGCACCGAGCCCCGGAACTGCGATGCACCAGCCGCATTGGCGGCTACAAATGCTTCAAGACCGTTGGGGAAGACGGAGTCCCCACGGACTTCGTGGATTAAGCTCTGGTTGAGATCTGCCCGAAGCGTTAAGTTTCCTTCTGGTAGATACGTCGTGGAACTGCCGCAGTACAACGGATAGCTGTAGCTAGTAGAGTACGAGATGTCTAGACCTGGGCCCGTAGCGGCATCGGCACCTGCGATTTCGAATGTATTAATCGCATCGTTACCGTATGCGGAAACACCGCCATTGTTCGAGTACGATAGGGACTGAGTCCATGTCACGGTCCCTTCGCCATTTTGCGTCTTGATGTAGGAACTGATGGATAGCGTACGTGTCACCGCTAGAGTATAATCGAGGGTCTCATTGAAACCCGTCGAATTTTGTGTGACTTTTTGAGAGAAGGATATGCTAGGGCTGCTAGCGTACGCAGATCCCAATTCCCCGGTCGTGACAGAACCCTCGTCGTCAAGCCAGACGAAGATCTTGCCAGTAACATACCATTCACTAGCTGTGACTGGGGCAGGGGAAGCGCTTGACACTCCGTCGTCGACTAGACCGATAATCTGTATCGAGAAAGTGTGATCTTTTCCATCCGAAAGTAGCGGTAACCACGGGGTGATATCAATTTCATGCTCCCGAATATCAAATGCTTCTATTCCGACGATTGGACGGTGTAGCTGAGGAACCACGCCGCCCGTGTAAATCACCGGGAACGGCCAGGAAACCCCAGCAAGCTGGCCATCGATTGAGACTTGGACTTCCCTCCAAGGAGAGTAGCCAGGGTACGTGCCATAGTCAGCGTCGAATGTATGAATAGCACTCTGTGGCACGTTGCTCCACCAGAACTCCTCGTCGCCTTGGGCTTTGACGTCTACTGTGAATACGGCACGGTTCGCGTTCTGGGGAAAGCTTATGGTGTTGGTCGCATTCTGCTGCGGGTAGGTGAATTGACTCGGCTGTCCCGCGGATCCCGTTCGTTCGGAAATGGGGATAATTAGATCGGCAGGTCCCCGGCTGCTAGACGCAGCCACGGGGCTCTTGAAGAACGTAGCTGAGAGAGTTGTGTTGAGTAGTCCTGTGTAAGTGTTGTCCACGATGTTCTCCAGGTCAAAGATCACAGTCTGTGGCGCTTTCCAGAGGGACGTAAACGGGGTTACGTCCTTAAGCCAGACCCAGCGGATGCCATACGAAGTCGGTTCCGCAGTTGATGTTCTCCACACCTCCGTATCTCCAAGATAGAAGACTCCCGTTCGATCATACTGCCGCCCCCTCACCAAGACGGTGAAGTTGATGACTACGTGATCGAATTCGAAATCCGGAGGGGTGTAATTGCCTTTACCGAGTCAGAATTAAGAACTATTTATTACAAGACAGGTATATAAGCCTACCAACGTAGGGAGCGCCATAGCTGTTTGCGAAGGTGTGTTCAAACAAAACTACCGTGTGTCCAGCTACTTCGCCAATTGAAGCTAGATCTGCCGTCGGCGCATGAACCCCATCACGAAATGTAGGTCCTTGAGGCGTTAATACCGGCTCAGCAACCTGAAAGCATTCCAAGGGAGAGCTCGTTGCGGCGGCCGGTACCACATTCGGTCCTCCAGCTATGAGATGATTAAACCTAGCAAGAGGACTGCGCGCCGCTTTGAATGCCTTCTCGGCGGCCTTCCGCGGTGGATATTTCGTATCGGGGTGCGCTGAAGATAACCCTACAAGAAGGGAAATGAGCAGCGCCCATCTCATGGCCAGGGCACAGATGCTCGACATTGGTTCGTCAATTGCTCCGATTCAGAATGTGGACGATGGCAACATACATACAAACAATCCAAAGGAGTAGAATATCGAATTGACCTTACGCACGACATTTTCCCTACGACATTTTCCTTACGATGCGACCCTTGCCATGGATATAGCCATGGATATATAGGTATGCATGCCGGAATAGTGTAGTAACCAATTTGCAAGAACGCGCACTGATAACGACTTTGCTGCACGGCAAATCAGCCGAGAACAGAAGGTGATATGCCAAGATCGTCCAGGGGTAACCCAGACTATCCATCTCCCTACCTAGGTTAGTTACATAAAATAGTAAACCAAACACAACAGAATAATCGACTATAGCTATCAATACTGATGATGAGGTCTCTATCTTACCAGCCGAACATGTGTTAAACGTCAACGCTTCCTTTTCAACAATGTCACCATCCTATGCCCTAAGCTATTCTCTAGCTCTGTTAAACAAACGTGTGAATTCTGAATAAAGGACTTGCTGATTGCTGATTGCTGATCGTTGATTATGTTCTAACTAACGCATTGTCTATACTGCCTCAATATTACTTGTTCGTACACCTAGCCGTCGTGCCTAAACAACTAATATGTCCACTTTGCTTTTCCTTAGGTAGGTATATATAGAAGTTGGCCCGCTTGTCATACGGAGATGCTCCAAGACATCGAAACAATCCTGTATTCACCGTGTCTACTCGAGAAAATAAACGTTCCTACGATACCAACCTTTGTTACATATTTGTCCTCCTAGAAACCCATTTCTTTACCAGTCAAGATGCCAGCCCGATTCCCATTCATACCTTTATTGAAGACTGAGACTGAGACTAGCAAGTCTCAACCCGGCTGCCAACTCCTCGTCCAGAAACCAGGTGACCGCAGTATCTGGGCGCTCGGAGCCAGCTACATCCTAAAGCACCGGCCGTACCACTCGGGCTGTGAGATCGAGATTCAAAATGCTGAATTCGCCAGGAAGAGACTCGGGGAAAGGCAGGACATGCCATCGATCCCTAAAACGGAACTACATTGGAGGGACGGAGACAGGTACTTCGTCATAGAGCGTCGTATTGAGGGCGAATCTCTTGACAATGCTTTACCAAGGTTAACGCAGCAAGACCTCGCTCGAATCGGCCATCAGGTAGGTCAGTATCTTCTTAATTTCAAGACCATCACTCAGTCACGTACAGCAAGGCTTGACGGACGGGTTGTCAACGACTGGCGTTTATTCAAGCCGTTACCTGACTCGTCGTCTGGAGACTACTTGATCTGCGCAACGGATAGTGATCTTGCCTCTAATTTGGCGCTCTCGATCGCACGTCGACTTGATAAACCAAACCTCGACGCATTCATGGCTAAAATGCCCTCTGGCCTGCCATTTACCTTTAGTCATTCCGATGTGCACGAAGGAAATATCATGGTTAAAGACGGCAACTTCGTCGGGCTTATCGACTGGGAGTTGGCAGGTTTCTACCCGTCGTGGTGGGAATATATAAATAGCAGCCCGTTGTTGAGCGAACACTTCCCAGCCCAAATCCGGAACCACGATGCGCTAGAATGGTTTCGCGTCTACCACGCGATCCGAGATCAAACTAAGGAGGAGGGCGCGTTAAGGTTGAGCGAATATCTCCAAGGGAGAGCTTGGAGTAGCGCGTAGTATAAAAAAGTCGGGTACTTAACTAGGCCTGGTAATCAAAAGGTACCATCCTAGAGACACCTTCTCAGGTAGCCAGTTTGTGTTTATTCATAATATATTTGAATAGTCTCAGATCCAATTGCAGTCTCACATTACCTAGTATCTAAAATATTACTCTTCTTTACACTCTTTTTTACTTAGTGATAGGGAGCCTTACTAATAAAGTACCTAAGGTATGATTCTAGGCACGCTGTGACGTAAAATCCCATGCCGCTGTGTCGATTGGGACAATCGCCTATGTACCTATTCCGATTACTCGTAGCAGATCTTCTCGGCTCGTTTGTATATTGGCGTGGCGCCTTCGCATGCTCAAGTACTCGCTCGACTCTCGTACTGCTCGTGCTTTAAAGTTTACTTCTTAAAAGGTGTATCCTGGGACTATTGAGACTATTGAGACACCCGAACAAAGGAGTTAGTTTTGTTGGCTCTTTGCACAAAAGCGTAATTATTTTCCCCACTGCTTGGTCGAGTTATGCTTTATGTTGTGCCCATAGGTCATCGGACTGTGTAATCGATTCCCGAAGTAAAAAGGGAAAAGATATCGGCGGATGAATTCTATGCTGCCAGGCTGCCTGTGAAGTGGACTTACATACATATGGCCTTGGAAAGCGGAGTGAACCATATGTAGATACCTAGTCGACGGACCAAATGTCCTTGCTTCCGAGATCGTGCCCCGAACCTAGATTGGCCGTGGATGGTCGAACAAGTCGGGCGTGTTGGCAAGATAATTGTCCATTAATCATACGATGGGGATTGATGCTCTGTACGAGTTTCAAATGACTCGACACCAGTTTGATTTGAAACTTTAAAATATCGTCTGACTAGAGCATGATTCTCAGAGCACGATTTCCTAGGACCTAGGTAACCTACATATTTATCTTATGTAGGGCAGCAGGGCAGCCAGACAAGAAGTGGGTGGCTTAGGATATGAAATACAGTGTTAACCGAAACACGGTTTACGTTGGATCCCCTCTGGAGCAAAGACAAACAGCATTGGCTTAACTATACATATTAGTAAGAGCGGTGTGGGTCTTGTGGTGATCCACCAGCTCTTTTAGCAGCGTTTAGCATTGAAGGCAGTCGTGGCAGTAGCGTAGATCCACTCTGGGGAAGCGGGGCAAGCGGCCGTTTTAGCGTCTGGGGAAGGGCCCCTGAGTCCACTTTGCTCTAGACGTTGCACGTGAGAAGCCGCCTATTATGTATTATTATTATTATTTTCATATTAGTCCCCCAAGAGTTTCAAATATGAGGCTCTAACAGATGATGTGAAAACATAAAATGGCAGCGAATAAAACATTAGAAATAACTATAGCCAAGTGACATCAACGGGTAGCTGATCGACAAGGCACTTCAAGTGCTGCGCTGCCTGTTCGTGTAATGCGGCGTGGTAATGGGAACCCGAACAATACCCCAATTCCCACACATCATACCTCCCCGGTTCGCGAATCATGTATCAATTTCAATCTCAGCTCTCATACAACTACGGACGTAATGGATACTTTACATGGATAAACGATGTGGTAAGCAATCAAAGGGCAGCGTCACTCTGTAGGGTCCGACCTATGGCATGACGACGCTGCCGTACGGTTATGTACTGTCTAAACTTAATCCCAGAGTATAATCCTAGAGCATACCCTGGATGATTGGTCCTTGAAAGACTGACGCAAACATCATGGCCTGTTATTATTGGGTTACCCCGCTTCTTTCTTACTGTCGTCTTTCCCCAGACGAAGCAACTATCAGGCCAGGATGGGCCAATCTCTAAGGCCTAAGGGGGCCAAGTATCAGCCTACCTACAATTCTCCCTCCCTCTCCTCCTCCCCCCTTTAAAAGGCAAGCGAGTCCCTCGACGTCTGAACCTTTTAGGAGTTACAGACAGTTCTTTCTTGCTTGCATCTTTTCAACAAGGAACCAGCTTCGATCCAGGTGTATCGCAAGAATTCATACCTACTTATACGACCTACCTAGGATATTTAACCTAAAACAAAGACCGCTATCCTATCATTCTCCACGACCATCTTCAGCTACGTCGCTCAGACCTAGAAGCATTTCAACCATCACCACCACCCATCATAAAATCATCACCAAGAGCAATCTAAAATGCCCGTCCGTATCCCCAGAGCCAACACTACTGAGCTCGCCACGTTCGGCGTAGCTGGCATCGCAAGTTTTGCCCCATTCTATTTCATGCTCCCCGGCGCCGAAGAACGCCTAGCATCGCAGACTGCCCGATGGGCACCCCGGTGGGAACGTAACATCTCATACTTCGCATCTCCCGCCCAAAGAATCGCCCAGCGCGTAGAACCCCGCGTCGAGCGGACCGTGAAGAGGATCGATAACCGACTACCCCTAGAAAGGGTAGCCAAGAACGTCGACCGACGGATCAAGTACGGCATCGACAAGATGGACAAGATGAGCAATCACGTCGCTAAATAGGTAGTCATCGTTTCGATGTTTTTCTTGGTTTGATATTATAGGCTTGGGACATGAATTACGAAATGGTGGGATTGGGTATACCCATAACAAGTTGCACTTCACCTCGCTAAGGTGCAAACGCACGAGCGTCTAGCGCTCCAGACGGGCCATGTATATGGATAACTCGTTCGCTAAGCAGTAGTAAACAATATAAAAAAAAACTACGTAAAAACATATCCTCTCTTGATGCCTTCGTGACTGTCGTGATATATTATATAACTTACAGTTTGTCGCCGTCAATGGCTGTTGACTTTGTTGTCTTAGCTTACCTATCTATAATTCCTTTATATTGGCGATTAGCCTCTCTAATCGTGAGGAGCTGTTCGTAATCTATACACCCAGACTCTCAATTTTCTTATTCTCCACCCCAGAAATAATATGAAGTCTGCATTTGTGATGTTTCCTGCCAAGTTATTCCACTGTAGCGCATTACTAACTATACCGATACCGTACAGTTGCATTCGAAGGCCACATACTACCTCTATTACACGCCACACGAGGGTACACATACACATCTAGTCACCTGAACGGCTTAAGTGCATAAATAAAAGAACAGTACCCAGTAAAGTTTCCCAGCAATCATAAAAATTGAAGTCAAGTTGTTTAGGTACTCAAACCTTAAGATTTCCCCTTTATCAGATCATAAATGCTTCTTGGCAGGTTTGAGCTACTTACAGCCCATCTCCAAAGCCTTGGCAATGTTGGCTTTATGAAGGCTAATCACATCAATCTCTCTATTATTGTTAAGAAACAGAACGATGGCTCGAAACGGCCTTATCGAGATATACTTATTGGGGTCAGTCTTTGAATACTATATTTAAATTCAATCAATGGTCTGGACTTATAGGGGATATAGGGCTACAAGGGGTATTCCTTGAACGGTCTCATACTAACTAATACGAGTTATTGATGAAGTAACTTACCTAATCTTGTATACGGCGATATTCTGCGAATGGCACAAAACATGCAGGGTCCTCAGCCGTTACAGACTGTGGCGCGGACGGGAGGCTGAAGATCCTGCCGATGGCATCTAGACACAAAGTCATGAAGTTAAGATGCATGTGTTGAATCACCCAGCTTTAAATTGAAGCTTGAGGTGTTTCACGAAGAATTTATCATATTTGCCGGGAGATGTGTTTACTATGCGAATATCTTAGAGATCGGACAGTCCTGCAAATTCAAATTGTATATAACAAATGACTATTATTCATTAGATCATGTCACATTTAGTAACAGTCGTTGCTCGTGTCGTCCGTTCTCCTTCAATAATAGACCAAATCTATACTGTCCTAAAGGGCCTTAGGTAGTTGATCTATCTAACCTAGTCCCTTACCAAAATGCACAAGTTGCTTTTGTTCACGGCAGTCATAGGAGTATCAGCACTCTCATCTCCTCGAGTAGCACCACCGACGACAACAAGAGTGGACCCAAAGGCATGCGCATGTATATCTTCTTTGGGTGTGTATATTTATAACTACAGAGTAGCTCATGGTATATTGACATTCGTCTAGGCGCATCAACCTTCCCAGCGTCTTTTGCATACGAGTGTCTTCGCTCAGTGCCGAGCCGGATTCAACCAGCAAAGCAGCTCATTCAAAGTCTCAAGGCCTTCGTGGAATGGCAGTCTACCCTTGCTTGGATGAAGAACCCTCCAAAGCCTTATGGATTTCCTGCAGTCGATATATAGGGAAGTTTGGATAAGATACTTGAGACAGCTAAACAAGGGCGTTACGAGAGTGAGTATGATTTTCAGGTCGCAATTGCACAGATCAATGGCCAAAATGCCACAGGCTTTATGGTGGACCTAGGCTCGCAATTCGGACGTTTCCAAGATAGCGGTGCACAATGAAATAGCCAATTTCAAAATTACGCCAATCCAACTGCAAAGAGTCCTTGGGGGAGAAATAAGATATACTTGGGACCTGGACTGACACTTACTTATGAAACTGGAAAGTCTGAATCCGGTGATACAATAGCGACACTCAACCAAGGGGCAGTTTTCTCTGGTATCACTACAGGGGACGATTACTATAATAGATTCTGCACCCCAAAGCCAACTTCTAAATCGAAGAACCAAGCTACGGCTAATTTGATATGTTCCATGCTAACTGGTTCTAAGCTTTTCCCGGGCGCCAATAAATTCACCGCTAATAATATGCGTCTCGCAGACAGTCTGGTTGATATATCCCAAATATTCTCATCTCTCTCCCCACAAGATAAGGAAGAGGCGTTACAAACTTTCGGAGCATTTTTCAATAACATCTCGCTCGTGGGCGTAGCGGAACCTCAAGGGGACAAATTTATGACTGTCGAAAACATTGTGTTGCCGGTTACTCTAAAAAACGACAAGTTTACGGAATACATCGGAGAGCCTTACAATGTGCTCGCTGCGAGCGGAAGCGGAAATGGAGGTCAAGCGACCTCCCCCCCGAGCCCCTTTAAACCGGAGAACATCGTATCACTTACAAACGGGGCATGTAGCCCGATATACACAACATTCTCCTATCTCATGCTCTTCCAAGAGCACGTAAAGACGGCATCGGTAGGAGGACGTCCACAAAATGCACAAATGCAATCTCTAGGCGGTGTCGAGGTAAGTTCCCCCCGCCATTCCATAGCGGTCTAACCTGGTACAAATACAAATTTATACCAAACCCAACTAAACAGGGAGGCCAAGGCCTCGCGGTGGGCGACATCGCCCAAGCCGCCTTCGTAGTGCTCAGTCTAGTCGACAGCCAGAGCCAAGCACAACCGCCCCGCCCCTCCCAGGGCAGCGATCTCGACGTCCTCGACGCGGCCTATGCCGTGCAGCGAGCCGCCGACCCAGCCGCGCCCGGCGGTGTGAATTTCAAGAACAACTTCGCCCCCTCCGACTCCAAGACGCCGCTCCAGTTCCTCTACGAGCCGGCAAACTGCTGCTTCTTCTACACGCTGGACGTGATATCGAATCCCGAGCCCGCGTGGGAGTACGCCGTCGACGCGTCGTGGGCAGACCCCGAGAAGTACTGCGTGCGCGGGAGTAGGGTGGCGCTGGGCGGGCCTCGACCTGTCGACCCGGCCTTTGCAAAGGTTGGTGCGGCGACGGGGGGTGGCGGCGGTAGTGCGGAAGATGGGAGGGGTGGGACGAAGGACGAAGATGGAAATGGAAATGCTGCTGAGGGGGTACTTGTCCGGAGTGGCATTCGAATAATGTCTTTCCTTGCGGTTGTCTCGGTTTTGATGCTATGCCTATGATAGAGCCGACATAGGTGAAGAAGCCATCTTATCGTTGGAAAGGGATGAGATGAGTATTTGCAAATGTATTTCGATGAGTTATAATTATGCATATCCTTATTTTCATCTGATTGTGCGATAAAGGTGTATAAATATTCCGGCATAAATACATATTAGACTGTTGTTTGTGCTGACTATCAAGTCTTTTAATTTAGTATTCTTGTCAGAGCATATCCCCAAGCGATACAATGGCCAACTAGAGAGATCAGATTACATTACACGTAACTACTTTCCTCATAAAGAACTATTCTGTCAACCGATATGCGAGTTCCGAGATTAGGGTCATGGGTATAGGTACCCAGATTACGTTCTGAACTCAGAGTAGAACTTCAAAAAGCCTTTGCGGCTTAAGCTATCATTACCTGCTTAGGTCTACAATACATATTGTGCGACAGTGTCTAATATTATACTTAGTTTACATCAAGGGGTTAATGTACAACATCATGTTCGTTTGCTCGAGGACTTGACTTATCCACTGATCACTGACAGTAAATATTTCGTTGACCAACAGTCAATAACTGAAAAAATCATCGTTTGTCTCTTAATGCCAAGAGCAGCACCCTCGGTCATACTAAAACGCAAAGGGCAAAACTATAAATAAGTTGTCGGGGCAAAAGTAAGGTTCGGGCGACCAAATGAAAGCCGTCCGACCTATGTGCGAATAACGCCGGCCATGACTAGCCATGACTAGAAACAAGACGAAGAGTTAAGATGCACATCTTATGAGCAGGCGTGTATAGCCTTATATATCATCATGGTCTGGCGTCTTAGCGGGACTCTCCGGCTCCGGCTCCGGCTCCGTCTCCGTCTCCGTTTCTGCCTCTGCGTCATTTTCCTCCTCCCCCTCCTCTCCATCCTCTCCTCCATCCTCCCCGACCGAGTCCTCGGGTATTATGCCATTCATTCGTTCCCAAACCTCTCGCCGTATTCGATCATCCTTGGCCTTCCGCGCTCGTTCAACCTCTTCAAATCCTCCGCTCTTCTTTAGCTTCCCATCCTCGACGAACTTAGTCAACTCCTTCATTAGGGGATTTCCTTGCCGGGTCTCTAGTTCCTTTTGTCGTAGCTTCTCCGCACGTTCTATGGCCTCTAGCCTGTTTTCGTGGTTTGGCTGCAGAGCTCTGACCTCGCCTAGTACACCCTCCTTTGCAGCGTTCGGATCAGAGCTGTTCCCAAGATGATGCAAGCCCTTCGAGAACTGTCGTGCCGTCGGCGTAGTGTCTTTCATCTGCTCCTTAGTGGCTTGTTCAACCAATGCAAAGGTCTCAGAGGCCTTTTCGATGTCGTCTTGTAAGTCAATCATCAGGTCCTCCATGACCTTAAGCTCGTCACGACCCTGACAAACTTCTTCCAATTCTTTCTCCCAGATCTTGGTCCAGATGGGCTTCTCTCGCTTCATGTACTCTTGAACCTTCTTGAGTTCTTTGGTCAAGACTTGGATATCCTTCGATACGCCCTCTAGTTGACGCGGCAAGGGCCTCACGCCGCGATTAACGACGTCCTTGCGCAAGTCCTCAACTAAGTCTTGAAGATCGTCCACCTTGGTAACGAGGCGGTCTGAGTCTGAATTAAGCTGCTTACGACCTCTCGTCACATAGGTATATCCGGAGCCACCTTCCTCAGGTGTTGAAGCCTTGGCAGCCGCAACCTTAACATTGGCTGCTTTGTTGCGTAGAGAAGACATAGAGCTCTGTATCTCTGTCTGGAAGTTTGAGTACGTCTGCCGTAAGACGGCTAGATCCCGTCGCAGAGTCTGCAACTCCCTAAGTTGACTAGGATTGAGTTTAGCGCCAGCGCCAACTCCACTAACCTTAACACCATCCATGACGGCCGGTGGCGCTGAGGCCATACGAGCCATCTCCTTGGCCGTCTCCAATTGCCTATCCGATACTCTTTGTAAGGCGGATCCCTGATCAGTAACGTTCTGCTTCATCTCATCTACTACTTTCTTTAGGGCCCCAAAACCCTCGTCGAAGTGCTTCTTGACCTCGTCAAGAGGTTCGACGTTGAGCGCAAGAACTGTACGGTCTTTGATGTCAGACAGGTCTTCGAGCTCGTGCCGTACCCCAGAGATGGGATCTTGGATATAGATCTCTGGGAGGTCGCTTCCGTTCAGGGCGGTGTTCCAGGAAAACTTCTCGATGAAAGCAAGTTGCAGACGCCCAATTGTCAAGCCTGTATAACCCTCCGGAAGCACAAACTTTTTCACTTTGGACTTGTATTGCAAAAACAAGGTAAGTTCTTTATCTAACGGAGGTGATTGCTCTTGTATAGATTGCTTGCGCTGCTTTTCCGGAGGGGTTTGAGGTCGCGGTTTGGATTCTATAGTTGTGTCTACTCTTGGCTTTGGCTTCTCGGGCGAACCCGGGGCTCCCACTATCGGAAAGGCATCATCTAGAGGACCGGATATAGTAGCACTAGGTCTATACTTCTCTTCCGGTGACTGAGCCGGCGGACTTTCCGATCGAGGGGGTGGTAGATCGGGTTTCGAGCCTTCCTCGCTAACCTTACTGGGTATTCGAACCGGCGAAGACGCTTCATACCCACTCTTGGATTGATTAGATGTGTTGCGACTATGTCGTAGAGACTCTCGGACTTGAACTGCTCGCATCGATTCTCTGACCTCTCCACGTCCACGATTTGGTATCGGGGTATTCTGAGAAGGTAGCATAGGCACGCCATTGGTTGGTGCTCCCAGATGTTTGGATATCTGATAAGCGGAGTATCGTCGTGACGCCCTTCTTTCTAAATCCCCCCCTCTTTGCAGAGCAGCAAAAGCGCTCTGTTGCGACTTTGGTGGTGGCGGAGGGGGTGGCGGGAATGCGTCAATATCTATGCCTCCTGCAGGTCCTGTAGGTATGGTAGTCTCATCCCCAGGATACGGCGGGAGCACCGGTATGTTCTGCATGGTATTACTCGACAGTGATGACTGTTCGGAGTTGAAAGAAGTGTTCGACTGGTCTCGCTGCAGAATTCGTCGACTGGGAGACTGGCTGACTGCTGGCGGGCCTTGGTTCTGCTGCGATGGTGCCATTCTTTCGTTCTGTTGCGGGGTAGTGTATCCGCTCTCGAGGCCTTCATTTAAAAGGCTTGTGAGACCAGTGTTGTTGCTTCCGGCCGTGCTGCTGCTCATCGTACGGCTAGCAATGCTAGTTGATTCAGGCAAAGTAGCCCCGTCTTTATCTCGACTCTGCTTCTGTCGCAGTTTCTGTTGTTTTCTCTTCAGACCGTGTAAAAGATGGATGATAATGTCTCGTATTCGCGGCAGATACTTTTCGAGGCTCTCCGTGTTGGCTTCCTGGCTTAAAGTAGCCTCCAATATATGTCTTAGGTTTTCTGGGACGTTCCCTAGGTCAGATGTATCAACGTTGATTGCAGTGAATGCGCGACAGGCCATATTAAACTCATAGCCTAATCTAACATAGACGTCGGAAACCTGAGTATCGGTAGCCTGACCGCGCGACCATTGCGTCAACGTTTCGAGGAGTTGTTTTGTTGCGACGAGTAGATGCGTGACGCTCTTTTCTATTTGTGATAGTGGCATAGACGCTCCATTAGATTGCTGCCAATATGACCATAAGGTTAACATATTAACTCGGCAAGAATAGACATGACGTAAAAGGAGAGAAGAATAACAAGAAGGGAAAAAAAAGAAAGGTGGATGGGCTGAAAGGCAAACAAGAATAAGGCAGAACATTGAAAGATTAAACCACCACCACCTTTCCCCCCGCCTAGCAACCGATAATCACACCGGTTACGCATATCTAACAGCATTTACTTACATTACGCCTAGAGGAACTACTCGCAGCTGATCTATTCGAAGCAGTCGACGAGCGCGGCTGCATGCCGGCTGGCGACATTGGGCGCATCGGAGCATTGGGAATACTGTCAGGCCCCGGTGACCGTCGTTGTATCGATCTCTGAGAAGCAGCAGGAGCCTGCATCTTGACTTCAATTCCAGAGCCTAGCCCTTCTCAACTTCCCAATTCTCTATATACCTTTCCCCCTCTTTATTCCTTATCGGTTTAGGATTACGTCCGGGTCGTCCACTCTCTGCTAATATCTCGAGAAGCAAGCACGGAATATTGACATTTGTCGAAAATGGTAATCGAAGGCTATGAGCCAAAACGAGAAGCTATGGTGAGTTATGCTAAGGGAATACGATGATCAAAATTGGTGTATGTGGAACAGTTGCGATGGAAAGTCGTCGAGCAAGTCATAATCCGAGGTCAAGTTGTGGATGACTGATGCCCGCGTGAGGCGCGACGTCGAAAAGATCGAGGAAGCCCGACCAACGCTAACCCTATTTTGGAAAGGTGTCCACGCAGGGGCTAGGGTCAAACACCGGCAACGGTCGGGGCGTGATTAAGCTAAAAGTTCCTAGGTGGGTTAAGTGGGGCCGGGGTTGATAGTCTTCCTGTTAGGTATTAGAGGCAACCAGAAAGTCTACTAACTAACTCTATGTAAATCAATGTTTCAAATAATTACGATGTTTTATTTCTAGCGATACTCACGTACGATGACAGTATGATTTACTAATTGTCGTTTTGTTTAGAACATTGAAGCTAAGCAACCGGGTTGCTGGCGTACCTTATTCTAAACAGAGTGGCTTGTATATATTTGACGGCCATACATTAGGTACGTCTTGATAGTTAACATTAGTAACTCATTTAGTGTCTACAGCTACGAGACCTAAAAGCTCTAATGATTGCCTAAAGTAAGCAGTAGTTTTAAATACGAGTTCGGCTAAGTACAATGTGGCAAAGCTGAACATCTCTCTGCCTTATATCGACTTACCTATCTATTCTAAAAGAATGCCATCGGGACTCAAACGACGACTTCTACCCTCCGAGCAGCGAGGCCCGCTTTTTTACGGATTGAAGCCGCAACTTACAACTGGAAACAGTTAACACTTATATAAAACACGTCAGCGTTGCCTTTTTTTAATAGTTATAGGATTAAACCCATCACTATGTGCTTGCTTACTTGCGCTATGGTCTATTGATTGATAAATTATTATATATTGAGTAAGCATCCTCAACTTTAGGGAAGACTCTCGATCCCAATCCCAATTCCAATTCCAAAACCACTTCACCCAAGTTATATGTTACCATATATTGACATAGTGAAGGTCAACATCCTTAGTTTAGACATCACCATCATATATTCAACTTTAACCTTCACATAGGCGGAACGATGTCTCCTCTAAACATCTCCATCATTGGGGCTGGTCCAGCCGGGTGTATGCTTGGACGGATTCTATCATTATCCAAAATTCCTTTCACGGTTTATGAAAGCGATGAGAGTCCAGATTATCGTTCTCAAGGAGGCTCGTTGGATTTACATCCCGGCACAGGCCTTGCGGCGATGAAAGACGCTCAATTGTGGGACGAATTCTTGAAACACGGCCGATTCGACGGCGACTATATGATGATGGCCGACAAAGAGCTTAAGCCCTTCATACAGTTCGGTCCTGGCAATAAGCTCAGCGAGCGGCCTGAAATTGACCGTGCTGAGCTACGCCGGATCTTAGTGGAATCGCTTCCGGAGGGAAGTATCAAATGGGACCATCGCCTACGACGTGTCGAAGAGGGGAACACTTTGGTCTTTGACCATACAACAGTGTCCGGTTCCGATCTCATAATTGGGTGTGAGGGTGGCTGGAGTAAGGTCCGAAGTTACGTCTCGCCGACAGTGAAACCACACTATACCGGGGTTGGATATCATAGTCTCCGGGTACCAGATGCGGCAAACACCGCACCAGATCTCTATAAAGTTGTCAACCGCGGAAGCCTGTTTGCTAGCTCAAATGGGCAGAGGTTGGGGGTACAGCAGCTCGGCACTGGCAGCCTGACTGTCTCCTGGTGTTCGCGTCGTCCCGAAAATTGGATGCAGACTTGCGGATATAACCCTCATAATGTCGATCAAGTTAAGAAAGCAATCCTCGAGGAAATGCACGACTGGAGCCCACAGCTGCGGGAAGCGATCGAAAAGGTCCAAGAAGGCATATGCGAAGCGAAGAATCTATACATGCTTCCGGTTGGCTGGCGCTGGGAGCACCGCCGCGGCGCAACATTCATTGGCGACGCCGCACATTTTATGGCCCCGTTCGCTGGCGAAGGAGTGAACGCTGCGTTTGATGATGCGCGAAAACTCGCCGCCGCAATCGTCGGGGCAGTCCAAGCGGGCGGCGGGCTAGATGAGGTCGATAAGGAAATACAAACGGCCGAGGAGAATATGTTTAAACGTATGGAAATATACCAACGACAGACGGACGAGGTTACGAAGCTGTGGTTTTTCAGCGAGGGAAATATGAGGGATGTCGTACCTAAGGTGATGGTAGAGCACGCCAAGGCAAAGACGCCGACAGCCTTTCATCCTTTAGCCTGGGGACTCATCAACTCATATTGGTTCTTCAAGAATAGGTTCTCAAGCTAGACGCCATACCCATTCATACTAAATCGAAGTTTGGCGCATTCAAGGGTGTGTAATTTATTAGGCCTAGATCCCCTCTTGGGTGATAATAGTATAGAGGTTTCTGTCTTGCGTTAGTTATCTCAATGTCATAACTCGGAATTATCGCGTGCAACCATCACACAAACCCGTAACTATCAGCCACTCGTATTGACCAAAAAAGAGCATCGTGTACTACTTAGCATGTTATCTCATGTGTCTTTAATTTCAGGTGTAGAGATTGGCGAGGTTCATCGTTGCGGGCGAGACATCATCTACTGCGGACCTCATCCGATTGAATCAGGTTCGATGTGACTATGATCGGACGGGAACTCCCACAACGTGGAGACATTATACCGGGGTGGGGGGCTTAGCTTTGCAGATCGATCTATTTTCCTATTCTTGGTCTCTTGTACATAGGTGAATACAACCGGATCCCTATGAATTATCTCGAGCGATGAGGTGAGACTACATGCCCGACGTGGTAGCAAACCGACTAGATCACGCTCCCAATAATAGACTTTGGGGACCCCTATCAAACGACTGCTCGGTCAATAACCTATAACTGACATATCATCGTGGAACACATCAAACGAGGCGCAGATTTTACTTAGTTATAACTTTTTAAAGGTCTTCATGTTCAGCCCCCGGTATAGTATAGCCCTAGGGTTACAATGGGCTACTGTCAGAGTGGTAACGGCATCCGAGCCTCATGAATCCTCTGGTTATGCCCCTCACCTCGCTACGAACCTCCATATTTAATCTTTGTTCGAAAAGCCTCGGCACTTACGGTTTCGTTCCCGCGGGGCGCAGGCTGACCAACTTCTGCGGCAAACGAAGAGATGTCTTTTAGGTAGTAAAATATGTTGCTTTCCGAAAGACCAATAGCGAATTTGGGGTCATCTAGCGCTGCCGATCTGACTGGGGTTCCCTTGGGAGGCTATCTTTTCAAAGTCAACTTCATCTTTACATCTAGTTTAAAGCCATTAACCTAGATGTTTAGTAAGGTAAATGACGAATAAGCAATGAGTAGCAACCTTATAACCAACAACTATAATATAACAAATAATGATATAGGACTTTTGGATTGTTTAGTAGTCACACATGTATCACGAATACCTCTCTCAACCTGAAGCAAGTCAACCCTTTAAGGACTTGGTTTGGCTCGCCCCATGGGCGTTATTCACCCACGCCTTCTACAGCCCTAAGAGCCCTAAGGACCTTAAGAACTCCAATCGGCTTCAACTACCATGCAATCAGGGGGCTGTGTAGAGGTATGGAATGGCTCTTACCTTAAGGTCGTTTGGCTCCTTACAAACGAGGCTCTGTGAAACATTTGAATATACACTCTTCGCCTCGAAGTAGAGGCTCTCGCGCGCCCAATGTGTTGCCTTATATTACGGCCTAATTATGAACCTAACGTGTACCGAAAGGTTCAGTATAAGACAGAACCTTAGCTGCGCAATGCATTCGTAAGTGATGTACTTAGCTAAAATAAGCATATCTGCTAGGTAGGTATCAAGCTAGAACTATCGGTAAACTATGAATTCCCTTGGATGTTTCATGCTGGACTGTTGATCTTGGCATTCTAGGGATCGGTGTTTGATGACGATGGTGTTCATTAGGGATGAATATTAGTTGGAAGGTTGTCCTCGAAAAGCGTTAGATTCAACCTGGCCTTGAAAGCTTGCCTCATATGTATCTAACCTTTACCAACTGACACGAAAAGGGCAATGCCAAATTAAAATGTTGGGCAGAACAAACTTTGCCGCCGCGGTCAATAACTTTGGCCAACATTTAATGCCTCTCTAACATGGGTGACATTGGTATACCCTATGTAGTTTTAAACATGGTGATAGTGATCAGGTTTCCCCGTTATAATTATGAACCTAGAATGTTAGAATAGTCTTTCGGGCGCCAGCCACTACCAACGCCAGTGCCATGTTCACGGTCTCGAACTGGAACTGAGCTATGTAGGCGTAGTACCTACGAGATACCTCATGTACCTAAGAGATACCTAGGTAGTCACTAAAATACTCCACCTAAGGCGGACCGTAATCGCACCACGATAGGTGCGTAGGTAGGTAGGTGTCGAGGTCTTGTCCTCATTGAATATCGTACTGCCAAATCACATAGCTTTGTCACATAGCTTTAAATCTACGAGATGTACGAATACCTATATACCTGATGTACCTATGTCACAAATAACCTTAGGTATCACGTAAATTGTACATTTGTGTGTAGGTACCTACATGTATGTATCTCGCACTTCTTTGGACCCCATATTCATGTACCCCCTTAGCGGCTTATTACCTAGGAGGGGCTGGAGGGGAAACTCTCTACATATCTGCATGTAGATATGTAGATATGTACCTATATATGTATATAATTATTTGATACCGTAAACGACGACATTCCACATCTTTCTTGCATTCCCATTTCTAAAGATATCCTATTGGTTAAAAATAACCATACGTGATTCAAGTCATAATAAAGCTTAGGTACCTTATTCGGTTGCAAGACATAAAAAAACATTCACTTCTTCAACTTAATTAACTTTTAACCTGCTTATCTCATACGGTTTGATAGCACTGTTTCTCCGCTAACTTACAGCGCAAGCACCCTCTTAACCAAAAGTCTGAAATGTACTAATTCTGCCCTAATTGTCCGGGATTATACAGTGCACACCTTAAAATTATCTTTTTACCTTACCTAACTCTCTTGTACGACCGTACCTGCAAGTTGCGCCAGTAGGTCAGACCACCTTTCTGAACTTATCCAATTAAGGCCTTGCAAGTACATAAGGCCTCGCTTCCACTTCCCGCTGCCAGAAAAGACGCTTGGACCATCTACACATACCTATCAAAAGGAAAGAGGTCCCAGTCTTCGCAGTCTCCCACAAGCCCACAAGTACCCACAGAAAACGCTATGTAACTCGTTGGCCTCGACACCTTAACCACCACAACCTCCACTTTCCCATCAACTCCTTCTCCAACTTGACTAACCGTCGCTCTTTAGACCAGAGCAAGAAGCAGCGTCCTCTGCGACGAGGTCATCTTACAGCACTGAGCTGGGGGTTGCCGAAGGGAGAACAGTAGTTGACCAATTAGCCCGAGGTGAGACACGACCTTTTCTCTGCAGTACCTGGCCCAGCCGAGCCGAGCCCAGCACAGCACTACCAGAAAAAAAGTATTGCCCAGCAACCCAGTACCCAGCACCAAAGCACTATACATATCTATTATTTTAGTTCAGGTTGCATGGGCATCCGTGGCCAGCAGCTGGTCCGCACCGCACTGCCCTGCCCTTTTTTGACGAGGCCGTGTGTTGCCCTGACTGCCAGTGAGGAACACAGAACAGGACTGGATTGATGTGGGAGAAGAGCGAACGAGCCAGCGACCTTGACCACTTTTTTTTTTTTTTTTTACCGGTTACTTCTAGTCTCCCAATCCCTTCTGCAGTTGGCCTTGTCAACAAAGCACTTTTTTTTCTTCTGCTTCGACACTCTAGAGCATTCACCTCTTTGTCTTATTCGCAATCATTCCCTCGTGGCAGCAAGCTGCTCATAGTTTTTCCACATTTCGACACACTTCCCACCTTTGCGCTCTTTCTATTACCCTCTTGTTTCTAATGCGCTGACGTCCAGCCGTTTTTTATCTACAGTCAAACTGCTACTTGGCAGAAGGTCTGGATATCGGCCAGAAGCAGCACTGTCACCATAACTACCTCGACCACCCCGAAGTCCAACTAAGCAAAGTTCGTCTTAGCAAGGCAAGCAAGCTTCATTCGATTCCTTCGAGCAAGTGAGTTAGCTGAACCTTCTTGCGACGTCGAGCTTCTTGTCATACTTCGGGCTTGGATTCGCGTCACCTCCACCTCCTTCCCTCAGATCCGCGCTAGCTGTTCCCGAACCGCAACCTTCCCATTCACCTCTAAATCCGCCAATTGCACCACAAAAGTAATACCGTAATACTCTTACGCTTGCTTACCTCGGCTCTCCCTTCGTTGACTAACCATCTGGTGCAGGGTGGAAGGGTTCGGATTACCTTCGTCAAGTGTGTCGAATTCGAAAGTATCTTCTGGCACTTGAACGCTCTCATCTGTTCCCTGAGAATGGTGCAGCAGAAGAAAAGTTCGGGCGAGTCGACGAACGGAGTTAGTAAGAGAGAATATCCTTCCATGTCCTTTCAGAAGAAGGATATGTCGGATACCAGAGTTATGGGGGGGAACTCGGGTAAAGGCGATGTTAAGCATAATGGTATGCCCTACCAATTAACTATTATCACATGTGACACTAACAATGGTGTAGGCTCGACGATCAACTCGCAGAGCAACTTCCGAACCGACAGTGCTATCTCCTCGTCTCGTCCGGGTCGTGAACGACCCTTGCAGCCATGGGTTGGACCAAGCAACTCCGACGGGCTCGACTTGAGCCTGGAGAAGTCCAGTGGCGACGCTCCGTGGGATCAGTTTGCTGTTAACGAGCGCCAGTTTGGTATCAAAACTACATATGATGAAAATATTTACACCACCGCAATTGATAAAAGCCACCCGCAGTACAAGGAGAGGGTAGCTGCTGCGGAAAAGAAAGCGAGAGAGATCGAGCGAAGCGCTGCCGTCACAGCTCATGTAGCTGAAGAGAGAGTTGTGGATTATGCTGGAGGCGAAGATGTGGGTGGTAACGAAGAAGAGAAGTAAGTCAAGATCATGTTATTACATATCACCAGATTCCGGCTAACTCGGAAATAGGTATAGCGGTGTCAAGCGACAGGATTTTCCTCCTTTGCCTAATAGCCGAGAGAACAAGTATACTCCCCCGGCAAGACGAGCACCAACTGCCTCGTCGACTGTGAAGGGCGCACCAGTCGACCCAGCCATCATATCTTCGCAGCTGAAGGCACAAAAGAACCAGCCGGCTCTCCCGAAACAGGATGATAACAAGCTTCGCCCTAACCCTAAGGCTGAAGTGCCTTCGGTGTCTCCTGCTGCTAAATCTGCAGACCCTAAACCAGAGAGTAAGGTTGAGACGCTACAGAAACCTACAGAAAATAAACCAGCAAGCCAAAACGCCACTCAACTACGACCATCCGCTGCCACTAGCCGAACTATCTCACCTCAGGCGAAGGATAGCCAGGGCGTCGCGCCTAGTGCGACTTTGACTGTCGAACGAGACGTTCTCAAGGAGTTCAAGACATTTGCTAACCTCCAGCGCATAAATGCTGAGAAGGTCCGAAGCAACAAGGCAAAAGCCGACAAAGAGGTGAAATTAACCGAGCTAAAGAAATTTGCCGACAATTTCAAGCTACCAACTCCTGTCCCTATGGATTTAATATCTATCATTGCTAAGGATCCGGCGAAGCAACGGGAGATCCAAGAAAAAGCTAAGCGAGATGCGGCTGAAGTCGCTAAAAGAAAGGCTGAGGAGGCCGCTGCAAAAGAGAAGAAGGGGGCCACTCCAAAGGAGACCCAGCCCCCTGCAACTTCTCAAGCGCCTTCTGACAGTAGAGCCAGCCGTCCGTCCGCAAACCCCCCAAGTGCAGCCCCGGCAGCAGCTCCGCGTCACCAAGGTAACAACCGTCAGAGCTTTATTCCCCCGACTTACCCTTATCAAGGGAATCGCTCGGGTCCTCAGCACATGCAACAAACTGGCCGCCAGGGTGGTTTAGCTGGACGTATTCGAACTTTGGAAGCGCAAAAGGCGCAAGGTCAGGACGTCCGGTTGCCTCCCACTGGCCCTGCCAATCCGACCGATCCTTCCTTCGCCCGTCGTATCGGTGGCCATATAGGTCCGAAGTTGAATCCGAACAGTCACGAGTTTCGACCGAATGCGTTTGCGCCGGCTTTCAACCCGAACGGCGGACATCCCAGCGCCGGCTCAAGCCCCCGTTCAGCCATTAATCATGCAACCGACGCGCAGATCAGCACCACCAATACTCATACTGTGCTGGTCGTTGTAACTAAGAAGAGGAAGGCAGTCGAGCCCAAGAAGTGTGCTATATTGTCTTTTGTGAAGACAATTCAGCCCCCGGAGAACAAGAACTGGAATGAAAACGATGGGCTTCGCCCCTCTTACGATACTCAGCCAACCTGGCGCTCCGCGACTGACGACGAGAAGCCAGATTCGACAATGCGCTTGACGTTTGATGAATATTTTGAACGACAGCCATTCAACACGCAGCCTACTCCGAACCCCCCTCATCTCCTGCCACAGATGGCCCATCACCATCAACTGCCCCTACACATGCAAAACCCCACGCACGCTACTGCACCACGACACTCGCCCCATGTCCCTCCGGTTCAAATGCATGGTAATCAGCATGGTCCCGTCCCTCATGCACCGTTCAATGGAGCAGACGATCATAGAATGATGCACTCAAATTCATCTCAGTCCTACTCATCCCCAAGAATGAGCCAGGTTCCGCTTGTATACCCACCCAACATGAACTCGGCAGGCCAGATGCCCTATAATCAACACATGATGCCCTCGTTTATCGGTCCTGGAGCGCCGCCGATGAATCAGTTCAACCGCAGCTTCTCCAATTCACCACAATACGTCCCTCAGCAGCCGGGAGCGATGGGTGCTCCGATGATGATGCAGCCACAGTTCATGCCACAGCCAATGGTCACCGGTCCTCCACAGATGCAACCTTACCCTGGCACCGGCCATCTACAGTTTATGCCTCCTGGCGCAACACCGCCCCAACCAATGCCTGGTGTCAATGGCTATCCCAGTCCAGGGCGGCCTACAGCTCCTCTGATGGTCCACCAAGGATCACAACAGGGACAGCCGATCTATAATATGAGTCCCAGTGTACAGTATCAACAGCCAGCAACCTTTGTGCCACAGCAGCAAGGACAAAGTAAGTGGCATATATGGCAGCCCAACCAGCCTAAGAAGCCAGCTAACATACGAGGGGTAGTGAATTCTATGCGAGGATATAGTAATCCTGGCCCGCAACAATTCGGTACGAGCCCACAGCAAATGCATCAATATGGGCCCCCACATCGCAATGGAAGTAGCAACTTCAAGAATTATCAAGGTCACAGCCAACATCAAGGTCCTCAAGGTGGCCACACGATTCCGTCTGGGCCTCAGGGGCGATCTTCCGACGGACCTGACGAAGCCAAGTGAACGGAGCTTTAGAAACTGCTCCCTAAGAACTTAACCAGCGCCGCGCTCCAGCGCATATCTATTTCTTCATTCAACATGGCATTGGTATCGGCCACCTATGTTTGTCGATTATATCGTCGCCTTTGCATGGACATATAGCGTTATCGGAATTGTGACCTCGATCCGGTCTTCATCTCTTTCAACCCATCCAGCTGGGTGAAGACGTGGTGGCAATATTTTGTTACGAGGATGGGTCGCACAAGACAGTCGCTAACTACACATATCCTACTAAATCTCAAACCAATATCACGTGTCGACATCTTCTATGGCGTGGCCCTTAGTTACCTTGGCCTCGTAGGATATGTCTTTCAAACGTTTATTTGCCTAAGCAACGACAGGCTTGGGAAGGCATCGACCAGGATGAGGAAGTGTTGGAGCAGGCGGTCGGTGGTGCATGAGGTGAAGCAGCTTGAGCTTCTACATGTCGAGGAGGAGGAAGGAATCAAGTAGCTTTATCTGGCTGTAGCTCTGGCTTGATCAAAACGGTTGCGTCTACATTAGCGTCGTGGTCCACTATACTTACTGCGAATTGTTAAGGGCCAGCTTCAGCCAAGCATGAGGAGAGAGGTTGTTTGCGGGATTGCCGGTCCAAGTGACAATAGCTTAACTCGAGTTATCGAAAAGTCCTCAGGAATGCGAATGAGAGACAGCCATATCGTAGTATCGATCTCGCAGATAACAATAAAAACAGTGTTTACACTACTTATACGTTGATCGTGTTGGCTGCATACCTAGGTAGTAACATAGTGATATTAACGTATCTGGACATGTTGTGATAAATGCTAGTTTAGTAAGACAGAAATAAACTTGATGAGCCAGATTCGCATCTCGTCGATACTCTCTAGCTGATAGCTTAGGTAGCCAAGGTACCTAGCCTAACATACAGCGACGAGAGGAGCGTCAACCTCTTCCCCGAATACCGGCAACATCAACTTACATAAATGCTAGGTACTAGATGTATGCTGGATATTTTACCTCAACTTGTTGCTGTTCGGAGATTCCGACCTACCCACCGTCCTCAGCAGAACGTCATGATATAAGTATGGGGCGAAGGCAAAGGGCAGTGCTATTTCACGTTCATGCGCTTGAAACCTAAGAGTGCGTAGCAATGAAGGATTCGTTAAGAGTACATACCTACCTAGAGGAGACCAGTAAATAGGTATGTTTAGAGAGGATCTAGATCTACTTGATATCTACTTAGAGAGGCAAGAAACTACTATAGCATAGGATTTTTATCTTAGTAGAACGTTTCGCTCTACTTCCAAGGCATTCCCTAGTTAATTATGATTTATGTTTCTGTTTCTGTTTCTGATGAAGCAAGTCGGTGATAAATAAAGCATTGAAACAGACAAGGCTGACTTTGGACCTGCCGTATGCGGAGAGTTCTATGCACCCCCGGGAAGTTTTCTACTATATATGAGGGGACGGAATGGAGATGACGCTTAATGCGAACCCAGACGAGGTCGGTTGGCGACAGACCCATTTGGATGTTTCAGTGTTTCAACCTTTGGGCCAATCATATGTGGCTATGGGCTCCCTCAGTTAAGTTGGTATGAGATCTTTTGTGCAGGGGTTAGGAGAAAAAGGGGAACCAATCGACCAATTTAGACGTTTCAAGATCGACCTACGTAAGTGCGACCTACGAGAAGAAGCACCGAGAAGACGAGACCCCCCTTTTCTTCTTCTTTTTTTTAACTTCCGTTTCTTGGCCATTGGGTCTGGGGATAAACAGACCTGTCATGTCCATCAGGCTATGTATTCTTGTTTATACCCAGGTACATATGCACGTAAAAGCTCCAATACCAGGAGGTAATACACTAGGTTACCTAGTAAGATGTTTCTTCTCTTTGGTGTGCGCGGTGATGTGATGGCTAAAGATCTACGCTACCTAACAGGTAGCTAATCCCGTCCAATGGGAGGCCTTCCCCCTGACTTGAACTAGCATTCCTGGACTTTCTAGCCTATGATCACGTTTGCCCATCCTGCCATCAGCCGAGCAGTGAAAAATCAGAAAACTAGGATCCTAAGCACATATCAGCATTGAGTCCATGTGCCGCTGCTCATCATTATCATCTTAATCGACACAATAAGACGACAACCTTATTGCTATTAGGGGCGTGTGAGAAGTCAGATAATTCCGCGTTTCCGATCTATATAAGTAAATGTTTTATCCACATTATACTTCTATTTTAGCCCTATCGTGACTTACGCAGCCTATATGAATTTGCCGTTGAGGGTAAGTAGTTTAGTTTAGTATAGTGTGGTTTAGTTGGAGGAATAATACATCTATTTGAATGCGACGAAGGAAAATCAGGGGGGGGGGGGGGCTCCAGGGATCAAAATGCTTAGAGGTGGCAGGCGGGACCAAAGAGAGACAAGAAAAGCTTGTGAAGGTGCTGTGCCTGGACCGAAGCTGACGACTGTGGCTAAGGAGGCTAGTGAGAGCCAGGGAGAGCCAGGGGGGGAAACCTAGACCTACTAGGTTAGGCTTTAATGGCAAGGCTAGGCTTCCGAAGTAGGTAGGTAGTCACTGCACATACAAAGTTTAAGTGGTCTGGTGGTAGAAAATGCTTATGCAGGTAGAAGGTAGAAATCCCCTGAAACCCGCTTTTGACTTCGGTCGATCGTCGCTTGCGCTGCAGCCACTGACTGGCCGGTCCGGGTTGGATGTTTCACCAATTCAGGTACCAGATCGAGCTGATTGGTGTAGGTTACTTTACCAAGTTCACCCCACCACCCACTTTCAGCTTTTACCGCTGCGGCGCACCGACAACCAAACTGCGCTTCATCATTCATCACCTCCCATTAATACAATAACCACCAATTACCTCCAATTGCCACCAATTATGCTTATCCCCCGTAACATCTGGTGTCATCCAAAATCCTACCATTGGGAGCTTATTCCCTATTCCCTATTCCCTAGGTAGGCATGTGCTAGAAAAGGGAATAAAGATGTGTTTTGCATTGTTTGAAGATCTGCTCTCTTCTAATCAATCTAGTTCCGATGGAACGGCTGACTATAGGCCACCCATTGGATAACCACCTACTTTATTTCTTTCAAAGAATCTGTGGATCTGCCTCGTGAAGATCGATGCATGACCACTCCACTCCAGCGGTTGCTTAGCTTCCTCCGTCAGCCATGCGATGGGAGGAGCGGTATGTATCGTACATACACACATACACACACTACAGGCAGGCAGCCTAGGTGCAGTTTTACTCCGTAATAAGTGTGCACCTGTTGATTCCCGGCCTGCGCTACCTCATCTAGACAGGTAGGCGAATATGTGGACATGGCGGGGCGCACCCATGTCCATCCGAATTCACGATCCAGGGGCTCTTCCAACTAAGACATAGATGTCAGCCGAACGAGGGCGGGAGACCTGGGCGAAGCCAGCCATCATGGGGAGTGCAGCTGACTAGCACGACAGGGTCTCGGTTCTGTCTTCTCGATTTTGGATGTGACGTTGCCGCTTGCACGTATGTAGCCGCCACATCTCCTAGTATCTAATATGAATATAAAGATGTTCGTCGGCACCCAAGCATCACTCAACTTCCTCTCACCACAATTCATCCGCCTCATCGGAGAAGTACAAGATCTTTCTCGTCTCCCCCCCACTCTCCTTTCAAACAATACCATTTGATCTGCTGGTCATTCAGGAACTCCCAGGTGGTTTCCTACTATTTTTCCATTACATCGGCTCATTGTTCTACGGTCATCTGGCACGGTAGTTCTCGGTCCGCATCGTCGTTCCTTGTTCATAAACAAAGTCCTAGAGACAAATCGCAAGCTTCCCCAAATTCTTTGTTTACGACCTTCCTTTGGAATATCAAACGTGTCAATATCACCTTATTAACCACCGAGATCCCTTGGTAACTTATCCTGCCAACTCTCTCTTCGAAACTTTGAATTAGATCTTGGAATCTACCACGTGCCAACCGGCAAATCACACTCATTAGTCTTTTCTCTTGAAGAGAAAAGCCGAAACATAAAATTAAAAATAACTACGAAACTACAAGAATAGCGAAGATGCAGATTCGATCTTTTCTCATTGCCGCGCTGGCTGCTGGTACAGCCACGGCTCACATGAACATGAAGGACCCTCCCCCACTGGCATACAAGGGTAACCCGAACGCCAAGGAACCGAACATCGACTACTCTATCACTTCTCCCATCACCAAGGAGCAATACCCTTGCAAAGGTTACCTCAAGTTGATTGGTACTCCCGAGGGTGCTTCCGTCAAGACCTACGCTCCCGGTGGCCAGTACTCGATGAGCGTCGAAGGAGGAGCCTTCCACAACGGTGGTAGTTGTCAGCTCTCCCTGTCCTACGACAAGGGCACCACATTCACTGTCATCAAGTCATTCATTGGTAACTGCCCTACCGCCTCGGGTGGTACTTTCAACTTCAACGTCCCTGCCGACGCTCCTGAGGGCGACGACGTCGTTTTCGCCTGGACTTGGGTCAACAACACTGGTAACCGAGAATTCTACATGTCTTGCGCCATCGTCACCATCAAGGGTGGTGCCGCAAAGCGTGAACTTCCCATGCCGAACATGAAGCGCGATACTGCCTTTTCCAGCCGCCCCCAGATGTTCACGGCAAACTTGGACGGTGAGTTTTGCACCAAGGAAGGCATCGACACTGTTTACCCCGAGCCCGGCCCAGACGTTGAGAACACGTCTACCAAGCCCGGCCCCGCAGTCTTGTGCGCCACTGGTGCCGATGCTCCTTCGGGCGGTTCCGGTTCCGGCTCTGGCTCCGGCTCTGGCTCTGGTGCTGGTCCCAGCTCATCTGCTGTCGCAAACCCTCCCGCTACTACCTCTGAAGTCGCTCAGCCCACCTCGACTCCCGCTCAGGAATCTTCTTCGGCCCCTGTTGAGCAGCCTACCTCCGCTGCCGGCCCGCCCACAATGTACGTACCTCAATATCCTACATAAACTTTCATTCTGATCGATGAACTAACTTTTTTAGCACTGGTGGTGTTTTCGTGACTGAGCCTCCTTCCGGAGGTGCTACTCCTACCAACCCTACCCCTACTACTCCTACTCCCTCGACTCTGTCTACGGCAGTGGTTCCCTCTTCGAGCGCAGGAGCTGGCACCGGTGCTTCTTCCTCAGCTGTTGCGACGTCTCCCGCGGCATCATCCCCTGCTGGTACTCCCACTACCAGCGCCAAGGCTCCCATTGCTACCGGTGGCGCCGGTGCCGGTGCTGGTGCCCAGTCTGGTGCTTGCACCAACGAGGGCGCATGGGCTTGCTCGGCGGATGGCGCTTCGTTCCAGCGATGCGCTTCCGGTCAGTGGAGCGTGGCCATCCCTATGGCCTCGGGCACTAAGTGCACTCCTGGTATCAGCAACACCTTCCAGATCGGCCGTGTCCGCCGAAGCCGCGTTCGCCGCGCTGCTCAGATTTAAATCCCACTACTGAGACAGATAGCTCCGACTTTTGCCCGGCACATAAAAACATCTTAAGGCTAGGGGCACGGGATTACTTCAGCTGTACATATTAGCATCTTCCTCTTCTTTTCTATTCACTTCTTTTTCACTCTCTCTGAGAACAGTTTTGTTTTTTCTTTTTGATAGAATCATGTACACTAGGTCCCGGCTAAAATGGGACGGGGTTCCGGCTGCATGATTAACCACGGACGGAGGCATTACAGCATTCGCTTGAATAACGGGGATGAGGCTAAGGGGAGACGAGACCGCCATAGCGACATCCTTGGATCCTAGATAAACCATAAAATTTAAGATCTTGATGACCATTACTATCTAGTTCCGTTCATTGTGACATAGCTTTGGTGTTTTAAGTGAGTACTTGTTATTATAAGAATAAGAAAAAATAGAACAAGCAATAGGGGGGGGGGGGGGGTGGTTTGAGTGATATTTACAGCAAGTCCGTCCGTAGCCCACTCACACCAATGGCTTAATCTGCGGGTGGTGTGTACAGCTTTAAGATTGTGTATGTGTATTCCTGATCAGAGGAATGTAAACGCCGAGTAGATAAGGCGAGTCAAAAATCGGGCCTGCAGTATCACTATGCCACGTCTCATACTCTATTGGTAACTCTCAACATGTTGTGGGACCAATATTCAATCTATGGCGCATCATCAGATTAGGTACTTATCTCGGATGTCTATGATGGTTACACACGGAGGCCTTACGAAGTCATGTACAGGCTGGGGTTGACGACGCAGCTGGTGGCATACGAGCCTTTCCGGGTTAACCTGGATCACTATCAGCGGTTATTTAGAGCTGCTATGTCGCATGCGATTGAGTCCCTAACAATACCCCCCCCCCCTCTCCCCCCCCCCCCCCTATTCGTAGACATAGACGGCTAGCAGCTTTGTCTGCTATCCATAGCACATACCGGTTTGTATGTAAGTAGAGGTGGTCAGGAGCGTTGTAATACAGTAGCAGACCTGTTTTGTGGCTTTCCCCCCCTTCTTTTCTCCTAGTTTTTGAGGGACCTTTTTCTTTTTCTGCGAATGGCCACATTCTATACCGTTGGGATGCCTCCTATATTTTGGTTTCACTTGTACACTGGTCAGAAGCAAGGTGTTAGCTTTATTTACTGCCAACAGCTGTTCTGGTCTTCATTTTGAGTATGTTGCTTTCGTAAAAGGCCTTAGTGATAAATAAGGTCTAGATATTTCTATGGGTAAAGCTAGACGCCCCGATAGAGGTGCCTTGGGTTGAGCGCGAGGCAACGCTAAATTCTAAGTACGGGGTGGGAACATATGTACAGAAGCCAGAGCTAGAGAATACCCGAGGCGTAAACTTTGCAGAAAGGCCTTTGTGCGTTAACAATAAGGCAGAACTGGAGGCTCATCAACGCGATATCGTGGGACTAGGGGGGGACTTCTTCGCCTGTACCATGAGGAGACCAAGTATTGCAACATGTGACAGGTTGGGGCATCTTCTTTACCACGGATAATGTATCATATAATGAAGTATAAGGGGAACGTATATTAATTTTTGATGTTATGGGTGGTTAGGAGGGTTTTGATATTAAATGCGGTATAATACTTAGGAGTGCCCTATAAACGGACGGTTATGAGTTGACTGCCTAGATATGCACGTAATCTTTCAGATGTAAGTCAAAATATAAGATGACAACACATTTTACGCACTTATAATAATAACGTTGGGACCTTCGGGTTTCTATAGTTAATCTCAGACGGATAAGTATCGAGGCGTATCCTACGACTTCAAGAAATACCCTGTGGCTTACCTACTTGATTCTTCCAAATGGTACGATGCGAATAAGAGGCAGGATACTGCAAACCTAGGGCGGGATAGCTGATACATAGGTAGGTACATAGCTTCTTTATTCGATTCGATTCGTTTTAATGGCCCCTGAATAGACCTCCTAGCACTTACTTCGTAACTCAAGCTGACTAGCGCTCCTCTTGTCGGCCTGCATATAAATAGGGGGCGAGTATCAGGAGCGCTGTGATACAGTATCAACCTCGTCTTATTAAAACCAAGTGTCTGGTTTTGCTAATAGCCACAAACTTCTATTTCGACTTGTCCACTAACAGGAAACAAAGTATACAATACTTCAACTGAATCTACTATACCTCAGCTACTATATACTATAAGCTTCTATTCAGGCACACTGCTTTATATTGAAGTTCTCAAGCAATCGGATGTGGACGGGGTTAGATGAAAATGGGCTTGGGCCATACAACAAGAGCGACGCTGTCTGTGAACTTGGCTGTTCGTAACTATAATGGCAGCTTACCTGTTTATCCTATATGATCCAGCTGCTTCCCACTTAGCGATAAACACAATACTCCATTCTTCTCCTTTTACACATTTCATATTGAATAATACGAGATATTTTACAGCAAGGACCCCATAGGATAACGAAATAACATTACACGCTAAGCCTAATCGACACCTACCTAGGTTTTGTTTGACACGGAATCTGCCGAGGTTTAGCCCGAATTGACAAGGACCGTACCCCCTTGTCACAGGTCGAATTCAGGAGAGAGGTACCTACCTTATTCTTTCTACGGCGCGATCCTTCCTTCACCTTCAACAACCTCCATCACACCTTGTTTTTTTCCCCCGTCTTTTCAACTAGAAACTTGCAGTCATTCTTTACGCTGCAGTCTCGTCACTCATTACTTCCTATAGTCATTCATTAACTAACTACCTGTTAGACAATCTCTGCGATAGCTTACCTCTGCCCCCCCCGATCAATTCGATCCCATCACCTCGGCGCGTGCGATTTAGAATCCGTGTTTCAACTTGAAGCTCTTCGCTAGATTCTCCCGACCTTTTTTCAGTTCTTCTCGAGCGATTTCGATACCATATCCGTCAACATGCGTGCTTTCTTCGCCATCTTTACTGCCGTCCTGGCCTTTTTCCAGGTCGCCGCTGCTATTCCCCCGGCCTGTCTGTTGGCTGCTCTTGGGTACGTTGGTTCTGATCCGATCTAGGCTGTGGTTGACTAGGAGTATATATATATATATATATATATGTGTGTGTGTGTGCGTGTGTGTGTGTGGGATTTATGGACGGGATAGCACGACTAATTTTTATCGTAATTGTACAGTGTTCAGGACAACCCATCCGATTTGAAGGCGGTCTGTGGCGATCTCCAGCATGCCATCCAGGGCAACTTGACCAGCAACTGCCACAAGGACACTCTCCCCGTGGCCTATGGGGTCTACTCCTCTAAGTGCTTGGAGGAGGGTATGACCGTTGCTAAGCTTCCCACTTCGACCTCTTCTGCTCAGTCTAGCACCGGCACTGCTTCTGCCACTGGTGTCAAGTCCGTGTCCGCTTCCGCTTCCGCTTCTGCTACCCCGACCGGTGACGCGACTGCTACCTCTGGACAAAGCGAATCCAGCAGCACTACGTGAGTATCTGGTGCCATCTTTATCCCTGTATGCCTACTAATTTCCGTTCTTCATCAGTGAATCCGGCAGCACCCCTACCCCTACCGGCAACGCTGGCACGGCCACAGAGCCCAAGCCTTTCCTCTTCGCTGCCGCCGCGCTCTTGGCTACGGGATTGACCAGCGTTATCTTTTTGTAAACGACATACCGATGAAGTGGTGGCGAGCAATAGATTTATTGTTTCCAGGAGGTGGTTGGTTTTGGATTGTCTCAAGCGCGTTATACCCCAATTCCCACGGGCTCAGGTGAATTAGTTAGACTCGCATGTTGGGTAGCAGACAGAAGCCCTGAGAAGGGTCATCAATATCATCTGCCTAGCCTTGATTTAAATATAGATGGATATTTGTACTATACAATTGAGTGTTTATTTTATACGTCACCAACCAATGTGTCAGCTTCTAGTTCGTCTAAGAGCTTCTCTTCCAGGAGCCTCGTCAACCCTTCCTCTCTAAGGAGGATGGCCTTATTCTCTTCCCACTTCAGCCACGTCACGCCTTGCAAGAGACTATCGGTCAAGTCGTCGAGCTTTCGTGGGCCGGCATCACGAATCAAGTCCTCAACATCGCTCGATTTCTTCCGAGAGCGAGTTAGCTTCGAACGAAACCACTTGACGGCGTCCTCGGTGTCACGATTCGCAGGTAGGATGATCTCGCTTCCTCGTTTCATCGCTAGCCAGCTCGTCAGAACGCCAAGTTTGTACTTCTTGCTGTTCTGCTGCGACTTAGCTCCTTTTATAGCTGCTTCATCAACCGTTTTAGCGGACCGGCTCCTTCTCGTCTTTGGAGTCTCCTCGGACATGATCGGTGGCGGAGGCCAGAATCGCGTGACCCTGTTGGGTGCCATGGACACCACCTCGCCGTTCCAATGCCCTAATTCCCGCAGCGTACGCAACGACGCGTGCAGCATGGCCTCAAGCGTGTTGACGCGGAGTGTCCATTCCTGGACTGCTGCGGCGCCGCCACTGCGCCATCGCTGCCGCTCGATGAGCACGTGCGTCGGCTTGAGAGGTAACAAGTTGTGACGTACTAGCCGGTCTGTCGCGATGGCGAGGGAGGCCGGGCTATAACGGTCGGGGTCCTCTATCCCGTCTATCGAGGGCTCCAGGAGCTCTCGTCGCTGCCATGCGTGCAGGTGGACACGCGGTGGTCGGTGCAAGTCATCCGCAGTCAGAGCAGAAGGTGAGAGGACTTTAGATGGCGCGGCGGGTGAGATGAGACTATAACCTAGGTTGCGGATGCCCAGGTCGATGCTCAGAATGAGTCGCGAGTCTTTGGTGCCAGGCGGTTTAGCTGGACGCGCGTGACTCAAGGCGATGAGGCGGTCGATGAGCTCCGACTTTTTACCACTGGTCTTCTCGCCGCATAAGGAAGCAAGCTGTTTCAAATGTATGCTCTTGAACTTGGGCAATATCGCTTCCAGCTTCGATGACATGGTGGCATCTATCTCACACGCATAGTGTAACCAGCCTACCAACTTCTACGTCGTCCCCTTTTCACTAGCTACAGCGCCATGAGTAAGGGACGAGTATAATAGGTATGGCTGACAATCGCCTCTTAAACCGCCTAAGAGTCTAATAAGGTTGAAAGATGCCTTTATCTCAAAAATACCTATGTACCTAAATCTTTGAAATATAAGTGATGCTAACAGTTTGTGAAGTTTTTACAATTGGTACTTGGGTACAACCCAGACTACGTAGGTACATACCTAGGTACCTACGTTAGGTACGTACCTAGGTTAGGTATGTTTTACATATAAACGGTCACGTGATCGATTATGTTTTTAGTAGACAACCAGTTCCTACCTGTATTCAAGCTCTAATTATAATCTTAGACGCATGTCAGATTTGAGAGCAGTAATACAGATATTTGTAATTCGTTCATTATTAAGAATATGACCCAGTAAATGAGACTTATATCAACCCTATAGAACAGCTAACCAAGAGAACCCATAACTAAGTGAATATTCCAATTACAATATCAGCCAATGCTAATACGTTTAAGTCAACCTGACTGCAGCTCTTCGATCCCCTTACATGTCTAACTAGCAACCCCTCTAACTTGCTAGCATCCTATCATAATCGAAAATGGTTTGTCGGCATTGCTTGCCCATTCAATCACCACAAAAAGAGGCGGCAGGACGAGCACCGTCGATGACGATTACAATCAGGGCACGCCGCATGAACGGCAAATAGAATCGGCGAAAAGCCGCATTCGCACTCGGCGAAGTTAGCCAAGTGCCAGAGTATGCGTTTATTTTTTTGTTTTTTAAACTTACGCAATCCCAGTACCACTCCTTCTTTATGTGTTCCTTCTTCGCCGGGGTTTCACCACCCATGATCTATGGGTGTGCTGTATGTATAGTGAAGAGTTATTTTATAAATAGTTATGGAGGGCCGCTAGCGGATGATATCTTCTATAAAGACAGGCAAGGCCCCTTAGCAAGGCCCCTTAGCAAGGCCTTTCCGGGTGTGAGTTGCGAGCTTCCGCGACATCGTCAAGCAGGGAATCGGCGAGGATATATAGACGATACCCCGGCTGGGGAGGTAAGCAAGATCATATCATGTTCGGCGCAAGTGGCGATTACTGCCAGCGAACACCCTGCCCCCCCGTGCTATAGATCATCACACCCCGCGCCCAGATGGATGTGAAGCTCCTCCAACTTACATCGCGCTATTCCTCAAACCCGCGTGCCCCGCACATTATGATTGGCATAGCCCTGGTGACTTTCAGGATTTGATTCAACTCCTTCCTTTGAGAAACGGGCGGGAAGAGAGCTTATAGGCTTGTATAGCTGCTATAGAATAGCCATGCCACGTGTCCGCATAGGAAGGAACGTGAGGATTATGTAGACGAATCTGAGCTATCTAGTTTAGATATTTCGAGATGCTAAGATAAATGAACGGATTATAGAAGAGTCTTCGAGTTTGTCTCGTTTAACAAGTATGATTTCCTTGTACTTTAGTGGCTGGACGAACTCTGTACTAAGTTCCAATGTTATTTAACTTGAAAATTAAAACTCTCTCGATTGAATAGACTGTTATGACAGTTTGTAGATAGTTCAGAACTTAC
Organism: Daldinia decipiens; assembly: GCF_022478715.1. Classification (NCBI taxonomy): domain Eukaryota; kingdom Fungi; phylum Ascomycota; class Sordariomycetes; order Xylariales; family Hypoxylaceae; genus Daldinia; species Daldinia decipiens. The sequence continues at coordinate 666,876 of NW_026054553.1, read as the reverse complement.
CATATAAACGGGTAGCAGAGGTGGTCTTTCCTGTGAGATGTTATAATACTTATAGTAACATTTTACTCTTTCGTTTATATGTGGAACTCGAGTTATCAATAGAAGACACCATATAAATTTATGATAGACGGAACAAATATAATTATATGTTAAATGCTTTACCCAGTCCTTCGTTTGGGCTAAACGTATATGCATTTTTGTGAGTCCCCAAATGCAGTAGGACACTGCCTATTTGGAATATCGGCTTGATCTTCATTGGATATATACCTATGTTCTTATGTCAAAGCAGTGTTCGTATGCCTTTTGAGTATGTATGGGGAGATTGTGCTATGGTTTGTCTACATCATGTACCTGTATGACCTTATCAAGATTCGATTCAAGCTTATGTCGGATAACCAATCAAAATATATGGGTCCTACTATAATAGTAGATCGGGCAGAGTACGTACTATTCGAGTATTTGTCAAAGACCCTAACCTAGCACGGGAGGGCGGAACGGCGCACTTAAAAATAGGTAGGCGCTGTGCTGGAACCGGCCACCCCGGTGCTTATTGATCACCGGTCAAGTTCCGAGGTTTAGTAGTTCCGAGGCTCTTCTCTTAGTAATTCTTCAGCTCATAAGTTGCCTATCTGGGACATTGCTGATTGGAAATTCGCCGTTAGACGTTAGAAATTTACCGCAGTCCCGCAGCTTGTACATACCTACATAGAAACCTTTCTGCTTTACATATCTCGCAAGGTTCCCATATAAGACGTCATTCTCCTCCACCCCGCCATTGCTTTCGTTTTCCTTTTCCTCCGTTGGAACTTGGAACAAGCAGGTCAATGCAACCAATTGGTTTATTTAGTCGCATATCGGCTGCTATTGTAACCTTAACATATCCTTCTGTTTCTGTTCCTGCTTCTGCTTTTGCTTTTGCGTCCAGGTCCAGGACGGCGACCTCGCGAATAGCTTCACTCTCTAGACACTTCTCGTCCACCCCTCACATCATGGCGCCCATATCTAAGGAGATCGACTTTCTGGTCATTGGTGGCGGAAGCGGGGGTCTTGGTTGTGCGCGCATGGCTAGTTCCAAGTTCGGTGCGAAAGCCATGGTCGTCGAAGCCATGCGCCTCGGTGGTACCTGCGTGAATGTCGGGTATTGTAACCCCTCCGTGTTACCAATGCAAAAAAGAAAAAAAGAAAAAAAAGAAAGGCGCTAATATCAAGTCCGTTACAGCTGTGTACCTAAAAAGGTCACATTCAATGCCGCCGCCCTCGCCGAAGCCATTCACGACGCTAAAGCGTACGGCTTCTCAGTTCAAGAAACAAAGCCGTTTGACTTCACCACCTTCAAGCATAAGCGGGACGCCTATATCAAGCGATTGAACGGCATCTACGAACGAAACCTTGCCAACGACAAGGTTGAATATGTGCACGGGTGGGCAAAGCTGTTAAGCAAGAACGAAGTCGAGATAACACTGGACGATGGCACGAAAACCACGGTACGCGCCAACAAGATCCTCATAGCCGTAGGCGGCCAACCCACGAAGCCGTCATTCGAAATCCCCGGCGCCGAGTATGGAATCGACAGCGATGGCTTCTTCGACATCGACGTGCTACCTAAGAAGGTCGCCTTGGTGGGGGCGGGATATATCGCCGTTGAGTTTGCGGGAATGTTCAATGCCCTGGGCACTGAGACGCATTTGTTCATCCGGCACAAGACCTTCCTGCGCAGCTTCGATCCTATGATCCAGGAGGGCGTTACTAGCGAATATGAGCGGCTCGGCGTACATGTGCACAAAGAGTCTGCCCAGACTAAGATCGAGAAGGACCCTAGCACCGGTAAGCTCACGATACACTACAAGGACAGCAACGGCGAGAGCAAGCTCGAGGGCGTGGACCACCTGATCTGGGCCATTGGCCGTACCCCCATGACCAAGAACCTCGGCCTGGAGGAGGCGGGCGTCAAGGTTGACAAGAAGGGCTACATCGTCACCGACGAGTACCAGAACACGTCTGTGGACAACATCTACGCGATAGGCGACGTGTCCGGCCGAGTGGAACTAACCCCCGTCGCCATCGCCGCCGGCCGCCGACTCTCGGAGCGTCTTTACGGCGGCGAGCAATTCAAGACCACGCGCATCGACTACACCAACGTGCCGTCGGTCGTTTTTGCCCACCCCGAAGTCGGCAGCATCGGGCTAACAGAGCCGCAAGCCGTGGAGCAGTACGGCCGGGACAACCTAACCATCTACAAGACGAGCTTCACAGCCATGTACTACGCGATGATGGAGCCCGAGGACAAGGCGCCCACCATGTACAAGGTGATCTGCGCGGGGCCCGAGCAGAAGGTCGTCGGCCTGCACATCATGGGCCTTGGCTCCGGCGAGATGCTGCAGGGTTTCGGCGTAGCCATCAAGATGGGCGCTACGAAGAAGGATCTGGATTCTTGCATTGCGATTCACCCCACGAGCGCGGAGGAGCTTGTCACGCTGAAGTGATGGGCGGCCGTTAGAATTTAAAGACAATAACTATAGAAATAGAAAAGAAAGAAAAATTGGTCTTGATATCCGGTAGATAATGAATGCATGATATAGAGCCGGCCTAATAGATGCTAATTCATGACATGGATATGTATTAGTGAGATAGATGCGAGGTACAATTCTGAGGAACCCATTGTAGAGCCATTTCAAAGATCGCAAGTTGAATGTGGGAAAGGGGGACATACTCGCTCGCTATATGTTGCCTCCTACGGCAGGTTAAATATTACTAGAACTGCAAATACCTGCATTGGCTTGTTTCATTCCTACCTATATAGCTGCTTACCAGGCATACATACAAGTATAGTGTTGGTTGCTTATGTGTGTTGGCATCAGCAGTCTATACGCCTCTTTCACCTCCCCCCTTTTCTGCACTAGGTTAGGAAGTTAGAAAGAGGAAGAGGATCACGTATTCGCGATACCTTCTTTTGAGTTCAAAGGAGCGCAGGTCATTATTCAAAGCACTAGCCATGATCAAATCAAAACTTTCGTCATCACACTAATTACACTTATTGTTATGCAACAAATTCAGCTTCCTCAACCTTTCATTCACTTCAACATATTGACAGGCGCCAATGTTCAAATATAGGCACGAGGGACAGACAAGCAAAGCACATGTAACCAGATTTTGATTGGTATTCAGACATTATAATTTGACACATGGTCACATTATTGAGTAACGCCGGTTGCTCGAGTCGGTCGGGCTTTTCCGGGATAAAGATCATCATAACCACCAGCCTGTGTTCCTGTTTCCCCGTAACGCCAAATACGGTGAATTATACTCCCTGCTCCGTGTTTTTGACACGGCGCCTTTATACAACAGATTTAGACCAGACCAAAGCCTTTCTTTTTTCGCGGGGAATTCAGCACGGAATCTCGCGATGTATTCGTACCAGGCTACTAAGTAGGTGATCAAAGTGGGGCCCCCAGCTTCGTGCTCGTATACTGAAGAACAGTACAACTAGAACAGCATGACAAGCATATCATCGGTATGAAACGACTCGCCTTGACTAGAACGCGGGCTTGTTTCCACCGTTAAGCCGATAAGAAGTTAGGGGACCCGAGCTTCCACTGGGGCTCAACATATTTGATAAGCCCTGGCGATCTTCCTGTGACGAAGTAGTGGAAGAAAATGACGAGTTTAGAGACGTAGAAGTACTATTCATCGTCGCAGAACGAGATATCGCCAATGCTCCCATAGATGATAATAATGCGTCGGCACGTTCAAAAACGTTCCCGTTAAACACGTTAGAAAGAGATGCGCTCTGGGGTGTCGATGGCACAGTTGCTTGTACAGCTGGTCCAAGAGCAGCGCTTTGGGGTGTCATAGGCATCTGTATTTGGCCGACCCCGGAATTAGACGAATAGTGGCTTGGCGAATAGTGGGTGGGCGCGTCGCTGATATTGCTAGTGTGTCGAAGGAGGTATGCCCATGGGGAAGTCATGATGAGATGGTTAGTCTCTTTTATGCTGATTTGAATAGGCCGTAATCTAGTCCTGATATCCAACGGAAATGTTATTTGATCCATGGACGACTTCAGCCTACTCCCGAATTCGGCCCAAGAATCAATAAAACTTTTGCAGAGGCTCCAGAAGAGGGGGTCCGTCCTGACACCGGGCTCCTTTAGTTTGATAAGAGACAGTCGGTCCTTCAAGCGCTCTGTATCGGCGATAGAAATTGAGCATTTGGCGACGAGGCCCTTCCAGCAGCGTACTATGCGTTCTGGGGCTCGTTGATTTTCTGCATTGCGCCTGTAGGCGAGAAATTGTTGGTTGATACCGGGGAGGATACGCATGGCAAGATCTGACGATTTCTGCAACGACAAAAAGATCCTCTCAAACAGTCGCTCGTCTGCAGTGAAGTCGGTGGGATATCGCATATCCCCATTTGAGGACGCGAACGATTCCCCAGACCGGGGTGTGGCCGATGTGATTTGTGCCATCCGGCCGGTACCATTTATGTAGGGAATTGGCACATCAGTTGCTACCCGAAGATTGCCATGGTTGTGGGCTAGAGCCCTAGGCCGCGCTTGACTACCTATGCTCGGCCGGTCTATTGTAGGTGTTACGGAACTCTCTTGAGGATGAATCCTGACTGTATCTTGGATCCTTGTCTGCTGGTATCCCTGGTTGAACACGGGCGAGCTTGTAGCAGCGGAGATCTCGTTAGCGGTAATACGAAGTTCCATGATGCTGTGATACAGCAACATCATCATTGTGCGGATATAGCGCGGGTCCCCATTATCAACAATAGTATTCATATTATTCATGAGGAGTGAACAAATATGACTGTAGGCATTAATCAAGGTTAGAACGGCCCTTTGGACATTCTCGTTCTCACGTGGTGTATAAGGGCCATTCTCCGTTGTAAATTCATGCTTCTGAATCTCCTGTTCCAATTGCTCAATATGGAAATTAGTATTGTAGAAGACAATCTCGAGGCTTGACCGTTTGGTTGTGCCATCATTTGTGAGCCTTGTAAAAAGTTGTATGGTTGGATGGATCTGGAAGATTGCATAGAGAATACCCTTCGCAGATTCGATAATAGGATCGAAAATCCTTGATTCTCGCCTTTGTTCCGGTAAGACGGATAGGCGCCTCACGTAGTTTGGGCGGTGGAGCAGTGGTTCTGCTGGATTATTTGGGCTGATCGTAGAAGTTCCATTGGGATTTAAGTGACCCGTCATGGATGAACCGTGGCTTAATCCTCGGTAGTGGCTGAACCTGTTATTCGCCTGGCCTTCCTCCAAGGTTCCGAGCTCAGTCGGTTTTCTAGACACAATACCCATGCGCCTATTTCGGTCCGACGGTCGCTCCGCTCTGGGTGCTTGTAATAGCGTCTCGCTGTTTGACCTTAACCTCTCATTGGGGTTGCCGATGGTGAGAGGCATGACGCCAGGTCTGCGGATAGCCGTGTTCTGCTGAGAGAGGCCTCGAGCATGTGATCGAGAAGGTATAGGTGGTGGTCGGAGTACGGATGGGGATCTCATATCTGACACGTCACTGCCATTCACCCGAATGGGAAACCGCCCGCTGACCACTCTTCTGATAGGCATTCGAGGTGTTTCTATTCCGTCGCTGAGCTCATCTCCACCATTCTCACCCTCTTTCTCTCTTGCATTCATACTTTGCGCTTTTTGCTTCAGAAACTTCTTAATGTGTGCTGTAACAGCAAGCTCTGTTATTTCGCTCTTCTCCAAGAAACCCTCACTCGGAGGACTGCTAGCTTGAACCTGCAATACCTCCTTTGGCGGAAACCTGATATCGTTTCCGGCTAGCCTTAGCATTTGCAATGAGACCATATCAGCTAAACAAAGCGGAAGCTCCTCTATCCGGTTCTTTTGCAAAGCTAGCACCTTAAGCGAGGTCAATTTTGAAATTTCGGGTGGCAGGATTCGAATCTTGTTCCTCCCCATATCTAATATCTCAAGTGACTTGATGTCGCAGAGCTAGAACATGTGAGACAAGCATTTACCCAATTAGAGAGGGAGATAATTACCGATAGAGGGAACTCTTTGATTTGGTTGGCCCTAAGGTTAAGATATCGCAAGTGTGTACATTCCGAAAATCTGGTTGGTAGAGTCGATAACTTGTTGTGCGAGAGCGCCAATCTATGTAAGACCAGATACATTAGCATGCTACTATGCTACCCAGTTATGGATTCGAGACTAACCGCTCTAATTCGTTCTTTATTATGTCCACCACCTCATCTGGCAGCGCCTGAATATTTCTTCTGCTGAGGTCGATGGTAACACCTGGTTTGAGTTCGGTACTGACACCACTCGCCTCGGCAGCCTGTGTCTCGTTTTCTTGTAAGGCACTGTTCATTGCTTCCCTAGCAAGGGCGATGACCTGGCCGGCGGACAGGGGGGCAGATGTAGACAGCATCGAGCTGGAGCTACTGCTAGCGGAAGTATTGAATTGGTCGGGTATTGGGGGAGGTGGTGGAAGAGGCAATGCGGTCGTAGGAGGACCTCGTCTCATTCCGGTTGGTAGGTTTGCGGGTAAATTTCTCGAGGTCGACTGAGGCTGTATCACAGCGGCAGCCATGCCGCCTAAAGCAACATCCATAACAGACCCAAACGCCCGAGGCTCAGAAGATAGTTAGAATCAGGCAGGGTATTACTTTGACCGTGTTAAATCGTAGTGTCGTGTGAGTGACTCGTGGCAAATGTTTTCCCAATAGGTCTGTTAGAACGGGAACGGTGAGCCGAATAGAGGAACTGAGATCATGGTCGTAGTGCAATACAAAGTTGGTTTCGAGGACGAAACTGAACTGGAAGCGGAACTCAACAACCCAATATACCCAATATCTAGTTTCAAGTACAAAAGTAGTAAATTCATGGAATTTTCATGGAATTTTCATGGAATTGGGCGTAAGTAAAGACAGAGTCAGAGCTGTAAGGGAAGTTTCGATGAGAACTGTTACAGTAGTAGTGCTTGTGAAGGGTTCGGAGTTGAAACAGGTCTAGTCGAAAGGGTGAAAGCACTGATGTCGTCGAAGAATGCAGAAATTCGTATGCAGGCCCCCTGGTTCTTGAAGCTCTTTCAGGTGGTCATTAGGGGGGCCAAGCGATGTGCGGCGCAACGTAGGCCAGACACAAGGGATCGGGTCTTGGGCACTAGTTGGAGGGAAGGGGTTCTTTGTCCACTAGCAACGCCTGGAATAAGGGGATTAAACAGCGCCACGGCGGGCGTGAAGTCCTAAATAATAGTGGATGACCGCTGATAGCAGAGCGGTAGGGGCGTATAGAATACCAAAAAGGGAAGTTGGTGTAAACGAATCAGAGCCAAGTGGAGAAAGCGCTTGGGTTATCCCCTGCTCGCGTCTTTTAGTCCCCGTTGACTCGTGAGAGAGGCTCGAGATGAGACTGCCAGCCGCCGCCTTTTTCCTTCTTCGCATTGTTGGGTGTGATGAGTATTACAGAGGTAGGGGACACCAAAATAGATTTTTTTTTTCTGCAAGATTTTTAATCCTTCCCATTCAATGTTTTCATTGAGAATTGGTGCATAAAGTTAATTATTGAAACACTTTAGGTTAGGCACACAAACAGATCAAATTTGTGCAAATGTATAGGTAGGTATTGCATAATGTGTTCGGTCGTAGGTACCTTATAGCTGTGGCGCTGGTACTATGTAAGAATGTACCACCAACTTTTGTGTGCACGAACCATATACTGCCCCAAGACCCATTTATTTAGGTAGTTCCCACGCGACGGGTGGAGACCGACGCGATTAGGCAAGTCTGGAAGTCGCGATGGCCCACATAATAAGTAAAGATAGAAATATCAGAAATATTCCAGGTTCTATGTACTTCCTACTTGAGGAAGCGCATCTACTACATAGGTACCTGTATGTAGATAGTTAGTACCTAATGTACCAAATAGACAGTGTTTGACCTGTGCAATTGACTTTATCTTCTAAACTTAACTTAAGTTGGAATCTAGGCACTTTCAACTATCTCAGTAAGATATCCCAGTCACCCACCGACTTCTATTACCAAGCATCCATTGGGTACCTATCCTTAACACAGCATTCAATGCTAAACAAATACCCATCTGGATGCAAATGAATGGATCTTGTTCGCGTAATACCCAGGTACTTTAGCTGCAGAGTTGTCTGTAGCTATATACGTGTCTTGGTATATACTTCATTAGGAAAGGCGAATACGTTACTTTCAACCATTTGAAGGGTTCGTAAGAGTCTATCATAACCCTAGAATACTCGAGAAAACTGTCAATAAACTTGGCCCATATGGACAGCTAGGCGGCAGACTCGAAAATGCCTGCCCTAGTTAGGTCCAACTCGTTTATTTTCCCTGATCTCGACTTTACGTTACGACGTCAGTTCAACAAGACTGGCTTTCGTCCATTCCAGCGGGAGATTATACAAGCTGCACTAGATGGCAACGATGTCTTTGTTCAAGCAGCCACATCATTTGGGAAGAGCTTGTGCTTTCAGCTTCCTGCCGTAGTAGATCAAGGCAGTGAGTTTTTAACTTCTACCTCCCTATTCTTATTATTTCGCTTTTATTTCCCATCAATGCTAGCCTTTTACTTACATTGAGACGTAGTTACTATTGTTGTATCGCCATTGCTGAGTCTCATGATGAACCAGGTGGAAGCTCTTCGAGCTGCTGATATTAACGCTAGCTCGTTGAATAGCAACACGCCTCTGGTAGAAAAAGATCGCATTATGAATGATCTCAAAACTGGCCACCCCCGAACTCGGCTACTCTATGTAACCCCGGAGCTTTGCGCCCAGGACCGTTTCCGGGACAGGTTGAGGGTGGTTCACGAACAACGAGAACTTGCGCGTATCGCTATCGACGAAGCGCATTGCATCTCAGAATGGGGCCATGACTTCCGCAAGGATTTCAAGAGACTAGCATGGTTTCGAGAATCGTTTCCGGACGTGCCTATCATGTGTCTGACAGCAACAGCCAATAATCAGGTGCGCAATGATGTGCTCGCTATCCTTAGGTTAGACGTGAACCCGGAAAGGCTGAAAACGTTCACAATGACTGCCCATCGGCCAAATCTCCACTTCGAGATTCGATTCACACGTGATGAAGATGATCAGCGTCTAGACGACTTCCTCGGATGGATCCGCGGCGTATATCAGCGTAGAGCCAAGGGTCCACGAAAGAGTGAGCTTACCACCATCGGTGAGCGAGCTGAGAATGTTCCTGGTATCATCTACACTATTTCGCGGGATGAGTGTGAGAATCTTGCCTCGCAGCTCAGACAGGAAGGCATCGGTGCCCAACCGTTTCACGCAAAACTATCGAAAGAGACCAAGGAGCGTGTTCTTGCCAAATGGGTATCTAACGAACCTGGCTATGACATAATCGTAGCTACAACCGCGTTCGGTATGGGTATTGACAAGAACAATGTCCGTTTTGTTGTTCATTGGAGGCTCCCTAAATCCTTCGAGGGATACTATCAAGAAGCTGGACGAGCTGGGCGTGATGGTAACGCGGCGTACTGCTTTCTCTACTACAGCCGTGAAGATAGGGACCGAGTCAGCAGCCTGATCGTGCGAGATCGCAATTCGGTTTCGAATTCCAATTTCGAGGCACGCGCTAGAAGCCTACAGGCTCTAGCCCAATACTGTGAGAGCACAAATGCTTGCCGCCATAAGCTCATCTGCAAATATTTCGGAGAAAATGTCACCCCGGCATGTGATTATGCATGCGACTGGCATAAAGACAGCGCCGATCTTCAGCGGCGTTTCCTCAGGGGACTGGCAAGTGAGGAGTGGGTCAGCACGCAGAGAGAGGAAGGGATGTATGAAGTAGATTGGGACGAGTAATGCATAAAGAGCCTTCGTTGGCGGAAAAGGTCCGATTCGTAGTGTGAGAACTACATCGATGTTTGGATAGAAGCAAACCAGTATACTAATGCTGTTAGCACCCTAAGGCACCTTACGCATGCCATGTTACATCCCTCCAATCGGCTCGATCGCGACCCCGCATGTTTAACATCAGCTCGCAGCTCTGAAGCAAAGCTCCTCCTTATCCAATTATACCAATATCCAATTCTTTAGTACGAATTCTCTGAAGGGTTACAATTCTATGTTTTGCTATTGCCAAGATACAATACCATTGAATTTCTGAGGAGCACCGTTTCATAATGTCAGCCCCGAGTTCATCAGTATATCCTCCGCATTCTAACCCCTCCGTCCCCGGGGCTCCGGCCAATATATCGTCAACTCCAGCTCCGAATAATACGGCTGGGTCGTCTAACGCCGTGAGCGCGCCACTACTCTCGCCATCTTCTCATTCTACCGCGCCGCGTCTGCGACCATCTAACCCCGCCTCAGCATCTCGGAGCACTACAACGCCCCCTACAACTATTACCGCATCCTCTGCCATTGGAGCTCAGCCCCGCGTCACGATGGATCCGAACCCAACTCTGCCGTCCCGCACGACACAGCTGCACATCAACGAAGCACGTGCTGCTCTTGTGGCTTCTATGTCGAACATGCTAGACTCTGAACTGCAATCGCGCGCCTCGCTACTCCATTCAAATGCCGCGGCATTAACTAAGCAAGAGAAGGACGTGATAAAAGGAACCGAGGCGCTACGGAAAGAAAACGACAAGCTCGAGAAACTAGCCCGCGACACAGAGCGTAAGATCAAGGAGCTGGGCAACGTGCAAAATTGGGCCGAGGTCTTGGAAAGGGACTTCCTAATCCTAGAGGAGACCGCACGCCTGGTGAAAAATGGTAGCGGGAGCGATAGCTGCAGTGAGTGTAGCAGAAGTAGTTGGTCAGGGAGCTACAGCGCTGATGATAGTAGGGCGGGAAGCCGCCGAGGAAGTGTGACGGGCGACGCTGATGTTAATGGTAAGAAACCCGAAGAACATGAATTGAATGGTCATACCACCACAGATAGTGGCACTAGAAGCGGCGCCTTTTCTGGAAGGGGTGATGTACATGTTACCGTGGACAGGGAAGTCGCTGCGAGTATTAGTGAAGCTATGGCTACGGCCATGCACGAGTCCCTGGATACTCTATCGCTGGGTCCGGTTCCGTTTGACACGCATGAGAGCTCGATTAAAGGTAAGGAACCAGCTACTGAGGGCAGTAGGACAGAGGTTGAGAATTCGCCTGGCAATATCCCCGAAACTGGACCTAGTGAGCTATCGCTACCATCTAGTAGGACACTATCAGAAAGTCGAGAAAATGATGCAGCTGAGGATAAGAATCCGAGTTCTCCAACAGTAACATGATGTTGGTGTGAACTATCAACCTTTCATTAGAGAATTGGATTGTGGGCATGATACCAGACTTGGGGCTTAAGGCCTAATAGGAGTTTATAGTTAGGAAATATATTACGGACAACTATGGTTTGCTTGAGGGGACATGTCATTCAATAAGTTAGAGATTCGAATGGAGAGTCAGTCTTACACTAAGTATAGTTTGCCTTATGAGACGAGTGGACGCTCATATACAGTTGAGAAAATTGACATTTAATATTGCATTAATTATGTATATCAGTCAGCTACGATTTATAGGTACCTTAAGTTTGCTACAACTCTATCTACCCTCAAATGTTTCTAACCATCCAAGTCTCGTTTACATCGTTCCCATAAATTTGTTTCCATCTCTAAGAGTACATCTACCAGGTCATGCGAGGTTAAATATATCTTCCTAATCGTTATGTTCGTCGCGAAGGGTTCCAAACCTAACAAGTTTATAGGAGGCCCGGGAGAATGACGCTGCGCTTCTTCTTATACTTGTCGCCAAACTGCTTGCGGTAGGCCTTTTCCTTGCCCCATGCCCAGGTATACATGAAATAGGAGCCGATGAAGATGAAAAGCAGTAGAGATGGGCTGCGGGTAACCAGAATGATACCGATCCAAGCTATGATCTCAAACATATAGTTGGGACAAGTCACAAGGCCAAAGCTGTGGCCGCTGGGGATCTTCCTGGCTGTTTCACCGGGCTTGCGCAGGTGCGCTAGGTAGTAGTGGACGTCGAAGTTACCAATTTCGCCGATAAAATAGAGGGCGATTCCGAGGTAAGTAAGAGGGGTCGGGACGTCAGGGGAAAGAGCAGCAGGCGAGAAGGGCGCGTAGACCTCGAGGGCGCCGAGGAGACCGGCGAAAGTCCAGTAGAAGAAGGAGTTGCGGAAAACGTAGGCGAAGGGCATGGTGTTGGCGGAGAACTTGTGCAGGAATATGGTCTCGAGCTCGCGCTTGACGAAGTGCGCCGTGATCATGGCGAAGGCGGCCTGCTGCGCAAACGAGAGCTGCCCGTCGGACCGGATACCGTAGGGGAGATGGTTCTTGAGCAGAGGGTATACGGCTGGGTATAGGTGGTTTCGCAGGCCTAGGAAGAGAGGGTGGAAGAGTAGGGGTCCGAGGTACTCGATCACGTAGACTAGTCGCCAGCTAATCTGGGCACCTGTTCAATTCGGTCAGTATTTATTTTATATAGGCTGGCGCAGAGGAGAGGGCCATACCAAGGTCCTTGACGAGCAGTTCCCCATGCTTCACAACCTCGGACTGTTCTCGTAGCAGAGCTTTCCTATCCTTAAGAGTCTTCTTAGAGACAGGGTCGAAGATGCCAATGCGGTTGAAGTCCGAGACCCTAGCGGCGCGCGCAATAGCCTTCTTTGCATCTTCGACGGTAGCATCTTCGGCCAGCTCAACGGAGGGGGGCAGTCCCTTAAGGCCCTTCCGTGACCGGTTGGTGACTTTTAGCGACAGGCCTCCCATGTTGTAACAGACGACCACGAAGCCAAAATCCGGTTCAATTGAACTAGCAGAGACGGTATATAACTCCTAAAAGAAGGCGTTGGAGACCGGGCGGGTTTAGTTAGGCCGGTAAGGATGATGGTGAAGTGTTATTTAACCTAGACTTTTTTGTGGGAAATTTGTTGAGTGGTTCCAGCTGCATTAGAGCTGAACACCGAGGAAATATATTCGGTAATATATTGACGTCTTACGCCGTATGATACTTGCTTTTTTTGATTTTTACTTTTACAAGGGTTATAGGTATGATAAGAATATTACGATAAGAGCTACTTGCCGCGGCCCGACAATATGTATATAGGTAGGCACATATTATTTATTAGGAAATGGGACAGTCTAAAATATTATCATGATAATGATAATTAGTGTGATATCCATATTGTGAGGCGGTTATGCATATTTACCAGTTATTCGAGGTACGGTAATGATAGGTATGGAAGCAGAGTTACACCGTACTACCTAGATACCGGGATAATGGATGTGACGTCTTAGTATTATGCAGTTATCAGCTAAAACCACAAAACTACAATTCAGCCACAGACTTTACGAAGAGATATATGTATTTATCCATCATCGCCCCTCCAACTTGTCGTAAGACACCGACAACAAACAGGTCCGGACTCCCGCCTACCGCCTCCCGCCTCCCGCCCCCCGTTGTTGAGTTCAAGTTTATTAACCTTGACCAATGCCATTGTTTCAATGCTGTCCAAGTCCGCGGGACTTAGCACTCCCATAAACCCCATAAACCCCATAAACCCCATGAAAACATATTATACTCGAATATGCCACCGCCCAACACTCCGGAAGAAGGGCTAATAGCTACCACCGCAACCCTCGCTCTCCGACCTTTGATGGGTAGTGATCCTACCGCCACTTCCCTAGATCTCCGAGCCCTTGAATACGAAGATAGCGTTGACGAGAACCTCATATGTCCCATATGCCGAGTCCCATTCATATCTCCGGTTATCACAAATTGTGACCATGTCTTCTGCCATAGATGCATCGTTCAAGCCCACGCTCTAAACCCCGTCTGCCCCGTCGACCGGCTTCCTTTAAAGCTCGTGTCCGAGACACGACCCGCGCCTAAGATTGTCCATAACCAGCTTGATAATCTATCCGTTAAGTGCCCGAATAGTTCCCGCGGCTGTGCTCTTATAGTTTCTCGATCGTTAGTCGAAAATCACGTTGCGCGGTATTGTGATAAGACACTTGTACCATGCCCGCACCCGTCTTGCAATAAGTCGGTAATCCGAAAGGATATCGGGAAAGGATGTCTCCACTACGATGTTAAATGCGAATACTGCGAGCAAGTAAGGCAGAAAGCGGATATAGAAGAACACCAGGACACCGAATGTCCGAATCGGAAGACGGAATGTGAATTGTGTAGTATTGAGTATGTACGGCACAAGCAGGAGGAACATTTAAAAGAGTGCCCCGAGGCCCAAACCAGCTGCAAGTTTGCCTTATTTGGCTGTGAGAAACTTGTCAAGCGCTGGCAGCTGGAGGAGCACGCATTGAGGTGTGCTTATCGAGTTGTTGGACCCGTAGGAGAGCAGCTGGCCGAACTTCGAGCCGAGCTTACCACTCTCCAAGAGAGGGATCGACTAAAAGATCGACGGATCAAGTTCCTCGAGAACCGAGGATTTCCGCTGCCGACACCGACCTCGCCAGAGCCCATGTCGGATATCAATTTACCAGAGAACAGCTCAACCCATGAGGACAGCGCACCTTACGAGTCTCGAGATCAGTATTTCTTATCCCTGTTCGAGGCCATGGAGTCTAAGGTTGAGCGCCTTTCTACCGCGCTCAATGAAGTCGAGGGGCGACATTCGATGATGCTTTTCAACGAGAGCTCGCAGATCAAAGACCAGCTTACTGAGATCCGGAGCACCATGGGCGTGCTCGGGATGCATGTTAGGTGGCTCATGAATTTCAGGCTGCAAGAGAGAGGCAGGGCCGGGACATCCTCTCCGTCCATGCCAAACTCCTTCTCTGGCAACCAGGCGAACATTATCGACGACAATATATCCCGACGTATGATCGTTAACTTACGAGAGCACCCGCCTCGGTTATAGGCAACTATATTAGTTGTTGCATGCTTAAGATGAACAAGCTTCGAACCACCTGAATTACTTTACAGGTATCTGAAGAGGTTTACCTTATCTCTGTAGGATGGTTCGGGTGGTGTTTCAAGCCCAAGCAGAATAATGTCTGAATAATGTTTGGAGTTTTACGGTATAAACAGCGCAGCAATTCAATGGAACGGAGTTTGTTATGTCTAATTTACTCTCAATTTGGTATCAGGGTTTACACAACTTGTATAGACGACAGAACATGCTAGGAAAAAAAACAATCATACGGCTCATCGTCTATGTCTTGTGTTGTCTATAGAGAGACGGCAAGAGTCATGAAATTTTCTATCGAATCACTCCTCTAGCTGCTCTGCAGAAAGTCGAGAAAGTAACTACACCCACCCCAGCCTAGACAGCGGTAGTAGTAAGTGGGTTCGAATCCCACTGCGATCAACCAAAGTTGGCTATCTGGCGTTGTAGCTGCCTACCTAGCCATAGCCCTAATAGACGTAAACGTTCTAATCATCCCCATCATCGTCATCATCATCACCGTCATCGTAGACAGAAGTAGCGGTTGATTCTTCCACCTCCAATTGTTTCCACCACTGTGCCTCTTCTATCTTTGATAGTCTGTAGGAGTCAAGTTCATGGTAATCCCAATGAATGCTCTCTTGTGGCCATTCGGTCCGAGGCAGCACCTCTCCAACAAAATGCGGATGATCTTGATCGAACAGTGGGCGAAGAAGCGGTCCAAATCGGGATTGTAACTCTGAACGATGGTGCGCGTTTGTGAGGACGCCTAATTCTAGAATATAGTCTATGGCGGGTTGCAAGATATGGCTTTGATCTGGGAACCAAACTGAAACCAACGCTCTTAAGTCAATATCACAACCGTGATTGCTGATCATTCTAAGTGTTTGTGGGGATGCCTCGATTGTCAAAAATGGCATATCTCTTCCTAGTTGTATCTTCCTTGCTTCGTTTCCTTTCTGTATTGACGGGCATTCTGATCTGAAGCGTGCCTTTAAAATGCAACTTCCTAAGTCGCGCGGTTGATAGATACCTCTACTTATCACGATAGCAAACCTTGGGTTTACACCATGATAGAGCATCAATGCGACGACAGCCAGACTTGGTGTATATAAAATGCACCAATCTTTAAGAATATGGTGAAACTCGGGCGCAGTAATATTATGTCCCATCACAGAATCGGGTGAAGCACCTCGGTCAAGGAAGGTCTGAAGTACTCTAATGGCTTTGGATGGTATAATATGTGGGCTCATAAGCTGGCTTTGTCCAATATCAAATAAACACCAGGAAGCACATAAGTCTATCATTTCGGAGTCTGTGTCTGCCTCTAAGGGAAGGTTTTCGTAGATTCCAATCAGTATGCAAATTATAATGATGACATTTTCAGGGGGATATTGAATTACCCTGTTATCATAAATGGTACGAAGCATACAAGGGCGGGTTCTCAAGCTAGCTACTGTGCGGCAGGTGTGGTCCAAGAATTGACTAAAGCGCGGACGAGCCCGGTGTTGCTCACGATTGTTTTGTCGGCAAACAATCCATAGGATATCTTGTTGAAAAGTTGGGTGGGAAGGGTAATAAAAGAAACCTGCACTATCCTCGATAACATTGCCCCAGCTTATGGACCTTTGAAGAGAGAATAACTTGGGAGAGAAATAGGCCATAGGGAGACGGATACGCTTCAGCTGGCCCAAATATGTCTGGCAAAATGCGTCAAAAGGATCAAATTCTTTCAGTACAGACTCCGTCTCGGCCTTAAAATGTTGGCTTTCTAGGAACTCTGCGATAGACCGATGTATAAGGCGAACCACATCCCCCAGCATGTTCGGGTATGTAGTCTTAGCGGGAGGTTCACGTAGTTCGAGAAGTCCTTTGCATACACCATATACTCGTCTTTTGCTTCTTTCTAATCTTTCTCCGTGCTCCGAAGTCGTGAATAGTCTAACAGGCCAGTCTATTGCAAAGTTCCGGTTCTCGATATATTCTTCTAGGAACGAGTATTGCATTAGGCAGATTTGGTTACCATGTGTAGTGACGAAGGAAGCCAGAGAGAGCATGCTATATGCTAGTCTTCGGTTATTGGTAGGAATCGAGTCCAAGAGTTGTTTAAGCACTGGAGTGAAAGTGCTAATATTAGCCACCATGATAATAATAGTAATATAATCATGTTTCATAAAGCTGGTACTTACTAGGCTCAAGGTCAGTGGGAAGAGACCTGACAAGCCTTATGAGGTCTTGTATCCGGTCACCATCCGCAATTCCATTTTCGATATGCCGAAGAACAAGAGATACCCATAAGAAGACGCCGTCTGAATCCCTAACAATGTCGCCTTCCAAATCCATGGTCTCGCATGTGTTTGATAATTCGTCATCATTATTCAAGCTGTCACTATTTCTCACTAAGGCATCGAGATTCATCTCGCGAAGTCGGTCTCTGACGAATCGCTGGATATCAGACCTTGTAATGTCGTGCAGTCGGATTCTAGGACAATTCTTAAAAGCATCCTGGAATATCGGCCATTCCCGGCTTGAAATGCAGAGCTTTATGTCCTGTGTTCCGTTACTCCATCTAACTAGTTGCTTGGTCAAGTCTGCATGGTGCCCTTCGAACTCGTCGAGGCCATCTATAAAAAGTACAAACTTATGCTGTCCATAAGTCTGGTTTTCCATGAGCCTCTCGAATGCTTGCCGGCATTCACAATGTTCAACGTGAACGTTTTCTCTATGCATTGATTCTTCCCACTGCTCTGGGAATGCGAGGCGCACAAGTTCAGGACATTCTGAGAGGAGGCAATGCAGTAACCCTCGAATCAAGCCATTGGTATTTTTCTGCAGAGCAGACCCTGGCTTCCAAAAAAAGAATCTACCCAGCACGAGCTTCTTCTTGTCTGCCCACATTTCTAGGTAGTCCTTTGTTTTGAGATGCCGAACAAGGTACTTCATTAGTGTCGATTTCCCAGAACCTGGCTTGCCCGAGATGTGAAATATTCCTGTGCCCTTTTTGAGCCAAGTAATAAAGTTATCCCTGGCTTCGGTCATGACCTGACATGTTGATTCAGGCATTTCCTCTACGCTTGAAATAACGGGTAGTAATGGTTTTGAAGCATACCGAGGTCTTTCTAAAAGTTTGACGGAGTTTTCACTCTCCGCTATGGACAACCTATCGTCTTCCATGCCCCAACTAAGGCTCGAGCTATCACTTAGTTGCTCTTCTAGATCGTGAGTGACAGAGGAAGAATCATGGCCACTCTCTTTGGTAGTGTATACCGGTCTTGTGATATCGCTACTAAGAGTTGACCTGATAGAACCCGCTTTGCTAGCTTTATTTGACCGTTGTGAGGTATAGCTCGGACTTCGATGACTTTCATTATTAATCTCGTGATCACTGTGGTCTTCTGGGTATTCGTCATCGTCATCACTCATTTCGGGTTCAGTATTGTCGTCTTTAACTACATCAGTGGCACTAATGTCGAAAATCCAGTCGAAGGTTCTCTCATGAGCTTCTTCGATATCTTCGAATCTTTCGTTCATCAGTTGAAAGCGTAGTGCGTCTAGAACCCTAGCCTGGCGTGTTTTCAAGATAGCCTCATCGCTTAGTTGAACCAATGACCGGATCTGGCCCAGTGCTTCGGTACTAAGGCAAGAGACGTTGGTACCTTGACGTAGAGCTTCGATGTTCCTACTAAGCGACTGTAACTCATCTTTACTAGCTTGGCCGCTTTTGAGAAGCCTGTCGAGGCGTTCTAGCGAGTCGGATCTACGTTACATCGGTCAGAAATCTATGATGTTTGTTGAAGGTTCCTCTTACTTTATCGAACTGAGAAGTTCCAAGCCTAGCTGCTGTTTACAACGATCCAATCTCTTTTCCAATTCGGACTTCTGGTCGCTCTTCCGCCAGTTATGTATTGCAGCTTTAAACGCATGTCGTCTAGAATTTGGGTCTTTAGCCTTCAGCTGATCGAGCAACTTCATAAGCTCCACCGACGCAACTTCGCATTCAGTAGCGACATCATAAAGAGGGCTATTCTGCCGTGAAGAACCAATTTGTTTGGCCCCTTTCAACTCGGCAGTGAGTTGTTGGAGCCGTCCCGTCATAGAAGATAAATTTTTGTTATCCTCACTGGCACCTGACTTTGACTCGTAGATGTTCTTGGACAGGGAAATTAGTTTGAACCCAAACTCTACAAAAGTGATAATGTTGCCTGCGAGGCCAATTGCCGCGAATGGGTCCATGTCGCCAACAACCTTAGCGTGCTAGATGCGAGTGGACGATGAGGTTATTGAAGACTGGTGTGGAATGGAGGTGGAAGGTTGAAGGTTGAAATAGAAACTGGTCAAGATGGGGTATGCTCAAGCACAGCCTCAGAGCCTGCTTCGCTGTCACAGCCACTGTATCGTTGAGCGAATCGTCGCTATTTATTAGGTAGTGTTGCGCAAGCTTGTTATTGGATATCAAGTAGGTACCTAACTATTCACTATGATAAGCCTAGCAGTCTGCCTGCAAGAAATATTGGCCGTCTGACCACGTTGGGGGCGGGCTTTTGGGGCTCCATGGCTACCTCTATTGGGCATTGCAACCACGATCTCGGAGTGGTGTCAAACTAGGTACACAGGAATGTCATTCATATACACTCACCCAATATAATCTACCTATATAATAGGGGAACAAACCCATGTAGATCTATCTTAAAAGACATTGATTCGTAGGATATAAACCTACACGACCCCTTTTCAGCTACCCCAATAATCATAGACCAGGGACAAAACCCTCAGCTTGGACATCCCAACTCTCGGGAAAATGCATCCCAGGCTCACCATCCCATCCCCCCGCCATCATAGCCATAGCCAACAAGAACGAACTCGACCCCGGAAAATAGGGGGTCGGCACCCGCGATCCTCCAACGGGATACCCCGCATCGTCGAATTCGAAAAGGGGGTGGAGTAGATACGCCACGGCCTGATCAATGTCCCCGAGGCGAAGAGAGTTCACTATGTTGGTTTAAATAAGCGTCCTGAAGATGATATGAGGGCCTAGCTTAGGGTAACTTACTAGCCAGCATCGGAAAATCCCAACCCCAGCAATCCTTCAAGTCCCAGAGATCCCGAATTTTATCTGCCGTGTTCTTCACGATTGTCATGTTTAGAGGTGGCCCGCTGCTCGGCGGGGGGAGCAGGCCAAATATTGCAGACAGTGCCGGATGGTCTTGGACGGTGGTGTCGTTCCACATATTCGGAATACCCTCGTATACGGCGAATGCGTCATCCGCGATAGGTAATGGTGCTAGATTGTTTCGTATATCGATCCATTTACGAGGTACTGTTTGGTTCTGTCTTTGTTTCCACTTGATAGCGACGTCCAGACCGAACCGCCAGTAGGCCAGCTCGAACGCAGGGTTGATCGTCGCATTGGGGTTTGTGTTCTCTGAGGCCGGATACATAGGCGGTCCTAGATCGCAGAGGGCAGTTGATTCGTTGAAGAAGGCGTATGATGCCATAAAGTCAGCAGTAGAAGTGAGAATCTTGTCCCAGGACTTTAGTGTTGTCTCGTTGGGGAAAGACCTGTACTCGATCTCGGCAAAGTACATCGGATGAGGCTGCTGCCAGATAAGCAGCGAGTTGATTTCTCCGGGGGCTGACCTTCCGGTAGGATCGGTCATCTTGCCCCAGCGAGCACCGTCGTAGTACTGGAGTGTCGCTCGCTCTATTGAGGAGCCCAAGTATTCGGAATACATGGTCGGGAGGCTACGCCATAGCAATGGAAATTGATTCCATCGAGCAAAGTGGAGGAGATGCCACAATATCATCTCGAGCTGTTCAGGAGAGTCAGTGCTTAATATGACCAGGTCGTTCTTCACGTAGGTTACAATAGTTCACAAGACTCACATGAAACTTGCCATACCATCCGTTATTTACCAAGCCTTAAACTATTAGTATGAAAAAGTCATTATCTATTACGGAGGGAACATAAGGAGAATTAAACTTCTCTTACCAGATTCTGTTCCAAAGTTAGCGAAAGTAATGCTTGGGCATGAGACACTTACCCTGTGATGGATATGAGGAAGCCGAGTTAACAGCTGTAAGATATTGGGATAATATCGTTCTCCGTTGCAATTCTATGGCATTGGGAGACTTGACTCCTGTCAAATCAATGAAAGCACCAGAGTTCCAGAAAGACTCCCACCAAGATGTAGATGCAGACGCAACATGACCGAAAGACGGTATATGCGTACTCGGAGCCAGAGAAAAGGCTACCGATAACTTAACCCTCTTAGTTTCCCGTGATGGATATAGCACGTAACGATGAGTCCCCTTAATCGGCCCGGAAATTTCAGCAGGAGAATCCCACGATATCGAAACATAGTACGAGGCATCATCGATATCATGCCGAATAGTTGCTGTGTTTTTCCCGTGCTGTAGTGTGGTAGTGTGCTGATCGGTAGCGTTGAAAACACCAACAAAAGGGGCGTCAAATTTGTTCCGCGTCGGTAGAGGAAAGTCGAAGAATATGCCCACAGATTCTGTACAGAAGAGTTCCGACTTTATGGAAATGCTGACTGTGTCGGAACTTGTATCTGCCCATGTCTCGACCTCAACAGGGGCCTTGTTGTAAGTGAAAGAAGATGATATTTTCCCCGTCCAGAGGTCGAGTATCTGAGACTTGTCTTCTAGCAGCTCCTCGGTCACATTATCTCCACCAAACCAGAGCCCAATCGTCCCTAAGTTAATACGTTGGGGATTTTGTATTAACCAGTTGGATATTTCACTCTGTGCTGGGTTGGGCTGGTTGTAATTGACTAGTCGACCATGGGTATACCAGTCCACGCCCGTGAAGTCTAGATCACATTAGAGTAGAGTTTTCGTCTTGGGGTTGGCTTGGTACTTACCATCTATCGAGGTCTGGCCAGTGGTGGTTGGAAGACTGAAGTTATGCCAACCCCAAGTAGACATTGTCGCGAAGGGGCTGAAAGTCTGAAGACCCGTTACGTCCGCCCCAAACGCGAAGTTGCCATTCCCAACTTGCAACGGAGTAGTCTTAGAGCTAGCATTGCGATGAGGATTGAACGATCGAACAACTTTACGTCTGTTAATCTCGCAAGTAGCTGGTAGGCCCTGGAGGGCTACTAGCAAGAGTGTAAAGATCTGTCTTAACATCGTTACAATGCACGACGAGAACAATTATTATAGAAACAAGAATCTATACATATATACTTATAGTTAGATGTACCCATCATACCATGCTGTCACTAAATATAGTACATAAATTATAGCATAACTATCAATAACTCAATAACACCGTACTAAGGCTTGAAAAGAGCTCGACTGCAACCACTGGTGGAGACTCCAATTACCCGGATCTCTCTAAAACCTGGAGAAGCACGAGGGATTCCCCTTTGCGGGGTCTAGCTTAACTAGTTCTCGTGGGTTTTCGGTGAGTTAATAGCCCGATGGCAGACTGTCGTATACGTGAACGAGAAATGTATGGGCAAGTGTCAAAAAGCCCTTGGCCTTTGCTATTTGGAGAGCAGAGCTGCAATTTTGTAATATAAGAAGTAGGCTTTGAAAACTACGATCTCACCAATACAGATAGTCAACCAGTCCATTGAAATGAATAGAAGATGGTCTCGAACACGAACTTTAGATATTTTATTAAACAAGAAATGTGGTGTAGGATGTCGAATTGATGTAAGAGACGGGCCTCTTTTTTGCTTCTGTGGTACTTCAAAGAATCCCTAAATTGAAGCTACCATGCCTAGTAGGGATCCTAAGCTTTGATAATGCAATGAAAAATTAAAGTAAGAAAATTAAAGTAAGATGAGGTCAGAAGATTTGAAGAAAAGCGTTTACCCAGGAAGCGGGCGACAGCAGGGAACCCCTGCGTCAGATCAATGTGGAGGGGACGAGGGGACGAGTGCCTGCCCGCCGGCATTTAAATGGTCCGTGCACAGCATAGCAACCAAGCAAAACATCCCAATTCATTTACATACCTAACCTAACCTAGGTACCTACCTACCTACCTTATACATATATCAATGCCATCGTCGGACACAACTTTACCGTTACAACAGACACACACACACACATACAATTACTCAACAACCAGCTGCCGTGCTCTTATCCATAGTCACCGTACTACGCCGCACTTCGAACCAAGCCCTGATTAACACCATATAGCAAGGTAAGTCCACACGTTTGTTTACCACGTCCCTCGTGTTATCTACCGCACGACCGAATCCCAGCCCCGCTAACACCACCGTAATGGCGCAGTCGATAGAACCACCAAGCTCGAATTCCCCCCTGCGAATTATCGGGGAGAAGATGACTTCCTTCGTCACCACCGTGTAAGTCGATGCCAAAATAACCCACTTATAATATATATATATATATACCTAATCAACACCCTCCCCACTAACCAAAACAAAACCAAAACACAGAAACCAGCGCGCGCGCAACCAATTCCGCGCCCGCGGCGGCAAGGGCGGCAACACAAGCTACCAGCTGCGCCAATACGCCGAAGCGACCCTCGGCGGCGGCAGCCTGCGCAAGGTCGTCAAGCTGCCGGAAGGCGAAGACGAGAACGAGTGGCTGGCGGTGAACATGGTCGACTTCTACAACCAGGTGAACCTCCTGTACGGCGCCATCACCGAGTTCTGCTCGCCGCAGTCGTGCCCGGAGATGAAAGCGACCGACGAGTTCGAGTACCTGTGGCAGGACGGCGAGACGTACAAGCGGCCCACCAAGATGGCCGCCCCGGACTACATCGAGCAGCTCATGTCGTGGGTCCAGGCCTCCATCGACAACGAGTCCGTCCTGCCCTCCCGCATCGGCGTCCCCTTCCCCAAGTCCTTCCCCGCCCTCGTCCGCCAGATCTTCAAGCGCATGTACCGCGTCTACGCCCACATCTACTGCCACCACTACCCCGTCATCCGCGAGCTCGGCCTCGAGCCTCACCTCAACACCTCCTTCAAGCAGTACGTCCTCTTCATCGACGAGCATAACCTCGCCACCGGCAAGGACTTCTGGGGGCCCCTCGGCGACCTCGTCGAGAGCATGCTGCGTAGCGATTGAGTTGGTTCCAAGTCTCGACGAGCTTTAGGAGATAATGACTGATGGGTAGATGCGTCGATGATGATGCTTGCGCGAAGGTAGAATAGTCATGTTGCATCTTTTCGGGTTTGGCGTTTAGGGGGAACATCAGACTACAAGGTTGCTTTGCTAAGGATAGATTAAAGGGTAATTCGCTGCTCGCAGCACGGGCTGTGATGCTGTCATATGGAATGATTACCATTCGGCCGTTGCAGTTGCACTTGTATACTATTGGCTGTGAGTCGTGCCGGAGTTATGCGTGGCAGGGGTATCCGATCCGAGGGAGCATCATATCACTTTGATTCTGTCGTGGCATGGATAACGTGCATTTATTGATTTATACATGCTAATATCGTCCTGCGTGTCCCTTTGGAAATAATGTGCTATTCCAGTCATAGTTCCCCGGACTTGTTGTAAGATTTGTCCGCCAAATATGTTGCCTAGCTGTCCCCTTTTCAGGTTACCGTGCTAATCTAGGCTGTTGCATGACCCTTACCAACGCTACATCAAGTATATGTTATCGTACTAAAGCATCGTACGATAGCTAATTAACCCGTCACGAGTACCTATTCCTTGAGAGCGTTGATTCGCTTTTTGAAGAATTCAAACGCTGAAAAGAACACTGCATTGACGGCCGCAGATCGGCCCATAGACACGCCAAGTCCGCGATACATGTCTCGTCTGAAAAACTGTATCTTCGGGACGGGCACTTTCTGGCCCTTGGAATACATCAGTGCATTCCGCTGGTAGATGCTCTTCACGGAATCGATGGGGTCTAGGAAGGAGTTAGTTTGAAATTCAAACTGACGTAGGGGGTACACACAAATCAAAGCCCACGATACTATGCCGCACAGAGCTCCAGCGGCAAGGACGGCAACAGGATTCTTATGTGCATCCTTTCCGCTAAAGGTCGTTAACAGCTGCTTGCTGCTTTCATATGTAGCAAAATAGATTCCCGTTCCGAGGGTATCTCTCACTGTAGCTGTGTTAACTGGTGGTGCGGATTATTCTTTAATGGGAGCCGTCTTACATAAATGTAGGTTTAATCCGGTGTACATTCCACTAAAGCCTCTATGCTTAACTATGTTGGCAAGAGTCTTGAAGGTTCCTTTATTATGATAACTGAGAGCAATGGCTTGCCGCTGCGGATCTGCGTTCTTCTGCTTCGCCATGAGAACTGACACTTGAGCGCTGAGTTTAGTTAACTCGAAAGGACCTGGTTTTGCGTCCGTCAGTTCTAGTTCGAGTCGTATCTCTAGAGTTACTGGGTTGTCTTACATGCAATAAATGTGATGCCAGAGCCAGCTGTGGCTCCAGCAGCCCCGAAGCAAGCAATAGTACCCAAATTCGGGTATGCGCCATTCTTATTGACATGTTCGAGAGGACAGAAGCCGACGTGCTTCTTCATCCAGTCGGAATAAACGTATTTAGAGTGTTGGTAGATGGAGAAAGATATGGTTCGCACAAGAGTAACACTGGCTAGGGGAGCAGTTACACCTACATGGCAGCGTGGCGTTAGCTATATCGTCGTTGGCGGAAGGACGACTACGAGCTTCGTGGTACGCCCGATCTCGAGTCACATACCTCGAAAGAAACCTCGAATACCCTCCGAATTGTACGTGACGCGTACACAATCCAAAGCACCGGCATAGGGATATGTCTGCAAACGAGTCTTCACACTATCGAGAGGAAAAGCAGTGACAGTCGACATAACACTGGAGATGCTCGCAGCCGTCTCCGTTCGGTAACGTTTTATCCACCTTCGTGGTTTCTCACTTCCGCTACTGAGCTGAGGCATGGTCCGAGTCCGGATCGTGGAGCTGGTGACATCTTGGAAATTGGACTCAGCTGGCATGGCTCGCTTGTTTAGCAGCAGAAGCTGTATTGCGGGGAAGCTTCAGACAATGGCCTCGTAATGAGGACCAGAGTCATCGGCGTGGTCGCGATACAATAGCGTCTCCTGCTAGCAAGAGATATGCCATCAAGATCCCGAACTACGAGGACTCGATGGGTTTTTGGGATGCGGGGTCGAAGGGGTCGATCGCAGAGAAAAGGAAGATTGAAAGGTATGAGTTTTAGTTTAAAGTTGTTGTCTATAGACAAATTGCTAAAGACAAATGCTAAAATATTGTAGAAGTATTGTATTTCATCTACACACGACACGGAGATAATGTGTATGATGTGTATAGAAGTAGAGCTGACTGCCGTCTACGTACTGCAAACGGGCCAATTGAGCTTGAGGAAGCTAAGATTTGTCCAAAGTCTGCTTTTCTGCGGGGTTTGCGCAATCATACAAAGGATGATATTGGACCCCGGAAGTTTACGTAGTTGTAGATTGTATGGATGGGATTGAGAAGCTGGGCGGGAACAAAAAGTTGAAATAGAGGCTAGGGCCATTGGGGGAGGGGGGGGGGGAAAGAGGGTAGGTAGGGGGTAGGTATGTATGTACAACTACAAGGTACTTCTTATAGACCCCATGCCGGGCATGATGTGTGGATACGTAACTTAAATACTAAAACAAGCTAGTGCAGTAAAAGAACGGTTAGAGGAGGGGAAATCGACTGAGAGTGGACGGTTGTTGAAGTCACCAGTTACATAGAAGATAGTGGTCCAACATACCTACCTAGTACCTAGTGTAGCAAGCTTCGAGTGCTTGGAATACCTATAATTCTCCACTAATCCATTAAATCAGTCACTTACATGCACTATGTACTAAATGTACAACTACACGTATGGCCATGTATATACATGTGTAATACGCACTGCCAATGACGATATTCTTCTTCTTCTTCATGTCCGCAGCTCTTTGTCTTATCCGTACGAATTCAGTTGATCGCCCGCTATGACCTCGACTACCTTTTACCCCGATACGCCTCTTCCTCTACTAGGCAGCTGTCCTATGCAGGTTCGAAATAGCTGATAGATGGTTGGTCAACAAATCGGGAAAGTTGGAGTTACCACCTTAATGAATGCGAAAGATCCAAGTCCATATCCTCCACCGGGATAGCATGCTATTTAACCAGCATACAAAGCCAATTGCCTCGAGCATGAAAAGCCATTATATTTAAGCTCGGAAATTTCGTGGTTCGTTTCGTTGTCTGTTCACTATATCCGCGTGATGAGGACCCTGACTCAGGCCCTTGAATTCGGAGCACTTTAAGCTTCTGCATGCAACCCATCGAAGTCTGCCCCTAAATCGACTACAGCCACGTTTTCGTGGTGTAGGCCGGATGCTCTTCGTGAGGGGCGCACATCAAATGTGACATACTTATTGTTTAGATTGGCGCGGAGGCCTCATGTCCATTTTGGACTTAAGTGCGAGGGTCCCGGCGCCGCTGGCTAGAAAGTGTTTATGTTCGTGCGTTATCCTATCGTAAGCACAAACCCATGGATTTGTTAAGCATAGCGATAGTCATGTCATAATGCTTATAGGCCGTTTTTGAAATGAAACTCTCCAACTCGGTTCGTTTCCTAAGAGCTAGTTAGCTATCGATCGATAAAACGAATACTAGAGGGATAGCTTTACCTAGGCGCATGTATTGAATGCTCGACCATTTTCCAGGGCATCCGAGAAGCATAGTATCGGTAGTAGGCCACTACTAAGAGATTTTTGAGGATATTATGCTCTAACCCACGAGTCCTAGCAGCAGCTTCGAGAAAACGCAAGGTTCTAGCCGTGTTTCGAGGATCAAACTTGGCCCTCTCCTCACGGAATGCCGCTCTCAGTTGGTCTCGAGCTACATAGCGAGCTGGCTTTGAAAACTGCACAGCATGAAGGAGCCCGCGATATAGATGACGGTATGCATGGATGACTTTGAGATCAGCCATTGTTGAAATCCCTTAGAATCCATCCCTCGGTAGTGTTTTGTTACTTTGATTGTTGCTGCACGATTGCGCATTTGCGTAGCCCAAAAAAAAAATGAAAAAAGATGCACTATGCCAAGACGTCCTATCAGCCGCTGCCGAGGCCGGGTTACTGACATACATGTACTTTCCAATACTAACGCGGTAGGTACATGGATATTACATATACCTTTATATTGTAGTCTTCGTGTATACGTGCTCTCAAATCGTGCTGTAATATACATAAATATACTAATTCAATAGACGCGGTAGTGTGGTAATGCAACGGGGTATATCGCTGTGCTAGGGCTGCTAGGAAACGTTAAATCGATTTAATGCCATGTTTCGATCGGATCAACGATCCACTTTGATGTCACTGTCTTCCACTCAAATAATCCAATCGTCGCGAATACCGTCCTGTGGCTTACCCAGAAGGCCGTTCATCCCAAGCATTCGGACGGGATATCTTGCTATGCATACAACTCTTGCATCAATTTTTTTTCTCTTCCTATCTCTATTTTACCTAGAACTTGTAATTATTACTTTTTTGCTTTTTTGCTTTATTCCTGTCCCGGTGACTTTGACAATGTCAAGTCTTCGTAACTAAATTCTCCGTCTCCTTTTCTGATGGCGTCGCTCGTTACCGACTTTCTTGTCAACCCGGTCATACGACAAGCAAGACGGTTCTCACGATCATCAGGTAACCATACCACTTCCGACTCCGTCTCACCTGCCGAAACACCTAGCGAACACAAAGAATGCCAAGACGATGCTAGATCAGAGACAGAAGAGGATTCATACTTGGACGACGAAGTAGATGAGAGCATACCGTCGTCTCCCTCGTCACGGAGCTCCGTCCACCCAAACCCACATAATGAAGTAGCTGACCTGGATGAAAACATCGCCCAGTTCAATGCCATAAATCGTACCATCGCCCACAATCCCGATACGCATCTCTGCGGCCGTGACATTCAAAATTTCGACACACATCTCAGTTCGACGCCTATAAGTAGCTCCACTATGGCAGCAGATAGACTGTTATCACCTGCCGATCTTTCTTCGAGGATAGAACGAAGAAAGTCGTTACCAGAGGATGATGGGATGAGTTCATTGAGGAAACGTGTATTCGCCATCCAAGCACAGGATGTTGAACCAGTCGAGAAAGCCCGTTTAATGCACCAGCTTCTAATAGAAGGCTACACGAAGTCAAGAAAGGTGGCCCTAATAGAACGACCCCTAACACCCTCTAGCCCCACAACTTCAGACCAACGACGATCCCAAGGTCCTTTAGAATCCTTCAAGTTCTGGCAGAATACTTCAGAGGAGACGGTAACACTAGAGGAATTTGATTTGACACCCGAAGACCTTCAGCCTACGTTTGCGCCACCGAGGGAAATATCAGAAGAATCTGGTGAATATGCAGAAGATCCTGAAGACGATCGACCTCTCGGTTGCGAGCATTATAGGCGAAATGTTAAACTACAATGCTCCACATGTAATCGGTGGTACACATGTCGTTTCTGCCATGACAAGGTAGAGGATCACAATCTGATCAGAAAAGATACTAGAAACATGTTGTGTATGTATTGCGGCACTGCCCAAAGGGCTAACGATGTTTGCATGTCGTGCGGAATCTCAGCTGCTCGCTATTACTGCAATATATGCAAATTATGGAACGACGATCCGGACAAGCCTGTCTACCACTGCAATGACTGTGGCATCTGCAGGATTGGAAGGGGGATCGGTAAAGACTTCTACCATTGCAAGGTGAGATAGCTAGTTCCAAGTTGACATTATATTTGTGCTGATCAGCTAAACCAGACTTGCTGCGCTTGCATCGCCATAGGCCAGGAGAAAGACCACAAGTGCATCGAGAGGTCTATCGACTGCGACTGTCCTATTTGCGGTGACTATATGTTCACATCTCCCAAGGCCGTATGCTTTATGAAATGCGGACATAGTATTCATCGTCAGTGCCATGATGAACATAGAAAAGTTGCTTATAAATGTCCGATATGCAACAAAAGCTTGGCAAACATGGAGTTGCGATTTCGGAATCTTGATATCGCAATCGAAACGCAGCCCATGCCACCCGAGTTTCAGGATACGCGCGCGTTGATTCTATGCAACGACTGTTCTACCAAGAGCACAGTCAAATACCATTGGCTAGGTTTAAAGTGTGGCCTCTGTGCTTCTTATAATACCGCACAACTTCAGATACTTGGCATGGCAGACGAGGCAATCGAAACTGACCTGCTTGCGCGGGAAATAGATTTTTCCGAACTTACAGCTTTACGAGGTATTGCAGAAGGGGTTGATGGTGCTCGGGCTCGTGAAATAAGGAGGCGTCATTCGTCTACTGTCGCGCGGTCGACAATCAACCAATCCATCATAGAGTCGGATTGCCCCGGTAGACTCGCGCGCTCTGTGTCCCCACCTACTGGTCTAGCGGCTTGGAATGCTCTTGCGGGACACTCTCTCGTGGAAGCTGATGATGAGGATAGAGAGGATATATTGGGGTTTTGGAGTCGGCTTCCTCGTAGTATAACGTCGGACGATGATGAGGACGACGCAGATGATTCCGATGGCGAATCTATATCGTCTTCGGAAGACGAGGATGAGGAGGACGAAGGAGACGATGACGAGATAGATGACTTCGAGCTGCTTGGGCACCGCTAAACATAACGGATTGGAGTCGTACGTAGTGGCTTAGGATTGACATTGGGATGGCGTTCAGGTACGGGGGCATTGAGCGCATGACGAAATTCTAGCAGGGTTTGGGCAAAAATAGTTGGCATCCAGTATACAGCAACGGTTGGGCATGCAAATTGGTATATATTAGATATTAGGTGGTTATAGAGGAAGGAAGTGGTATTCTGTCTCGCCCATCCCGGGTGCCCGCGAACCTCAGGAGAGTGTTCATGACTACGTATACATTGCATACAAAAACACTCAAAAATACGTCATTGTTCTATAAATATACCATGCTTCTATGGTGTTTATGAGTGTAGCTAGTGAACATGAGTAAAACTCCGAACTCCTTGGCTATGCGGGATACCGAAAGGGCGTACTAGTCGTATCGCATATTTCATCGGCCAGTGCTTTGTGCGAAGTCTGCCTTTTGTGCCTCCTTGCGTAGAAATTGGACCACGCTCTGAGATATATAATGAATTGTAAATTAGTTCTCTGGTTAAGGACCACGTAAATCAATCAGTAAGAGCTCGTCTGGGCTCTCGGACATACCGCGAGGGCTTCTGGGTTCACGCCATTCTCGATCATGGAGATGCAGATGGACAGCGTGCGGCGGTCGAGATGGCAATTCTATCCGTTTGTTAGTATTAAGCTAGGAGTTCATTTTTATCGACTTACTAGGATGGTGGATATCTCATGCAAGATGTCGACGGCTTGCTGCGCGGCCTGCTGCTTTTCGTTGTCGTCTCTGGCGGGACCGGCTGGCGGCATCGTGCACTTGGAGTTTGTTGATGAGAAGAGAGTGGTTAATAGAGACTGGGAGGTAGAGTATAAAATGGTGTCTAGAAGAATATCAAGATGGCTACGAATTGGTTAAGTTGTATGTAGGTAGGTAGGTATGTATGTAAGAGGATGGGAGACGCGTGGGGTCGCGAACATGGAATTTAGTGGTAATTGTTTGGTTGCAGCTGGTCGCAACTGGCTTTTTATGATCAAGATAAATGCATGAAGCCACAAACAACCTTCGAAGCTCTTAAAGGTACTTCATATTAGATCCCTTTCGAAATACATGTGTTCATTAGGCATTATTCATAAACTACCCCTTTTCCAGTTAAAGAGAGTAAGGCATTCTTTTTATGCCTAGGTAACCAGTCATAATATACATAATATACCCAACAACATATCAAGATCCCATAGCAACTAACGCAACTAACGCAACATCCGACTCCAGACGCCACCACAAGTAATAAAACCATACGTGAAGAGCAATGACTTCAAGACTGCATGGCCTCAACAAACAGCTCCCTCATGCCCTTTAATAGCACCGCCAAATCCCTCGTCTCGTTAACCCTCTCGAGCACACGATCGACCTTCTCGCGCTCGAGCTTCGGCCTGCAATGGCGGACGTCGTAGTCGCGAGACGAAGTACTCAGTTCGAACCAGGCCTCGCGATCCCAGTCCTTCTCGTCGACATGCGTATATACGAAGCGCAGGCGGTCTGTCTGCCCCGCCCCCTCGATCTTCAGACACAGGTTCTGCATCCAGAAGTCCAGCTCCGGCACGTTGAACCGCGACTGCGATTCTATGTACTGCGCGTGCGCCTGCTGCGCCGCCAGCCGCGCTTCGATTTCCTTCTGCGTCTCGGCGATCTGCTGCTGCAGGGCGTCCCGCGAGCGTTTGTTTCGGTCCCGTTGCTCGGTTAGCGAGGCGATTGCTGCCTGCATCTCCCGCGTCTCGGCGGCTTCTTTTGATATCATCTGCTGGTGCGTGTTGGTCTTATGCTGGAGGATTTCCATGTCCTTCTTCTTCATGCGCTGGTCCTCTGTTTCGTCGCAGCGCCCGTTAGTCTTCCTTGCTATACTGTGATATGCTATGGGCGCGTATTGGCTCACCTTGCAATTCGGCAACGTTCATTCGGAACTGATTGCGCTCTTCGAGGACGCGCTTTCGCCCCTGCTCGATGAAGGCGTCGAATTTCGCGCTGAACTTGGCCATGCGGTCGCGCAGCTCGTCGAAGCCGAAATTGATACTGGGGAGAGAGTCTGCCATGGAGGGAGCCGTCGCCGACATCGTTTGCCGGCCGCTGAGGCTTGCCGACAAGGACGATTCAAATGCAGATGCCATTTTCGGTTATTAGACTTTCGAGTTCGGTAATATATTTTTGCTTCGTCTGGTAAGTACTGAGGGACTAATCGATTTTGTTGTGTTGTGACAATTTGGTGGTTAGTGATATTAACTGTAAGTGCCTGTCAAATGCATTCGCAAATCCAAGTTCACATTGAAGTTCACAGATGCAAACCAGCCCGCAAATGTTTATGTTCGTTGCCGAGCGGCGCTACCTAGACTCGGCAGTCCGGACCCACTTAAAGGTACTCTAACAACTATCACTTATATAAATTTGCCTTGTGACATGGAAAACACCAGCAAATATACTTCTATTTTTTCAAAAGTTAGGCTAGTCAAAGTTATGCAGAATTCAACTTAAGCTGCGATAGGTTTAGATCGCAATTGACCTTATAGGAATATACTTATCACCCAGATAGCTGTTGATGCTTAACAAAACTAAAGGTTACACAGAGCCTTAACTACGCGATAAGATAATGCGCAAGACGCGCTGTTCGAGGTCCAACTATTTCCCATTTCAGCAAGTTCAACATTGTCACTTCTCATCTTTTGCTAGTGAATTTTTTATCTTCAGCACCGACCTCGTCTTTTAATCTACTCCTTCCAGCCAATCTTGGTGGCATTCTTCTATGGTCGGTTTTGGATTACATTCTGTGGCTCTTCAAGCCATCGCTATGTACGGAAAACAACAATTAACATCCGAGAAAAAATACATCGAGCCTGGCTCTCCGAATGACTGACCGTCAAGTCACTGAATCATCTATTGGATTCGCAGGACGCCTTTCACATATACCCTATAAACTAGGCAAGGCGGAGGATTGCGGATGGCAATCCACGAGGAACTTTATCCAGAATAGTAAGTTCCTATAATCCTAACTTCATTTTTAAAACCTCTAACATCTTTTGAAGCGCCTGTATTTAGGGAACTTGGCCCCTACAAGACATGGTTTCCAGCTCCTTCTACGGCCGATGTACCTTCTCTTACTTCATCAGCTGGCACCGTATGGCAGGTAACCCAGAGACAGCAAAAATGGCTATTGAAAGCCAACCCCGAAGCCCACCTTGGAAATGAATGTATCCATGACCAATTATTGTCATCACACTCAGATCAGTTTCATAAGGGTGAACCACGGAATTCATCTCTCTTTGCGATCGGTGAGTTAACCGATACAAGCGATTCAAAGAAAAACTACGGTGCGCCGTTGATAGCAACCGTTACTGGTGAAGCTGGCGATATTCTTCGTCTGGCTAAACCCAGTACAGAAGAATGGCAGTGGGGTGAAGATGACAGCGTTTCACTACAAACTTCAGATATGAAGGAGACAGATGAGTTTATTTTCTACGAGGAGGATGAACTTGTAGGGCCTATTCGTTATCTAAAATCCGTAGTCGATTCAAAGAGGTATGATCCGACGCGCTGGGTTATCGTCCAAAGAGACTCTGGGACTCGAGTATTTCGGCCGGAATACCACAGGACGCCAACGATATCCGATTACACTAATGTAGAAATACCGTCCCGTATTGCTGCAAACCCACTGTTCGCCCTCTCAAAAAACCAGACCGGAGGAAATCCGCATTCGGATACGTCGTTCAACCCCAGCATCAGATCGAAGCCGCCTCAGTTCGGGCTCATCGATGAATGTGGGTTCTGGAGTATCTGGGATGTCTCTCATATTAAAATCAGAACTGGAAAGCCGCGTGTGAGCCTCAGCAAATGCGGGCATATTGAAAAAGGCGTTTTGAGTCATTTGCCCTCTAGAGGCACAGGGATAGCACAATGGCACAAGATATTATGGGTTGGCTGTGCAGGGAGCCCAGAAGAGTCGCAGACCCTCGATTTTGAGGAAGATATGGACATTTCTGAAGCCCAAGGGCCTTTTCCACAGCTTGTGCGATCTTCAACGTTGCTTTTGTGCAGTCCGAAGCTGGTTAGGCTGCTAGATCTCACAAATACTACGTTTCTCCCTGATCTACCCCTTTTCGGGGAAAGAGGCCAAGACTCCATTCTGGATGTGCATATCAACCTACAAGACACACAATACATGTTCGTTCTGACTACATCAAAGTTGTTTGTAGTTAGGATATACTCTACCCAGGAGCAGGATTGGGGTGGAATACAGAAAAGCTCTGCTATTGTACTGTCAGTATCGCATTTCAGAGATAGCTTCGACCGAAGCTTGAAGCTTGCAGTCACCCCAGGGGCCGCATCGTCTAGAGATGTCACTTCCCTGATCTTCGTATACTCCAGAAATAACACTCAGGTCGACCTCTATTCCGTCACTATGCCGAAAAAGAACCCCTCTAGGGTCTCCTATCACCACGAGGCAGTTTCATTAGATATCGTTCGTCACCCATCCCCAGGCATAGGTCTCCAAAGTATATGTTTTCATCCTGTGCCTATCATTTTGAAATCTCCGAATACACCGACTGGTTTTGCGCGGCGCCTTGTCCGACAAGAGATTCGATTTTACCAGGTTTTCGCTATGACAAAAGACATGTGCCTTATTTCTACTCTCTGCACATCTACATCTACATCAACTATCAATCAAATAAAATGTCCGGATCACAGAGTATCTCGGATTAAAAACCGGACCAAAGAAAGAAAAAAGTTATTGAAATATATGACGTCCCATTTTGTTGTGCCGGACGATATCAACGTGTATAGTTGTGAAGATGGAAACGTCCAAGACACCACGAAAATATTTCATCCGTGGCCAACAATACAAAGGCCCCTTGGGATATTCTACGAGTATATCTGTGCGGCTTTTTCTCTCCAGATTAAAAGAACCCAAGAACAGTCTTCCAGAGAGAAAAACTTTGGTTCTAATCCGTTCGACCATGTTCGTGCTGCTATTGGACAAGCTATTCAGGATAGAACTATGCCTGCCACTACTCTGTAAGCCTTCTTCATATATTTCGATGTTTTTAAAACTAACTAGGACTAGTTTCGAAATAATCGAAGACCTGGCGTTACCGGCTGATTTGAGCCAAGCTGCTACCGAATGGGACTTGGAAATAAAACAGCTCGGGCATATTAACCCTGACATAACATTAATGGCATTGAATCTACCACTCAGTCAGGTCATGGAGCCAGCAACTTCACTGCACGGACTCTTTTCTACTTTTTTCAGCATGGCAGCTGGCTCTGGTTTAAGTGAAGGGAACCAAACCCGGATGCAAGAAGCAAAGTCTACTATATTTCGACAGATATCATGTGATGTTTATTTGTCCCTATTTGGACTGGTTCATCGCCAAATAGAGTCGAAGCAGACCCAACGATCTCTTACCGAGGAGCTAGAAAGCATGGCTATCAACAGTCAGCCAGAGAGCCGTATGGGGAATGTGTCAAGATCACAGTCTGAGGTACCTGTTTCGGAACCCAAAACGCCTAGAGCGGAAAGCCAGGGGGAGGATCCAGCCATGGCTCTTTTAAGGTCATACACAGGCACCGGCAAATTTGTACCGGCAAAGCGTACAATGCTCCTAGACAAATGGGAAGTCGGCGCCAACCCTGATACCTATGTGTTCGATCTTGAGAGAAGTAAGGAGGTGACTTCCGGAATGCAGAGGAGAGTAAAACAACTAGCCCGTGAGAGTCGAAAAAGACGCAGGGCAGAAACACTACTTCAAATACAGAAGGATAAAGAGTCGAATCTGCCGGCTACCCAACCGGCGCTAGACACCCGCTTCTTCAACCAGCATAGCCAGCCTGTTGCATATTCTTCACAGACCCAGGCAATGATGTCAGATCCGTTGCAGACTATGTCTCAGCCAATACCGGGTATCTTTGGTCGAAGAGACGAGCGGCCGAAGAAAAAAGTAAAAAAGCGAAAAGGGGGGTTTTAATAGTACTTAAATATTAGAGTATAAGTGTTGTAAGTGTTTATTATTATAAAGTCGTCAGGAGGCCTGTCTTTCTAAGTCTTCAAGAGAAATGAGTCTGTTGGCTGGGTTTGAAACTTCAAAACGTGATGTAGGCTTCACATCTTCAGAAATGAGTCATATTCATAACGGATGGTCAGACCGAAAATTTTTTTTATCCTTCTCAAATATTTGCTCGGACTCAAATTTACGTACTTGGATCAAAGAAGTTATGTTGGCTATATAGACACTGAGGCCTAAAGATATGTATATGTACATTGTCTTAGGTAGTAAGAGTATATTTAAGTTCTGGCATTGCTAAAACGACCCAGTCAATTCACCGCATCTAACCGCATTTCCCAATTACATGCAATTACCCGATCTTATAGCTTTCCACCACCAAGTCCCAACAAGCTTCATTCATCACTATAAAATCAAGCAATACTCACCCAGAAACATTTGAACTTTCCCAAAAGCCAAGATTATCTCATTAAATCATTACATGTATCGAAATACCGGCTATTAAAATTCAACTGCTAAAATGTCTAACTGTCGTGAAGAACACGACCATGGTGACCATCATCATGACCATGAACACGACCACACGGATGAGATAGTGCCCGTTATGCATCACAGCTTATACCAGCATATCATATTCGACCAAATCACCACGTTGAATGAAACGCACAAGGATTCCGGCAGGAAAATCATCGAGAAGACATGGGCCGAGAGTGAACAGCTGGTCCCGGAGCTCCAGAGCGACGCTGATGAGCAGGTTATTATAAACGTACCGTGAGTTTTTTTTTTTTACGCAGAGCGACTATATTTCGTCTATTCATCCCAGCATCAACTCAACTTACTCACACCTACGACAGATTCACCGGCCAAGTCAAGCTGCACACAATCCTGCTACGCTCGCCCCCTGACTCCAGCGCGCCGCGCA
This sequence comes from Daldinia decipiens, assembly GCF_022478715.1. Classification (NCBI taxonomy): domain Eukaryota; kingdom Fungi; phylum Ascomycota; class Sordariomycetes; order Xylariales; family Hypoxylaceae; genus Daldinia; species Daldinia decipiens. Next base: position 629,444 of record NW_026054553.1, on the reverse strand, counting down.
CGCTCAAAGTCTTCACGAACCGCGAGGACGTGGACTTCGACGTAGCCTCGGAGATGAACCCGACGCAGACGTTCGAGCTGTCGCAGTTCAACGGCGTGCAGGAGCTGTCCGTCCGCCGGGCTCTGTTCGGCAACGTGCGCCGGCTGGCCCTGTTCTTCGAGGACAACTTCGGCGACGATTCCACGCGCATCTCGTATCTGGCGTTCAAGGGCGATTGGATCCCGGTCGGGCGCGCGCCCGTAAATATCCTGTACGAGGCCGCGCCGAACCCGAACGATCACCGGGTTAAGGGGACGGCGGCGTATAGGCACCTTGACGCTGCGTTTAAGAGGGACGGCTGACATCCGGTTTGGGGGGAGGTAGAGAGGTGATAGGCACCGCCACCCCCCCACGAGCAAGGGCTGGTGATGAAAAGGGGATGGATCGATCGATCAATGGGCAGTCAATGAGTAGGCGCCTTTTAGCGCAGATGGATCATCATATCCACGGCATCTGCATTACTATTATGGGATAATCACGAAGTTATATATCACCTCGGTAGGGTAATTCATTCGTTCTTTTTACATAAAATCTTCCTCCCAGTTCTCGTCCCTGTTCTGGTTGCTCGAGGACTCCATGTTCTCTTCCGTAAACAGTTCATCGTAAGCGTGGTCCTTCTGCCACTTCTTCTCCTGCCTCTCCTTCATTATTCTAGCCTCTTCCTTCTTCTGTAGCCATATTGTTAAACTGGCAGATTTCACAACGAGATTTCTGAGAGGGACTTACTCGTTGTTGTTGGGCAGCCTGGTCTCGCTTCCTTAGCTCTCTACGATGGTCCTCTCTTTCCTGCTGAAGATCGGGTTGCTTCTCCACCTTGGTCTTGTTGAGCCGGTTGATGATGGCGTTCTCACGTTGGACAATGAGAACCTTTTTGACCTTGCGCGGATCCTTGAAGCCCACCTGGCCGGCAGCCATGCTACCGTCCTTCTTTAAGTTGGACCAAGGCGTATAGATAACGGTGATATTATCCTTCTTGTTACCCTCGATGGAGTTGGCCTTGGTCAGCTGCGCTAGGTCCGTCACCAGGTCCTGCGGTATGTTCTCCCACGAGTCGCCCTCATTGAGTCGTAGATAGATATGCGCGCTGGAAAGCTTGTCCACGTGAAACTGCTCATAACAACCCCTATCGCATGAGATTCGTGACACTTTCCAAGTTGCAGTTTAACATGTTTAGGATTTTTCGTACCCTAAGGAGAGACAATATGAATACCGCGTGCTTATTTGGTAAATAAAGGATAACGACGCTACTTACCAGACGTCTTCTTCCCAACCGTACTTGATCAATTCCTCGTCTTTACATACGATGGTTGTTAGTACGTGTGTAGTTGGCATGGGTTCGACTTAGACCAGGTATATAAAATATATAAAGCAAATCACCCACTCTCGAATTTGTCCTTGCCGACGTAGACGAACGCTGGAGGATCGACAACGGTCGATTTGAAGTAATAAACCATTTTGATGTCGACGTATGAGATATTGGATATAAAAATAAATTTTATTTCTTAAAAGGTTTTAGATATGAAAGAAGGAATAGATTATACTTTTTTCTTCAGCAGGCGCAAAGTACTTTATTCCAGCGCAGGCCTGTAGATCTATGCGACCAATCGATGGTACGTACCCCACCTACCACAGATTCCCCGAAAAAGTTCCCTGGACCCACCCGACATTTTTCAACTCTAAACCAAACCAAAGCTTCAACTTTCCCCATCTCGAATTGCTATTCCAAGCCGCCACTTTAATGCCTGTCGGTCTACTCGACATACCGAAATTACGAATAACCAAGGGTTGCCATAACACATCTCGAGTAGAATTGGTAGTCGAGCACTAAGCTCCCAGCGAAAATGGCATCTCGACTGCCAGCCCGCTGGGCAGCCTCCCTCACCAAGAGTTGCTTGCTGGGCAACACCCGAGTCCTTATTACCGAGAGCCATACACTCCTCCCTCGAACTACCAAGCGCGGCGTCAAGTATGGCTGGTCGACGGCCAACCCGCGCACAAAACCCACGCGCTTCAATCAACAGAGCTCCGGTCTGCCCGCGCCCACGACGGGCCCCGCAGCGGCCCTAGAGCGCAAGGCGATGTCGACGCCCCTGCGGACTGGTATCCTGGCTACCAAGAAGGGCGTCTCGGCCATGTACAGCGCGAACGGCAAGCGCACACCTTGCACAATCCTGCAAATGGACCAAGTGCAAGTCGTTGCTGTGAAGACCCGCGCCAAGAATGGCTACTGGGCTCTCCAGATCGGCTGTGGTCAGAAGGAGGCCGATAACGTCACTGCGCCGCAACTGGGCTACTTCGAGGCTAAGGGAATTGCGCCCAAGCGCCACCTCTCCGAGTTCAAGGTGCGCGGCCAGGAGGGACTGCTGCCCGTCGGCGTGCAGCTCCAACCGGATTGGTTTAAGGTCGGTCAGTTCGTCGATGCGAGGAGTAATAGTCGAGGTATGGGGTTTGCGGGTGGTATGAAGAGGCACGGCTTCGCTGGTCAGGAGGCCAGCCACGGTAACTCCAAGAATCACAGGACGATCGGTACGTCGGGTCCCAGTCAGGGCGGTGGTTCGCGTGTGCACCCAGGCAAGAAGATGCCGGGGCGTATGGGTGGCGAGAGGGTCACCATTCAAAACCTGAGAGTGCTGAAGGTAGACAACGAGACGGGCATCGTGGTGGTGAACGGGCACGTGGCAGGGCCTAAGGGCTGCATAGTGAAGCTAGCCGACGCTGTCAAGAAGGATCCGCCAGCTGAGACGTTCATCGAGAAGGCTAGGAGGTTGATGCTAGAGCGGAATCCAGACCACGAGGCGCAGTTACAAGAAGCACGGGAAACACATCTAAACTTAAAGGGGATGAGGAAGGAGGGCAAGATAGGAGATGCTGTGGCGTTGGCGGCTGCATTGTAGAATATATACTACATTTGTACCATATACAATGATGATGTACACGTCTCTCGATCCTAATAAAGATCATAATGAAGAGTATGGCTGGCGTTGCGGATCGTCCACTCTGCCGACTTGTACGCTGCCTTCTTCGTTACCCCAAGCGCCAAACCAGAAGCGACATGTTCTAATATCGCCTATGAGGTTTGCTCATACTCAAGCGCTTTTAACAGCTACCCGTAGAGTATTCTACTACCCTAACACAATATTCTCTATACAGCCCCCTCACTTAAGCTGCTGTCTAAACCCCCTCGTCGCCTGCTCGCGCTCCTCTTCATCCATCGGGAACGCAGCCACGGCCCTAAATGGATCATCCCCTTCCAGCAAATCGATCTTCCTGCCGTCCGGGGTCTCGAGGCTCCACTCGGTCGTCTCGAAGACGCCCTTGGGGGTAGGGCGGAAGCTGGCGAAGCGCATGACGGCGGTGGAGCGGGTGCCCTTGACGGGGAAGCGGATGTCGATGCGGCCGCGCAGCTGGTTCATCTCGCCGGCGATCCACGGGATCTGGTGCTGGAAGTAGATCTCGTCGCCGAGGAGCTCGCGCGCGCGGGGGCTCGTGCGCAGCGCGTACAGCGTCGAGGCGACGATGGGGCTGGACAGCTTCTGGTAGTTGAAGATGGCGATGCTGGAGGCGGCGATTAGGGCGAGGAAGATGGGGAAGGTGCGCGCCCAGCGGAATGTGTTGATGTCTGGGGTTGTGGGGGGTTAGTTGTGTCTGTTTTACATGTATATGTATAATATAGAAACGTAGAAAGAGACAGAGAGAGACGCACTTGGAAGCTCTCTATCTGGACGTCTCTCCATCAGAGGCCCATCACCAGGTTTAGGTGCCGAGACCAGCGTCCTTTTTTGGATTCGACTCCTTGCAGAAGCAGACTGGTTTCTTAGTAATAATAGAAGCGCCCTCCGGCGCACTAATCTAGACCACATGTTGCTGTCGATTGACTGGTCTGGAGGTTTCCCCAAGATCTTCGGTTCTCGAAGTCGGATTCGAAAGATCAATGCTAAGACGGGAGCTGCATCCATCGGGCCATCCCACCTTGAAATCATACATACTAGGTACTATGTACATCAGTACGTACCATGGTTCCGGAATCCGAGGTGGGGCTTTAACTGAACCACACCCACCTAGCCTGGTACCTATGGAAGTACCGGTTATCTAAGCCACTTTCACAATTCCTTACTTAATCAAATTCCGTTAAACGAAGCTAGGCGGGTCCACCCCTGTTAGGGCACTTCAAAAATTTGTAGCCCACCAATTTCTTTTCCATTTTCAACTTCCCTCGGAAATCGTGAACCTCCGCCAAATCCAACACCAACCTTTCGTCCCTCGGAAACCAACTCTTTCTCGCCAATTCACCCAACGCCCACCGATAAAATGACGAAGGTTAACTCCGGTACGTTTATACGCTTTACTAATTCCCTCTCGAATGTGTAGCTTGGGGGTTTGACGTTGTCAATTGAACGGTGCGATGCGATGCTAACGAGATTTTCAAGGTATCGCCAGCTCGCGACGAAAGTCGAGAAAGGCGCACTTCGGTGCGTCTTCCGGCGAGCGCCGTGTCATCATGAGCGCTCCTCTTAGCAAGGAGCTCCGTGAGAAGTACAACGTAAGTGTTTAACAAATAACCCCTCCGTGATATCCCACACCCGTTTCGACTTGCACTCGTAAACTTGTCTTCTGACACGAAATTTGCCCATAGGTCCGTAGCATCCCCGTCCGAAAGGATGACGAGGTCACCATCGTCCGAGGCACCAACAAGGGCCGCGAGGGCAAGGTCACCTCTGTCTACCGTCTCAAGTACCAGATCCACATCGAGCGCGTCACCCGCGACAAGGCCTCCGGCCAGAGCGTGCCCCTCGGCATCCACCCCAGCAAGGTCGTCATCACCAAGCTAAAGCTCGACAAGGACCGCGAGAACATCCTAGAGCGCATAAAGGTCGGCCGCGAGCTGCGGTCCAAGGGCAAGGCTGCTGCCAAATAAGCCGTCTCTCTAGCTTAACACCCACCCACCTTTTTTTCATAACTCGGTTGTGCCACCGGCCTGGCCTGGCGAAAGAGGGGCGGATACCCGTTGGTAGATAAATGACGAAGCGTCCTGCGAGACGGCGTGAGGAATATCACGGACTATGGCGTCTTGCGAAAGGGTAAAAGCACTCTCCCCCGGCTTCATCGAAAGGGACATGACGGATCATCGGCGGGATTTGATTGCATGGGAGCTCGACGATCAAGCATCTAGATGCGGTGGCACATACCCACCAAATGAAAAATATTTGCATGCACACAATGGCCATTTCACAGTCTCTTGTGAAATGTTCCATGGGAGGTTCTTCCCGAAGTCTCGCTGTCTATATTTCTGACTGGCCGTGTTTATGCCGTAATGCGCGCTCCGCCGGGCTGACCTCTAGGTTACCCTCTCATCCCAATTAAGGGAGTTAGACAGATCTAGGGGAGATAGATGGACGAGGCTTCTCCAGGATACTAGTCCATCCAGAGAGTTATCCCCTCAATGTAAGTGGTTCTTTTTTCCCGTAAGCACGCATCCATAATTGCAACCGGTTCCCCCCTATTCGATTTGATGTAAAGCAAATACCGCCAGGATATCTCCGCGTCAACTTCAACCCTTTGGTTTTCGAGGTATACGACTGGCGAAGAGTAAAGCAAGCACAAGGGATATAATAATGAATCACCCCCTTGTCGCCCCCTCGCCTGCAGACTGTCAACCAATAGATAATATCCATGAGGTTGGGAGTTTGATGGTGAAGCACATTTTGTCTTGTCGAAAACTAAGATAATTCGTAGGCGTACAATTTTTATTAAAAACTCTTCTTTTTACTAGTCACTAGGTATTAGTCAAAGTATTATTTAGTTGATAAGAACACTCATCATCAGTACAATGAATGCTGTCAATTATGGGCCGTGAGGCAAGTTATCTGCGATCCTAGTAATGTCGAAGCAACAATAAAGCAATAATGAAATCTGCAATGCAACCGATTTTTGCCTACTTCTCAACCTCAACCACCTCAGTTCTGTCATCATTACACGATACCATGTCCCTCCCCCCCCTTTCCGCCTCATCAAAAACAAAATTATGTCAAAGAGAAATTATTACTTCTGCCGAATAAACGTAGCACTCGAAAGCAATGTAGCGCATATTTTGCTTCTGCTTTTCTTCTCGTGATCTTGTCTTTGTTGTCTCCATCGAAACACAAAGTATTGTTGCAATCTTGACCATGCGGAAGGATCATACGGGATGATCATACATGTGTTCGTAACCTCCAAATGGTGACGGAAAACGAAATAGGAAATATTCAGTCGACTGAAATCATAAACAATAACCTATGGTCGACTTCTCGAAGAAATGAACCTAATCATACTCGCATGGGTGTAACAAGATGTTGTTTATAGAGCTGCTGCTTCATTTCTCGTCGCATAATAGGCAAAGAGAGGATTGGTGGACATGATACTGCTTTGTTTCTCCCGGCAATGTGCAGCTTAGCCTTCACCAGTCTGAACCAACGACTCCACGTCGCTCAGCGTCACGAAGCATACGTTCTTGGACATCCTTCAACGGATCGTAGTCTGCCGAGCGCGTCTCGTTGGGCGGGCAGTTCTCTCCAACTTTCTCTGCAGATCGTTGTGCGTCATATTCAATACTCTTGTCTCCAGTTTCGGGTGAAGCGCGGACCGCCATGTTGCTCGTGTTAGAAATTGCAGGTCCAAGAGAGGCAGCAGCATGGCCATGATACTGAGGCAAATATCCCGTAGCTGTGGTCGACGAGACTGTGCTAGGCACCACGGCCCCACTGGTTGGCCCTCTCTTCAGCATGGTTTGCCAGAGATCATTTCCGGACTTGTTGCTATAGAAGGTCAGCCTCTGATTCCGCGCCTAATTATTCGTTCACATACCTAGACCTTTCAACGGTTCGTCGACCCATCGCATCCTGCTTCTTGTCGGCCTCAGATGACGCGGCTGGGGACGGAACCTTGTTGCTCTTAGGCTTATTGGAATTATTAGAGAGGCCTTCAGAAGCAGAATCCTTCTTAGACGCCCCCCCTCGGCTGGCATCATCAGGAGCAACAATCGGAATAGCCTTGCTGATCTTCTGAGTCCCATGGCTGGAACGGAAAGGGTCGTTTTCTGTAGGCTGGGTTCGGAAGCCGAAGTCGAGGTCCGGTCGACCGGTTGGTATTGTTGGACGGAGTGTAGATTGAGAAGCCTCAGCACCGTAGGTGGCTTTTACTGGTGAAGGTGGATAGAAATCCTTTCCGTCAAACTTTGGTAAGCCGAACCCTACATTCGGAACGTGGCCCCAGTAGTTACTTCGAGCTCGCTTCTCCTCCGCGGTTAACTCTCGCGAATATACATACTCGGCTCCATGGCCACTATGAGGATGCACTCCTCGGGGTAGGGTTCCAACGAGATATGGACGGCTATGGCTATTCGGAACAAAACTCGCGGACGACGGCTGGGAGTTCACAGCAGAAGCGCGGTTAACCGTGTTCGAGTTTGTAGGGAACATGCCGTTCCAGTTACCGTTATGGTCAAACGGCAGCACGCCAAGGGATGGCCATCCAGCAACCCCATGTGTGCTAGGGAAACCAACTTGCGGTCCAATATTTGCTCCTTCCGACTGAATTGTAAAGGAATGCGGCGCTCCGTCAAATGTAGGCGCAGAAGCAACGTCAGTGTAGGATCCCACGTTCTTCGTCGGTTCAGGTGCAGCAAGCCCTCTTCTCATTTTGTCTTGGATAAGTGCTTCCAGCGCGGGATCCAGACTGAGCGGCGATGTGTTTCCTTTATTCGAGTTGATTCCGATTGCCCTCGAGTTCCTGTGGTTACCATGTCTCGAGCTAAGTCGCTCAGATGATTGGAAATGCGAAAGGTTGCGGCCCTGATCACCAATGCCGACGGAACTATTCTGAGACGTATTTCCACCTCGACGGCTTCTAACGCTAGAACTTCCCGTGGGGGTCTTCCAAAGTGCCCCTTGCTGAGTTGAACTTCCAGTAGATCCAGTCGGAACTTGGGGATAGTAGGAGGCCTCGAAATTTGCCTGCATCTTGTAGTTCTGCTCGAACTGCTGTACGCTTTCTCTCAGCTTGTCTGCTTGCTCTTCGGTCCATTTCTCGTCAATCTGGTGCCTGTTGTATTGTAGTTGATCTTCATAGTACTTAAGGGAAGTCTTCAACGCATCAAGTTGACGTTTTGTGATTTCACTCGGTCTGATTGACGTGATGTGAGGCGTAGTTCCCTGACTGGGAGCAAACGTTGGCTGCACTGATCGAGAACCTCCACTAGCAGCGTGGGGGGCATTGAAATGAGGAGAAACGATAGCGGCAGGACTGAACATTGATGCAGCAGGGGATGGCTGTCCCATTGAACCGAAAGCGCTCATCTGAGCGCCAATAGAACCCAGATGTCCGACTACGCCAGGCGGGAAACACGGACTTGAAAGCATCATCGGCATAGGCATTTGGCCCTGTACTAATCCATAGGCCTGAGGATAGATCACGTTACCATTATGGTAGAACGGACGGTTCTGCTCGAACTGATCTCTAGGAGTGATCTTAATAGGAGCGGGCCTCGGCTTCTTATCACCGGCACCGTCTTGAGTCTTAACTTCTTTGGCCGCTTCGTCGATATCCTGCTGGTTTTGAGTGAGAGCAGGTTGCTTACCACCCGAGTGTGCAAGGGGAAGAGTGGGCATACCAAAGGCCATGGGAATTCCGTGAGGAACAGGGTATAGGGGCATAGGCAAGCCCATGTGCTGGAAATATCCCGGAGGGGCAGGGAACTGTAGAGGGATTTGCGCCTGCGGAAACTGATTGGTAGCGCCACTGGAAACATGGGGTTTCTCGTCTTTAGAAGTCTCTGTTGAACCCAGTCCATTGGTTGCTGAATGTTCCTTGTCCCATTTTGCGGTGGGTGATACGGAGCCGCGTGTGTTTGGTACGATTCTTCCTCCAGCTGTTACTCGAACGTGAGTAGGCGAAACGACGGCTTTGAAGAATCTTTGGAAGCCTTCACTTTGCTGTGCCACAAGTCCTGCTGGAGCAGGGAGCGGTTCTTTCGAGGAGACCTCAGATCCGGTGCGGCCTTTGTATTGCCACTGAGATCGGTTGTTCTTCTTGCCATGGAATATAATCTCATCACTCTCCGTTGAGGATGACACATCCTCCTTCGACTTCTTCACGTATCTAACTTGGGCAGGCATTTTGCTCGTTAGGTCTCTAAAAATCTCAGCTGCGTTTGTTAGTGTAAAAGCAACGACAAACCAGCAGTGAGTATAGTTGTGATGAGGTGATGGGAAGTAGGATAAAATATTAGAATAAGAATATAGTAGAGGGGGGAAGTTTTGGGTAATTGAGAAGAATGGGCATGAAAAGAAATGTAGAAAGAAAAACGAAAAGAGGGAAGGAGAAAAATAGGGGAAAGGGGGAGAGGGGGCGGAGGGGGGGGGGGGACAGGCAGAAAGTAAAGAAAAGCGGATTCGCTTACCAACTTCGTGTTTAGCACATAGCTTGTCCAGTGCGTCTCTACAATAGGTAGTTTTGAGCTGCTGAAGCTCGTCAATGGTGTACTTGCGTGATTCCATCTGGAGATCGAGGTAGGCGTAGACAAAGTAGGTTTTGGACCACTCGCCGTGATAGTATCGAAACAAAGTTGGGAAGGTAAACGCCTTGCCTCGGGTGGGTTTCTTAGAGAAAGTTTCGGAGACGAGCTCTAGAACCACAGATAGCTGTGGAGGGATTCTGTTGGGGTCAGCAACCCTCTGGGCCTCAAGTTGAGAAAGGATGAATTTAGGTAATATCAAAGGAGATGTGGAGGGAGATGGTAAAGGGTGACCGGTTTCTGAGCTGATAATTATCTGACGAATATCTTTATTGCAGTTGAACCTGAATCTGATAGCGGTGAAAGTGGCTCCTGAGATCGGGATATCGTGTTCTTGGGCACATCTAAGCTCTCTTTCAAACCGGGCCCTGTGAGGATAACAACGGCGCCCAGACATCTTGTCTGGAGGACCAATGTGGTCCAGCTAGTACTATTGCCAGATGTACAGGAATATGACGGGAAAATAATAGATGGCGTTGTGAAGATATGACGGAGTATGAGGGGAACAAACCGTTGGTGTGCGCACGCCGAGTGCAATAAATAGTGGCAATTGGGATTGGAGAAACGGCGTTGAGAATTAAGTGTGCGTCTATTTGGAAGATGCTGAAAGATTTCGACGCGGCCTAATTGATCGTGAAAGTGCAGGCAGAAAACTTCAAAGCCCTAGTCGCGTCAACGCGTTTGGTTATGTTTGCGTGTATGTATTTTGGCGTGTTACTACCTTAGGGGGGATTCAGGGGATTCAGAGGATTCAGGGGATGTGATTTAGTTTGTCTTGCGGTGTTGTCTAAAAGAAACCGACGGACAGGTGATAACAAACGGCAGCGGTCAGGTCGATAAACGGGAGATAGGAGACGGCACTTACATACCAAAAAAGGTGCAATGGAGCGAAGGGCGTGAGCAATCAGCAACGGGTAGACATACAAGATCTTTTCGAGGCAGATCTTTAAAGGCTATGCTGTGTCGGAGCATTGATGGAAAGGTAGACAAAGTCGGGATAGATGATTCGGATTGAGGAAGCGTAGAATAAGAGAGTATGAGTTCCAAGTGATATAAGATTTACAACGATCAGAACATGGAGGATTGCACTTAACCTACACTTATACTAACTAAGTCTATTTCCCTAGGAGGAAAGGGGTACAAGACCCATACGTTAGGTACCCACCTAGACAGCATATATCCAGCAGGAGCAGTCAACTAGGAGGTATCCCTATACGTACCTACGCATGTACTTACACCCATCTTCTGGAGAGGCTAGAATTGACAGGTAGTAACCAGTAATACATTACAATTGTGTATTCCAGGCGTGAGTGTCTATGTGCTTTACGTCTTCGATATGTGTATATGTGTATGGATGGAGCGACGGGTTCATCTTAACATAGTAATTTAAAGGTTATAGAGTCACTCTTCCTTTATTACATACAGTAACTCACGTCAGACTAAAAGGTAGGAAGGCATGTAATCATCTAAGCCAATTACAATTGCCTGCCCTGCCGTAGGTAAATGAAAATAGAGTTATGTTCACTAGTATAACTGCACATGTATATGTGTGCTTGCCTTTGAGTATAGCGTTCTTTCCTACCATGAAACTATGTGAATGCCTTCAATATATGAGATGGATGGGAGAATGACAAATATGATATACATAATTTGTACCATCCTTTGTTCGTAATACATTCGTCCATGTCTCACGGAAACATCTAGCTTAAATGGGTACCTAACTCAGGCTTTTGTATATGGCTTTGCATTGGTAGCTATATACTAGCCCCTATTGTTGTAATGAAAGGGGGGGTGGTTCAAGGAGAACACCCTACATACTATCCAGTGAAGAACTCTTTGTCTCTGCTCAGGAATATTCGATCATCTCTCTAAACAGTCGATTCGCATCGTTGAGTATAAAAGAAAAGAAACGATATGACTGTCTAACATGGCAAGACAAGAATCCTTTCAGGTGATCGTTCCCCCTTTTTCTCTGGAAGATAATAGGGGTCCCCCTAATGAGCATGAAAGGGTCATCCCAGACGTTGAAAGCAAGTATAATAGCAGACATAAAGTGCTTTTACAGTAGATAAATGACAGTGTATATGAAGGAACGATCCAGGTCGTCTAAGCACACGTCTAATCTTAGTAGCCCTATACATGTTCATACTGGAGTACGCCAAACAGATGACAATAAACAGTGAGTTGAGTATGACGAAAGATGAAACCATAATAATGCTCCCCTAAAATATAGACATATAAACGCCAAGTCGTCAATGGGAGTAATGCTGTTTGTGACGTCAAAGTCCTAAGTTAGAGACTTGACAGTCAGACATCCACCGTCTTAAGACGTGCTCATAAACAGCCTTGGCCTAAGAGAAACAACAGCACCAAGAACTCCGCAGGTGGTCAACGCGCCAAAACCATGAAAAATTGAGTGTATCCTTGTCATATATACAGGATCTCTTAAAAGCTAGCTGCAAAATCATTAGGAGACATGCGTATACGAGATGGCTAAGAAAGTTACGCAGTGTTGAGTATCTTACCTGCACCGCCCTCAATACTACCAGACTTAAGGGACCTTATTTATATTCGTCTCTTGGAGTAGTATGCAGTATCTGTCACGTAGTCGTGGATTGTTGATCATCAGGGCTAGGTGGATTCGGTGTTGGAGGTTCTGGTTGTGGAGGCGGGTTGGGTTTGTGGTTTAGACAGTGCCATGTATCCTTTTCGTTAGCCGCCAATGAAAGGGCCTGTTCAAGCCTAGGCTGCCCCCTGTTCGAGTAGAAGAACATTATGTTCGTAATTTTTGATCAAGGAATCTAACCTAGAGATATATTGTCCTTTGAGCGTCGATAAGTAGCGGTGGCGACGATGATGATGCTATGTAACCAGATTTTCGGTGTCAATCTTTCTTGAGGAAGTATAATTTCGAGGATAGAAAGGAAACCAGCCCTTTAAAATGCTCCGTGGTCACTTAGAGCCTATCCTCTTTAGAACCAATCCCCACCCCAACCTCTGGGCCGACACAGCTCTAGGTTCTTAATAACCATTGGGCAGGTCTATAATGTCGAAGTGTCACGCCTTCCTTTCTAGCATATAGGTAGTCAACAGATGCACGTCAAGTCCCCTATAGGAGATTTTACCGACCCACACACGTGGTGATAGATCGACACTGAATCCTCCTCACGGTTTGGCTCGGTTAGGTGATGGTGTCTTCATCTCAAGGACAACTTCAAAGACTACTGGCGGGTGACGCCCCAGTGCATAGGTTCCCGGTCATAACCGCGTAAGCCGCTTTCTTTTGCCTTGCTATTCTTGATAAAAAGCTAACGGGCAGGGGTTCCAAACGACCGGTGCAACCTCGTAGCTTCTAAATCAAGGTCACCACGACCACAGCTCATTAGGAAAATTGTGACAGTGCACGTATGCCTCCCACGCCGCTGACCTTATTGCAACCATCCTATAATAGAGGTCCGGTGACGTTTGGAGGGTTACGGCATATGTATAACAAAAGGCTGATATCAGCGAATCGTGAGCCAGGTTCCACCTGATTCGAATGCGTCCATAGGATTTTTTTTGGCGACAACTAAACCACTCAGTCAGAGGCTAGCTTAGATTGGTTGGAGATGCCCATCTAGCAAGTTTCGGAGAACCGAAGCCGTGCCCCAGATGAGTGAGCAGAGACTCCAGGGTCTGGGCGCAGCAACAACCTGGATGGACGGGCAATATCGCCATCTGTGTACTACATCGGCCACGGCGAACCTGACTGACTGACTATTTAGCCCAGAGTAGCCCAGAGTAGCCCAGAGTAGCCTGGCCTTATGCCATGCCAAGTCGTGTATGTTTCAGAATAACAATTTGACCGGACCCTCGCAAGATCGCCAGGGCCAATGCGCGTCCTGTGTGCTACAGGACATCCCGGTATCGCATCGCGGCAGCGCGGGAGGTCTCGCTAGGCTCTGCACGCCAGGCGGGTAGTCTAATATCGAATCAGCCGCATCCCGGGGAATTGGCCGTCAGAGTTAGACGAAGCGGCCTGTCTTCTAGAACCCTTCTCTACCTGAGTCTAGGTAGACTTATAAAGCTCTTAGCTGCTCCTAGTTCAAGTCGTCGACAGCTACTTGCCGTGCTGGAATTCATCCGGACGTAGCACAGCATGACGCACTCGTTTCCAATTTCCAAAGGGATAATTCACCTTATCCCTTATCCTAGTTAACTCGGCTAGGTAACCCGGAGCTCTTCAAGTGCGGACATGGGGATAATCGACCTAGCTAGCATGGAGGAGCATAAGAGGGTCTGAGACCTTGGAATTTGTTAAGCGCTATTGTTGGTCGAGTCGGCAATTCCGCAAGTAACTAAGTGTCACATAAGATAAGTCACATAAGATAGGTCCACGGGTATCTCAGTAATGGCTTAAGAAGAAGTAGATAAGTACCGGTATATGTGCGATCAATGTATAGGTATGTAGGTATGTATGTATGTATGTACGATGTATCTTGTAGGTATCACAAAGACCTATCGTCATGAGTCATGTTTGCATTTACATGCACTTGTATGTACCTAAGTACATTGAATGTGGGTAGTAAAAGTGGAGATATTCATGGGGGTCAACGGGCAATTCGGTTAACCCTTCTTGCCCTTTCTGCGCATTTGAGCAGTTAAACTAGTCTCTATTAGATCCAATGGATCGATTCGGATAGAAAGACCTGCAAGACCCACAAACCTCAACCCAGCTTGCGCGTTTGGAGATACATATGTACATACATTGTGGCTCACCTCGGCGGGGGATGATCCACATGTCATGAATTGTGCGTCTACCTATGTACATATTTGTGTACCTACATACATCCCAACACAGAGATAACTACATGTACCTAGAAGAGGTACATAGGTACTGTCTTCATAAATTGTTTGGTGTTCGGTAAGTATACCTGTTGAGGTCTAGGTATTTCCCTGCAGACCTATGACTATATCAAGCTAGACTCATTCTTGGAGGATTCGTTGCCCACTTCGGGCGATACAGGGTTTATGATAGGCTTTAAGATATTACACGCTACGATTGAACTGACCAATCCCAATCCCGCAACCCCTCCATCTTTTACCGCATTTACATACCTACATAGTAGTCCCGCACTAAGACTCGCTAAACCGTTATGTACCTAACGTAGGTAACCGAAAGCGTAGGGCTGCGTTATAATTCAAGCAACTAGACAAACTCCGGAAAATCGAGTCTACCTAGGTAAGTTAGAATATCTAAGATCACTTGCGTGCCTCGGTTTGAGCGTATATAATCGACCCTTGATGGTTTTAGCGCAAAAAGAACCCCTCTAATACAGAGAAGTGACGCCACTACCGATAGGAAAATGGACATCTTCCAATTCTCCATCGAATACTCTATATCTCTAATATCTCACAATCTAAAACCCGGCGACTGAGATCCTGATACGTGCACAAGCACACAAACTACTATAGCACCTCGCTCCGGATTCGAAAAGGACTTACTACTCCTTTTGGCTATCAGGGACCTAAAGCGGAAAACCGAGGACTAAAGCATCATCGCGATGGCACCGCTTACTCCACACTGGGACCAGCCCTCGCATCCTGACATCCAAGATGTGATCATCAACGCGCATGAATTCACATCTAAAAGCCTGTCAAAAATCTCCCTGCCTCCTTTCGGCCTATATGCAAAATTGGACTTTCCTCCGTGCACCTTCGTCGAGTCCCCGACCTATGCCACAGTCCAGTGCGGCCGGGACAAGCACCTGGATCTGAACAGCGACCTGCTGTACATCAACCACTCATGCGAGCCGTCTCTCATCTTCGACACGGCTAACTTGAACGTTATCGCGGGCCCGAACGGCCTCAAGGCCGGGGAAGAACTGACCGTCCGTCACCTACATAGCTACACTCGGTAAGCCCGTATCTAGCGTCCCGCAAGAGCTTACCTCTGCCATAGTTCTTCTACCCGTCCACAGAATGGAACATGGCCCAGCCCTTCGACTGCCTGTGCGGTAAGCCCACGTGCCGCGGGCGTATTAGCGGCGCGAGGGACATGGCCAAGTCACAGCTCGAGGGCGTCTGGCTGAACGGTCACATCCTCCAGCTCCTCGAGGAGCGAGATCTCCGTAATGCGAGTATCGGCAAGGAAACTGATCCTGAAAATGGCACTAGTACTTTAGCCGGTCGTCATCCCTCGACGGAAGTAGAAACCCCTGAGGATCTCACTACTCAAGCGTTGAGAGATGCCTTGAAGCATGCCGAAAAGGTCGTTGAAGCCGCCAGAAGCGCTCTACAATCGTACCTTGGTCCAAGGGCATTATTTACTCACAACGGAGAAGTCCGTGTGGAGAGGGGCAACACGGAAGCCAGCGGATTAGCTAACCTCGGTAGAGCTAATACTGCCTTAGTCTCTGGCCTAACGAGACGCGGCATCACATCACGAGAATTGAGCGGCGAGATGGGCGGAGATACTATTGCAGTTTCAGGCTCGTAAAGGACAAGTCATGTCCTTTAAGTTGTTTAGTTCGGTTGCTTCTCTTTTCGAATTCAACATTCTCGTCTTTAAGTCAGCTCTCAACAGCCTGGCCTGTTTTGAAAGATAGCACTCACCCAATGCCCCGGTTAGAAACGGGGCAAAACGCTCCCTAGAGATATATATTGGTTATAGTACAGCTGCATCAACTAGCAAGACTCCAATACAAACCTACCAAGTTCTAGTCTAACAGATCCACAACGCGTAAACTCCATGCTATCGTGGGCATTTGGCCACGGCCAATACACTCGAGCCCAAATATACATCCATTGCCACCCGTACATATCATCAATGCCTCGTATATACTCAATCAGTCCTCTCCGTTCTCATCGTCACCCCAGCGAAGCCAACTAGATCCCCGTCCTCCAGATTCACTTCCTACACCTCCAGCATATTTACTCTCCTCTTCCTCCCATTTAAGCCTCTCCACCCTAGAACGTGCTAGGAACGCCTTAGCAAATCGCCAGGCCTCTGTGTCCGCTAGATTCCAGGCTTCAATAGCACTCCGTACACGTTCGTCCTCTTGAACCTTGCTCTTCATCACTTCCCGCGCCCTATTTAAAAGGCTCGGCTCACGCAAGAGGTCATCATCAGAGGCGATCGGTCCATCTGCCGGATCGTGCTGTGGTTTCGGACGACGCTCCGGGCCTGGAACCGGAGTCTCCGACTTCCCGTCGTCGGTCATGTTACTCGGGATTTCGAAACCGAACCACCAATCTAGGTCATCCGGAAGTGATTCTTTCTCGGCCGTCAACCAGAGGGAGTGTGACGCTGCGTACTCACCAGCCACAGCATCCTTAAATTTAAGTACGCGCACCGATCCGGGTATGCCCGTGCCCAGGAGCTCCTGGAAGACGAGGTAGAGCCATTCGTCACGTCTTTTGATCTCTCGCCTAATATAAGCAATATCCAGATTATTTCGGAGCGTGTCTAACGTGCGCAGTGTATACGGGTGTGGTACTGTTCCTATAGTATACAAGTCCGTATTGTTCCTATAACGCGCCGGGGTCGAAATCTTCATAGGATGAGAGGACACACAAGGCGAGCACTTTGGAAGATTTGGCGGGCACGATGCCGGCATTGGACTATCACTACAGATCGCGAGTCTAGTTGCTAGGTCTAAGGCTTGCTCGATCATGTGCGTAGTGTGAGTTGGCATAGGCTTGAGGACTGCTATACCGCTGCCAAAAATATCTTGCCAGGTATTATGTAGATGAAAGTTAATAAGGCCGTTTAAGCTCTTCATGCCCTTATCACGATCTGCTGCGACTTCTTCTGCGATCTTTTGGTAGGTCTTCTCGATAGTCTTAGTATCGTAAAATGCTAGCGAATCATGAGACGGATCAACGCGGAAAGTTTCGCTGCTAACCGCAGAAACCACGTCTTTAGCGGATTTATTCTTGGGGTCTCGGAGCGCTTGAACAATGGTGTCGGCGATTTGAACTTTGGGACCAGCGAATAAAGCATTATCAATATCCTCCCACCTCGTTAAGCCCGGATACTCTCCCCTTCGTAGAAATGAGAGTAAAGAGTCCTCGTAGGCCGCCATGGGGAGTAACAGATAATGTGCGAGAAGTCCGCCGCCCATATTCTCCCATGCAAGCCAGCGCATCATGTCTTTCTTAAAACTCGGCTCCACGTCCAATCTCTGAAGCTCGTCATAAAGCGGATTATTCATAGCCTCTGCCGCGCTCAGGATGATTGGCTTAAACCCCTTAGCCCACCAGGCGCGTCTCCATGTCAACAATAGCGCGCTATCAGCCTCCTTTGTAGATGCATCCCGCTGAACAGTGGTATCGTAGTAGCAATAAATAGGAGCCCTTTCCTTCAGAGGTGGGAGGAGAGATCGATTCTCGTCCAACGTGATAGACGAAGAAAAGGGATTCCTCCAGTTCCAATTTGAATACCATGAGCTTTCCCCATATGTTGAGTTCTTCTGTTCCGCAGGCTTGTGAAAAGCCGGTCGGAAGGGGTTCAATATACTTGACGAAAGCTTATCCTTGTATTTCGGTATGGAGAATTTATGATCGGCAATCGACTTTGAAAGACTTGGCCCAGTCGGTATTGAATTGGGCAGTGTAAAAAGGAGGGTGAACAGGGCGAATAAGCCGAGGAGGACGAGGAGGAATGAGATTCGTCGTGGACCTATTCGTAGCCCTAAGGCCGAACCGTGGCCCCTCATATTGCAGTTGAGGATACGATGCAAAGGTTTATCGGCCAGAAAAAGTAACAAGCTAACCTAGTCAAGAGAAGGTCAAATCGTTATAGAATTGAGCGCAAGCTGCGCGATTATACTTGAACACGGGTTGGTGAGGCTACGCGTGCCAGCATGGATTCTAATAGGTATCTCGAACAAAGGAATGGAAGGAATTGGAAAAATTGCAAAACTTGAACTATTAAACTAAAGTTATTTCATGACTTCCTAAGGTCCTTGCGCAAAAAAAATCGCGATCCTATCTCGCGTCCGGACATCCCCTATAATAACGAAGAAGGGAATGTTGAAATGTTTCGAGGAAACTTTGGAAGTAAACCGGTCGAGTTACGCAACTTGCATAGATCGCTGTATCCCTATTAAGAGTTTCCACATTGGTGGGGGAATACCTATGATAGGTACCTATCAAGGCAGGAGCCATCATGGAATCATGGATAGGTATGGGTACCTATGTGGCTGGTGGTTGTGGCGTAGTATCTAAGTCACGACATCGAGCAAGCAGCCCGTTCTGTAAACCACATCCAATAAACCCCTTTATTACCTAAAGTACTAAGTTAATATTTTTATAAATATTCTTCATAATTCTAGAGCATATATCATTGCTATGAAAATATTCATTTAACTAAAGCGATGAACTCCCTAAGTTCAATTCACCAAGTTAAATCATAACACCCCCTTTCCCACTTACTCAGCATAGGAGACATGATGCTAAGAAAATATTTGTTAAATACATACCTGCCTACCTATAAGTACACTTAGACCTCAGATTTCCGGAATATTCAGGCTCGGATTTAGAGAGGTAGTCGCCAGGTAGCAGGTCCATATAAGGAGGTCATCCCTCCCAATATCCTTGGCAGCTTTGTAGGTTGGAACGATGACTAGCACCTATATACCACAAGCTGGCCACCTGCCTCTGATTTAATGCATCCAAGTTCCCTGTCATACTACCTATTTATATATTCGAGCCGGGTATTTATAGTATATAAACCGCTACACTCTCGATTCAAGAAAAGCGTATTTCCAGTCTCAGTAGAACTCATGGCACATCCGCAACTTATTCACATTCGTATGAGATTCAGCCAGAATTAACAGCTTTCATGCTATTTACACTAAGATTTCTCCCTATTGGATCGCAAAGGCTGCCTCTCATCTTCCCAGGCGGATTCGGGCCTGCAAAGTTTCTATATATACCCTCTCAGGAATCTCCTTACAAACCACCTCTCCCCGGACTCACTCTACATCTCACATGATTCACCAACTTCCACTATAGACAACTACCTACACCCCACGCCACCACTACTAGCTAGTGTGAAAGCCTTATACAGAGTAAGAGCCGTCGGCCATGAGACCCTCCTATTATCTCTACGTAATTACCACAGGCTAGGCCGGAGTGGCAATTTTGACCCAATTTATTCATATCCCCCACACATAGGACCTTTAAGTATCGCCATACAACCTAATCACTACTTGATCGTCGACCTTTCCGCGTATAAAAACAGATCCACACCTTCTTAATCAACCATAAACCGCCAAATCAAGTTTATTATACTTCTTAAGGAACAATAAGTCGGCAGTATTAGCATTTCAACCCACGCTTTCCTTCCATGAGTTAACACAAGCCAGATTCATAATATATATAAATAGAACGACGCATGATTTACCATTATATACCTCAAATCATCTTTCATCCAATATAGGCCAACATGGCGGGCCTTCTAAATGGTGCTGCCTTATCTGCAATAGAAAGCATTATCAAGGAGCAAGTAGAATCGAAGCTTTTAAATCTCGATCCCGATCAAGTAATTAAAACCCTACTACGAAGGCAAGACAGCGAAGATCTTCGCCAGAGAATACTCAGCCAGCTAGATAAAGACGGCCTAATGGATATGATCGAAGCGAGGGAGGACTCTAACACTATCTATGTGGATATACTGAAGAGGATTCTATCCAAGGTACCCACGCCGAGCCATATTGAGCAGGAGCATTCCAGAAACAACACTTCAATTAGCGAAGCGGATCCCCCAGAAGCCAACATCAATGCTGTCCAGACATCCCCGTCTAACGAATTAACTGTGCCCCAGGCAATACAAATCCCCGGTGAGAAGGGGCATTCCTTCGTAAGCTCTCCAAAGTATTCTAATACCGATATGTCGGCTGGATCTGCAGACCATATATTCGCGGCTGAGGAGAACAGTGATAGTAATATCTATGACTACACTGCATCTGGCTTGGCATTCGAGCCTCAAATACCTCACCTAGATGCGTGGGTCCCGATGTTCATGAGCGAAGACGAATTCTACCGCAGTGGACCAAGTGTCGAAGAAATTCGGTCAACGGTGGATATGGGAGGGATATCCGATCGCTTCTTCATATTCATCAAGCTATTAAACCCACCCTATCTATGCTGTCGTGCTGAGCAATATATACGTTGGGCAGGATCAGATCGTACATATGTCCTCCCTAAATTAGACACTACACCAGACATAGTAAAGGCGTGGAATAAGGCAACCAATCCACGAATAAGCTATATAGCTAAGGCATTGGTAGCTGTCAAATGCTACGAGAAGTCTATAGAAGTGAAAAATACCAACTATCATGAGCACCAGTCTTCAGCTGATTCTTCGACTGATTCAAAATCCATTGAGAAGGATACATCCCAATGCATACTCCCGGAGCTCCTTCGGGCGGAACCAAAGAAAACACATGTCAATGAACAAAAATGGCCAAATATAATTGAGTATGGAAAGAGACTTTCATCTCTCTTGGAAGATTTCGGAGGGCAGCCATTTCTCTCTCTGTTCCCCTTATCAGAGCTCAATTGGCACATAGGCTATAAGGCATTAGTCAATGATGAAGCCATCCAGCACGTTTGGGAGCCCCTGAACACCTTCATGAAACAAACAGGGTTAGGCCAGTTTTTCCGTTCATTATCGCACGCAGTTGGTGACATACTGCATCGCAAATTTCTAGGGGAAGATACCTCATCCTTTGACTTCAGGGATCGGTTGGCGTTAGTCTTTGACGAGTATTCTTTAAAAGGGATACTTTCGTGCTCCCCACGACCGAGTTTATTACCCTTGTCTATCGCACCAAGTTTGGCATCGCTTGTCTATTGCGGACGAGTGACAAGCCTTACACAGCTAAATTCGGAGTCATCACTCTCGCCGAAATCGTTGCTTGGACTTGTGGACGGAGTATTAGATGAAGATATAATTCGGCATTTGATACAGCAGAGATTGCCAAATGACTGGGCTATCCTAGGGAGAAGCGAGATGTCGAAAGTTGCAAGTGAGGACTTGTTACTACACAGCTTCCGAGGAATTATCATTCCCCTATGCATAGACGATGGATGGGTTCTTATCTGCTATGAAAACCCAAGGCATACCAAGGTTTCCTATCCCATTACAATTATCAATCCCACAACCAGTGATTACAGATTCCAAGCAGTTCTATATTTACTTTCGAAATGGATACCGGAGCGGGAGGATTGGATTCCCAAGGACATCACGGTACAACACGCCAAGAACGTCAAATACCAAGCAGCATGTGAGAGAGATAGCGGAGTACATATTGTGCTCAGTGCAATAGCTATGGCTAATTCAGGGGTTCCAGAGACTCGACCACTAGATAGGAAAGTGTGTAGGGCACTCTGTATGAGATATTTTATTACCACGCTGAACGAAGTGCAGCAAGCGGTTTCCAAAGCAGCCAGAAAGCGTGCTGGGGAGGGTAGAGTTTAGATTATGATCGATGGTAGAAGATATCCTTTGGATCTACATATGTTAAATTGATCGTGGTACTGCGTTTTCTATTCAATATAATCTCGAATGATTTATCCTATTAACAAGCCTAAAGTAGCACTATAAAGCTATTTATATATAACATATAGCATTTTAATATTGAGTAAAGTAGTAGCCCGAGTATTTAAGGGAGTAAGGTAACACAGAAGGCTTAAGCTTATAATATATATTTCTCCTATTCCCTTTTATTAAATAGGGTATTTTATTTGGTGCTTCCTAGAATTATGGTACATACTACACAGTAATATGATCAAGGAGACCATATATGGAACATCCTACTTAAGGTGTTGAAGGATGATATAGGAAAACGCCTTTATTCCAAGATGAGACATGTTAGACTTATTGATGACGGATTCGCGAATCGCCTTTGAATGCTTGTTAATTTAGGGTTATGGCATATTTACTGGCAATTAGAACAGAAACAATGTAGATTAATATACATTTAGAATTGAGCATAGCATAAGAATTGAGTCTCTCATACCTTAGGTTAGGAGGTGGTAGGTAGAGAGTATGGCTTTTAGATGCAACGATTCGACGTTAAGAACTTCAAATAGGGGGGAGGGCATGGGTTACATAAAAGTACTTAGGTCCTTAGGTACTTAGGTACTTGTCTTTTTCAGATATGGTCACGTGGGATTTTGACAGCCCACAACACTGAAGCGAACTTTACAAAATTTAATTGTTTCGGCCCCTCCACCTTCACACATCAACTACAACTGCAACGCCAACATTACAAATCAGACAAAATGGCTCCCGCAGCGACTGGTGCGAAGAAGCAGAAGAAGAAGTGGTCGAAGTATGTATTGTATACGATGAATTGATTTTAGAGGACATCTGGCTAACTTTTATACTACAGGGGCAAAGGCAAGTACTACTACGCAATTTCGCGATGAGCGTCGTTCGAGAAGCGATTACACCATCTCTCGCGCGATGAGTCTCGGGGTATTTTGGGCTGACCTGTTTTTAATATAGTCAAGGACAAGGCCCAGCACGCCGTCTTGCTCGACAAGACCACTTCCGAGAAGCTCTACAAGGATGTTCAATCATACCGTCTCGTCACAGTCGCCACCCTCGTCGATAGGCTAAAGATCAACGGTTCGCTGGCACGAAAATGCCTGAAGGATCTTGAGGAGAAGGGTCAGATCAAGCCCATTGTCACCCACAGCAAGATGAAGATCTACAGTATGTTTAGGATAGCCTAGAAGAAGGAAAGCCATATGCTAATCTCGTTTGCAGCCCGAGCTGTCGGTGCCGCGGACTAAACCATCACTCTCACGATACCACGATGAAGATGATATTCGGCCGACAGTCGACAATAGAGTTTGACGGGCTAGATGGATCGCGGATACGGCTTTGATGGATTCAGGCATTTGGTCCTCGGCGTAGCATTGGGACGGTTATGGTTCGGAATTTCGCTTGCAGTTGCATTCAGATAGGGACCGAATGAGAAAACCCGATGAATCTGCGTATATACTTTCGTCTGATTTGCGTGCTGTCGACCGCTGTGTTATAAACATTCTTGTTGTCTACGCGTATGGTAGTAATTTCAGGCCTACGATGTCTTCTAACCCCCAATCCCCAGCAAAGAAAACGTGGTTCTTTATAAACATGAACCAGTCGAATTTATAGGAAAACTGACGGCTGATAGTCTGCTGACCTTGGAACCTTGGGTACCTATTAAAGTCGTGGAGAAGTTTGTGATGTATATTTGGTAGCGCAAACAGATGTATCAGCAGGCGCCATTTCAACTAGGAGGGAATTACATATACACTACCTAGAATTTCCATATGCATTGGAAACACCCAGGTACCTAATAGGTACCTAGGTAGGTTACACAGTCGGGGAGAAGGGTGGGGAGAGAGTTGTTGGCTAAGCCAGTATAGGTTGCTCTATCACAAAACCTATTAAGCCCTAATAATATACCTAATTAATAATATACCTAATCGAAAATATTATAAGTATTATAAGTGAGCGTCATATACAAATCGAGCTAGAAGCATTCCGCCTCATAAGTCGGTCTGTACGTAATCAAGTTTCTATAATGATGGCACATAGATAAATCCCCGATCTTCGCCCAATAAAAAATGAAATCTGATTAATCTCTACAGCACATCTAGGTCATCCGAAATGCGGCGTGGGTACTACTTGGGCATGTGTTAGGTACCGTGTGTACAAAGAGGTTGCAACCAAAGTTGCAGCCGACCAGCCAAGGCCAAGGGACCACCGCTTTTTGAGCCGGAAACTTGACTCGGGGAACGGGAAGAAGATCAAAGAGACCCCTGAACGCTGAACGCTGAACGCATATGGGTGAACACCCTGACTCTCTTTTACCGACGCTCGGAATTTAGCTAGCCAAAACTCTCAAAATCTAGATGTGATCTGCACAGTGCACACTAACTAATAGAGCGCAGTTTTTTTTTGTGTGTGCTCTTACCTTATTACGTTGATTCGTGATATATAACAAAGATTAGGTACATAGTCCACGACGAAGATCTAGATGATGAGAAATGAAGGACAGATATACACCTATCAACCAACTACATAGGATGAAGCATCAAAGAGTAAGCAGAAACTACCTAGGTACCTAGGGTAAATAGCTCGCATCTGATCTCCAGGTGAGACTCCACGTCCAGGTGATGAGGATCCTTTGGCCTGAATTGGCCGTCCCGAAATTGTCCGGCAGAAAGTTAGCGGTAGGTCAAGTTTTCGCTGGACATCCATTTTATGGCAGGCGCCTAGCTGCCAGGCTGCCCAAGCAAGTGCAGGTTACTTTCACTGCTCCAGCGGACATTTAGTGGTTACTTCAGTGAGTTTTTAGCATACTAGATCCATAATTGCACGTGACATATACTGGTCTCGGGGCAACCGCCAGTTTAGAAAGCGAGGGAAGGGTCTCAGTGCAGTTTTAGCAGCGGGTCCGGGAAGAGTCGCTAGAAAAAGCTGGTCCATTTGGCAGTTACCCGCAGCAATTTTTTTTTCCCTCCCCCCAAAATATTTTCTGCAGACCCAGTCGCAGTAGAAATATTTCGCTCGACGCTCTCCGTCTTTCAACTCCTCTCTATCTTCTCCTCGTTTACTTCTAATCTCCACTCACTCCTTCTCCTTTCAAAGATCAGGAAGTCTTTGAACAGCCGACAAGATGACTGAGAAACAGAAGGTTTTGGGCATGCCGGTAAGTTATAATTCCACAACTATCAAATCCCTCGCTCGGACAACGAGCATTGGCCTCCTCTCCACCACCATCTAGCCATCAATACCTCTCGCGCATACCATCGACGGCTTCAATTGCTTTCTACGAGACAATTGAAGCGGTTTTCGAGCTATTTCGAAATGGTGTGCTGCTTATCGGGATGATATCTGGCACAAATGGCTGGAAAAGAGAGTCCTTGGATTTTTTGCACCTTTGCCCTCACTATCTATCTCAGCAATGAACTTAACTAACGGACACCGCAGCCCTTCTTGGCAGACTTCTTGAGTACGTCACTGCTTTTGCAATTAAATCCAACCGGCATCCCCGCCAATATGTCGATATTCGATGCCGCGTGATATTGGTTGTCATGCGCGATAATTGTTGCTAACTGGTTAATTAGTGGGTGGTGTCTCTGCCGCCGTCTCGAAGACTGCCGCCGCTCCCATCGAGCGTGTCAAGCTTCTTATCCAGAACCAGGTACGTTGATACGTAGAGCACATTCAGCCGCAAAAAATTCCCCATTGGAGCCATGTAACTTTGGCTCCACAATACGTATATGTGTCTTCACATGTCTATTTGGCGGCACAGGGCTGGATTCCCTTCGCAGTAATGACGGCGCTAACAGACTGAACAGGATGAGATGTTGAAGACTGGCCGTCTAGACCGCAAGTACAACGGTATCGCCGACTGCTTTAAACGAACTACCGCCGATGAGGGTGTTATGTCCCTATGGCGTGGTAACACTGCCAATGTTATCCGATACTTCCCCACTCAGGCCTTGAACTTCGCTTTCCGTGACAAGTTCAAGAAGATGTTCGGCTTCAAGAAGGAGCGCGACGGATACGCCTGGTGGATGGCTGGCAACTTGGCCTCCGGTGGTGTAAGTTTCATTGAAGACTCTAAATTTGGGCTACGGATGCTGATATTTATATGTTAAGGCTGCTGGTGCCACTTCGCTCCTTTTCGTCTACTCTCTCGATTACGCCCGTACCCGTCTGGCCAACGATGCCAAGAACGCTAAGAAGGGCGGTGAGCGTCAATTCAACGGTCTTGTTGACGTCTACCGAAAGACCCTCGCCTCTGACGGTCTTCCCGGTCTGTACCGTGGCTTCATGCCTTCGGTCGCTGGTATCGTCGTCTACCGTGGTCTTTACTTCGGTCTGTACGACTCGATCAAGCCCGTCGTCCTGACCGGCACTCTTCAGAACAACTTCCTCGCCTCTTTCATCCTCGGTTGGTGTGTCACCACCGCTGCCGGTATCGCCTCTTACCCTCTTGACACTATCCGACGTCGTATGATGATGACCTCCGGTGAGGCCGTCAAGTACAACGGTACCTTGGATGCTGCCCGCCAGATCATCGCCAAGGAGGGTGTCAAGTCTCTGTTCAAGGGTGCTGGCGCCAACATTCTCCGTGGTGTTGCCGGTGCCGGTGTGCTGTCGATCTACGATCAGCTCCAGGTTCTCCTCTTCGGAAAGGCCTTCAAGGGTGGTTCCGGTTAAATTCCCTCATACCTCATAGACGGGAGAGGCGTGGTGGTGTAATACGGTGGATAGGCGACAAAGGGCCGTTGATAAAAAGGAGCGTGGCGGACGCTCCGGTGGAAAGTTGTTACAGGGCATCACTCATTGCCGTGGCGTTCTGGAACAGCTTGATTTTGCGGATTTTACTGGCAGACAGGGCACACATGTCTCGCATCGTCTTGTCAGCTAGTTGTCCGCTGTAATTTAGATCCTAGGCAATTCCTTTGACTGTATTCTTTCTGCTTTGCGTCCTACATCCCCATTCCTCGACGGTTACGTGGACCTGGCTCTTTCGGTTGCATACAACTCATAGACTTCTGAATGCAGGTGATCCTTTGAACTAGTACCCTATGTATTACTTGTATGTGATGTGTGAATGTAAATTTTTGTTTCGTAGACAAACCGGTATAGTTACGATGATAATTTTACTGTAACCCATTTCTATGCGGCAGAGGAAGTGATTTGGGTAGGTAGTTGAAATGGACATTGCAATTGAAGACAGGGGGACAGGGGGACAGGGGGACAGGGGGACAGGGGGCAGGTGGCAAGCAGCTGTATCAAATCGCGGTGTACGGAGTTTTGCAAAACTTAAATAATGTTTGTAGAGCGTTGCTCACTTTTATACCCCAGCGTGCACCTCTTTAGATCTACCTACTGTTGTTTGACCTTAGGTACCTACCCTAAACACTTGCAAGAGCCGGATTGGACAATGCCCCCAAAGCAATCTGCAAGCAACGCTCACGGCCGAGGCTCTTCTGGACCGGCCAAGGGTTGGGCTTCCGCCTCTTCTACTTCTGGTCCTTCCCGAGCGCGCAAGCAAGCCCAAGCCACCGCTTCGGACGCGAGCGACGCGGATCCGTTTGCGGAGGACGAGCAGCCGCAGCAGCGACGAAGGGCGCAAGATACGATGGACCTCGACGAAGACGAAGCGGAAGAAGAAGAGGAGAGGAAGACGATACCACCGGAGCTGCTGACACATGTGCTGCATCAGTTCTTCGAGAAGGACGGCACGAGGGTCTCGAAGGATGCGAATGCGGCCATTGCGAAATACATGGATATTTTCGTGCGGGAGGCGATTGCGCGGACTGTCGTGGAGAAAGAGAAGGGGTTTCTCGAGGTAAGTTCGTTCGTTCGTCTGGTGCGTATTAGTGTTCTGGGCGATGTGATGCTAATGGTAGATTAGGTGGAGGATCTGGAGAAGATCGCGCCGCAGTTACTGCTTGATCTTTAAGGGCTGCGGGTAGGATATTTGTATTGATCTAGTGCAGATGATCTGTGACGGGATTATGATCTGTGACGATGAAGGTGGTATGGACCGGCAAGTATGTATGCTTGTATGAACCATTCCTCCAGATCGATCTACAAAGCCGCCGTCACAGAGATCTTGGCGTTTCTTCTGCCAGCCAAGCTTTTCGGGCTGATAGTAGCTGGCTGAGCACATCGTTCTCGAAGCCTCGTAGATTATGTAGAAACACGCCGTACTGTTGAGACCAAGTAACCTAGGCGGCATCCTCCTCCACGGCTTATGTCCTCATTCTACATATTCTACCCCTTAGATGATAGTGCCGTCTATCTATTCTACAACCCTTTTGCTAAAGGGCACGATGTCAAGGACAGCTTTGCTCTGGACATTGACAGATAGCTTGACTTACAACCAGTCGAGAAGATGCTAGCTGAATAGGGATATCTTTTCGCTCGCAGGCATTTTAAAACATCAAACTCGTGAAATAAGGAATCTCAAAGCGGGAGCCACAATTTGTTTCGAATGCCTTACGCGGAATTCAGAAACGCTTCACCGCAGCAAGACGCATATGAAATTCTCGATTCCAATATTTTTTGTCTTTAGCGTTTCGGCCCCTGAGAGAGAAGCTTTGAAGATTACTAGGTTAGGTTAGTGTATGTAAAGGGCTTTAATGAGGTTCCCCAACGCTCGGACATATACATATCGTATAGTTATCTTGAATTATACCTTAGTAATTGACCTTGTAATTGACCTTGTAATTACACTAATTACACATAGCTGGGTACATAATACATAATTGAATTTAGTCTAAGCTTTCAAGCGCAAGGGCTTGGCTTGCGTATGTATTCCATTTCATCTGATGATGTCGGCAGTAACGGCTCAAAAGGGGATAAGATGAAACCAGTTAAGTTTGGCTGGTGTCACGCTTGGAGCCATGCTGAGGCAGGATCCGTGCTCCGAAAGCCCCTGGCCCGGGACCCCCTCGTCGCTTACACCCAGGCCACCAGCTTAGCTTGCTTGCAACTCCCTAAGCCTCCAACCTTAATTCTTCTGGTCCTTCTGGGCTTGCAGAGTACGTACCCCCGGTCAACCTCAAGGACGGCCAGCTTCACTCCCCCGGATTCAAAACATTTCAAGCTTTAGGTACACTTATGTACATACGTATGACTTGGACTTGTAACTCCATTGCTAGTCGCTACCTACGTAAGAATATGTTTCTTACAGTCGCCGTATTGGGTGTAGCGATTCTCAAGCGAGACGGATTCCATATCGTATTAGTGGGCTGGCGCGTATTGCTATGTAGAAGACCTCATCTTGTCTCCGAGATACCTATGTAGGTTAAGGACTGCGCCTCTACGGAAGCCCGTCCCAGCCGGGAGGCTTTGCCATGTAATGCCAAGCAGATCTCGATAGGACCAATGGACAACTGGGTCTGGAAGAAGGTATTTCGGCTGTCGAACGTCCGTCTAGGTATGTACCTAGACCCTACCGAATAATACCCTGGTTGATGTGGTAGCAATTCAGCATTTCCAATGCTAGTCATCTAGTAGATGGCCAAAACGTGTTTCATAGAATTATTCACTCCACGACCCTTGATTTTACGCTAGATGTCAGGGCATGGGTGAGGCCCCCCGGCATGGAGATCTCTCATATTATTGCCTGTCTGATGCTCGAGAGCCCTTTAAAGCTGATGGCACTCCCGTAAACGTCGTACTTGATCTTTTCTCCTCCAATTCATTTCAGCTACTCTACGTTTCTCTTTGGGATATTCATTTTCCGTCTTTTTTCGCTTCTTCCGTATTAACGTAATATTCTAAGGCTAGTCCTTCTCAGCGCGAGTCGCTTATCACATACGTTCTCTTAAACGACATTCTTTCTATATTTAGACGAAGTCAGAACATTCATCAAAAACCGCCAATATGCTTTTCTCCGCCTCTACCACCGCCGCTCTTCTCACCCTCTTGGGTTCCGCTGCTGCGCAGAAGGTCCACGTCGTTTCGGTTGGCTCGCCCAATGGCACTATTGCTTTCAGCCCGGACACCCTTAAGGCGGATGTTGGCGATATGATCCAGTTCCAGTTCCGAGGTGGCAACCACAGTGTAGCGCAGTCCAACTTCGACAACCCTTGCACGCCCATCTCCGAGCACACCAACCAGACTGGCATTTTCTCCGGCTACCAACCCGTGGCTGCCAGCCAGGCTATGGGCATGATCCCCACATATTCTGTCAAGGTCTCCGCCAAGACGCCCCTGTGGTTCTACTGTTCTCAGGCCAAGCACTGCCAAAACGGAATGGTTATGGTAGTTAACGAGAAGTGAGTACAATACTTTGTGAAGCAAATGAGATTGATATATGCTAACCTGAATAGCACTTCGGCAAATGCCACACGAAGCCTAGCAAACTTCAAGGAGATTGCTAAGGGAGCCGCTGCCAATGTTGCTCCCTCGGTCACTACCGGTGGTACTGCTGGTAATGGCACCGCTTCAGGTGGTTCAGAATCTGGTTCGGGCTCAGGATCTGGGTCTGGCTCAGAATCTGGATCCGGTTCTGGAAGTGGCTCCGGCTCTGGAAGTGGTTCGGAAGCCACGAAATCCTCCTCGGCACCTGTTGCATCGGCTACCGCAAGCACTTCTGCGATCCCGACCGCTGCTGCAAACATCGTTGGTGCTTCCAGCTCGATGGGTCTCTTTGGTCTGGTTGCTGCCCTATTCATGCTATGATCTGTCCTACAATAGGATATAGATAAGATTTGCTCCATAGTTTTTGTAGCTATGGTTTAATGACGGGAGGCGACGAGTCGTGCGATGCTCGCACGGACTCTAAGCCATGATATCGCGAGGGGCAAGCCGGCGTCGAACCCATTGGATGGGCAACCACGCCGTTGCAGATAGACAAGCCTTGACACGTGTATTTTGGATTCTTCACCCTAGGGGCAGACGGTTCGGTTCGCATTATTGTGCAGTTAGAGATGAGATGCCCTGATTTTTGAATAATATAAGCATTAATCCCAAAGAGAAAAACAAACTGTCTTTATGGTCTTTAAGAGTGTGTAATATATAATCCTGTTTAGTAGGTGTCCCGAGTATTATTAGTGCTTGTAATAGTAAAATGTTGCTGATCTCACCTCGGCCTTCATTATGTCTTCAAGCTACCGTTCAGTAAGCCAAAGGTCCCCAACATTCGTCCTAACTAATTTTATTTAATCCCCTTTCCTAGGTTTCTAGGTTAGGCAAGTCGCTTTCCCGCTATTAAAATACATAGTTATTTGAAATAAAATCTTATTTAATCTTCAGAGCCAGGGATCTTCCTCGGCTTCCTACCCTTCGCCGCCGCTTCGCACAACTTCTTCCTCGGCTCCTTATCTAACCAGTTCTTATCCTTTTTAACGTATCCGACCTTGGGGTACTTAGGGCTGTTCTCGAAGAAGCGGACCCAATGCAGCAGCCCCTCGTGGACTTTCTGCCTCGCCTCCTCGAGCTCCTTCTTCTTGAGCGCGGCGAGCTCGGCCGGCGCAAAGTGCGAGTCTACGGCCGGGTCGTCTAGCGGCAGGAACATGTCTTCGACTCCCCGCATGTCGGGCGTCCGGTCCTCGGCGAAACACCCCGTTACGTAGGACCGCGCCGAGTCGGCGCCCGCGAAGAATCGGTACGAGCCGCCCGGGCCGTACGTCCGCCGGTTGCTTGATACGTCGAAGATGCTGCCGTTGATAGCGAGGTAGATAGGCTTGGACTCGTCGGTGCCGTCGTATTGGGCTAGCTCGGCGGGGGTTAGGTATATGGGACCGCGCTGTTGGACGAGCAAGATGTTAGAATGATAGACAGGTAGCTAGGTAAGCCAACGCAGACTGAATTGGAAAAGCTAAAACGTCGTACCAATTGGCTCTTCCACCAGTCCAGTTGTATGTACTTGGGTGGCGCCCGCATGCTCCAGAAGAAAGACTCGCCGCCGGAAACGAGGTAGCTAAGACCACAGGACGCGACGAACAGGAATGAGAGCACGCGCAGGACGTCCAGCCACGGACTATACTCTTCATCGTCGTTGACAAGCTCCTTAGCTTTACGCTTGGGCTTAGGCTGCTTGGGCGCGGGCGTGTCCGACTCCGAGGTATCGAGCTCCTCGACGATAGCAGTTCGAACATCGTCCCTCGCGGGGCCTTTGCCCTTGCGCTGACGGATCTCTGCCATGGCGAGATACTTTCCTTCAGCAGCAGCAGCAGCAAGAGCTCTTTTTCACGTCTATATTTTGCAGGTACCCGAAGAAGTTCAGGAGAAGGAATAACTAACTAACTAACTAGTAGTTATTACAAACACTGTTTTACATTAGAAAAAAAAGGGATAATACATAAGAGCAGGTAACGCAATGTGGCCTTGTGCGAAGTTGGCTCGTATAATTGATTGTTCTAACTCGACTCTCCCGCCGGAAGCTCGAGGCTCCGCAAATTGGGAATTGGGATGGAATTGGGAATTGGACGGTTATGGTTCCATGGATGGAGCTTACGCGGTTCAACTTTATTACGTAGGTGCCTCCTTAGGTACCTAAGGTATGGAAGTACCTAACCTTGGTAGCCAGCCACAGTGTGGCTACAAGCTTGGAAATAAAAGTTTACATAAATTGGAAGTCCAACGGGAATTAGACGATTGCTGTGACATCAACCTTCCCTTCCATTAACCTCTCCAACGCAGCATAACGTCACAACCGAGGTTACCTTGGCTATATTTTACCCTCACGCCTCATGGTGCTCCGGGCATGCTGTTGGAAGTTCGATGGTTATTCCAATGATACTTCTTTAAACTCCGGTAGCCCCATCCAGGTCAATCGGTCCCGTGTCGGTATATCGGCCTACTCGTGATTCGTCCAATTATCTCATCGGGCATTTCCCTCCTTGAGCTACGATTTGGATTTGTAAAGAGTGTTAATGCACAATGAAGACGCGCGCATAGCAACTTCTTCGCGATCATCGCGTACCTCAGTAAGCATCGTAGATCCTGTGTCGGTTTTCATTCGCCCTTCGGCAACGATGTGGTGGGAATGTTAGGATGACTTAATCAGCGCGTCAGTATGGGAAATCTGAGGGTGTCAAGGATTATGTATAAATATCCGAGGATGAGCTTGGGAATTATAGCTTTATATCCTCGAACTGTATCACTGGTCAAGACATCGTATCTAGTCACCAGCTATCCGATTACACCAATATCACACTATAAAATCTTGAATATACCAACATCCCCCTTTTCCTTACTCAATGGCTTCCTCAACTATGCACGCGGTTGGCGTAACAGAATACGGCCCCGTTGAGAACCTACACTCGAGAGAAGTCCCCAAGCCATCGAAGCCAACAGGCCGTCAAATGATCGTTCAGGTGAAAGCCATCTCCGTCAACCCTATCGACAAGAAGGTCCGCGCTGGCACCTACGACGACGCCCCTGACTATTACGAGCGAGTCAAGCCACTAACGCAAGACTCACCTCACTTCCATATCACTGGCTACGACGGTGCTGGGATCATCCTCGAGACGGGTCCAGATGTAAAATACTTCAAGCCCGGCGAGGAGGTCTACTACCTCGGAAACCCTGTCTTCCAAGGCTCCTATTCTGAGCAGCTGATCGTGGACGAGCGACACGCCGGCCACAAGCCAAAGTCTCTCGACTTTGTCCAGGCCGCAGCAATGCCATTAACTTTCGCAACTGCATACGAGTCCCTCGTCGACCGACTAGAGATCAAGGTAGGCGAGAAAGCCGGAATCCTCATCATCAACGGCGGCGGCGGCATGGGATCGATCACATCCCAAGTCGCGCGGCACATCTTAAAACTGCCTATCGTCATCACCACGGCCTCGCGACCCGAGACCATCGAGTTCTCCAAGAAGATGGGTGCCACGCACGTGGTCAACCACCGCGGAGACATCGTGCAGCAGATCAAGGACCTAAACCTACCCGCCGATATCCCCCTGAAGTATGCGTACATCACAGGCCGCACGGAGCAGTACCTGTTCCCGATTGCGGACATCCTGGCGCCCTTCGGCAAGGTGGGCAGCATCGTGCA
The DNA here is from genome assembly GCF_022478715.1 of Daldinia decipiens. NCBI lineage: Eukaryota > Fungi > Ascomycota > Sordariomycetes > Xylariales > Hypoxylaceae > Daldinia > Daldinia decipiens. Next base: position 595,331 of record NW_026054553.1, on the reverse strand, counting down.
GGCCAACTTCGACATGTACGGGTCGCAGATGATGAGCAAGTCGCTGACCTTTGTCTGGTGCTGGGTTGGGACTGGGCCGTACCATTATTACTACAATGACAAGCAGGAGAAGCACCATGATTGGTACGAGAAGCTCGCCGGGCTGCTAGACCAGGGCGTGATCAAGTGCCATTTGAACGAGCGCTTGAGGGCCACGGCCGAGGGCATCAGGCAGGCGCACAGGAGGCTTGAGGCTGGGAATGCTGTGGGCAAGATTGGACTGGGTGTTGATGAGCCTGGGGAGGGAAAGGCGTTTCAGTAGATGCTTTGTAAAGGAGAATGTGTTTAAGTAGTTGAAGATAGATTAATGCCATGACCTATGTTTCCGTATATAATTTTTTTTCTCTATTTACCAAGGCATTCAGATGTGTTCTGTATGTTCCAGGTTAATAAGATGCAACTTTAAAATGCCAACTGAGATATGTTCCTTTTTCGGGATAGCAGTACCTAGGTACATGTATGTACTAGACATGCATCCATGGATGCAGCATGGCTGTGGTGCTAAATGTTAATTCAGGGTACGTACCCACCACGTGAAACTCCTTATCTTTTCGGCTGCCAGCTGCCAGCTGCCACCACCTGTAACAAACCGACGCGCCTGATTGGCCTTCTCGCACTAACCACTGAGCCCTAGCGCACCAATTCTACCCACGAATTTCAATCGGATGTACCCGGCCAAAATTTCTACCTCGAACTTCAACAGTGGAATTTCGCGATCCTCCCCACCACCAACGTTCGACCTTTTAACAACACCAATCTCCTAGCCAGAACGCCAGAACAATCAAGATGTCTGACAACGGCGAGGTCGAGGTCGAATCCACCAACTACCAGGTCCTTCCCAAGGACGTTGTCTCCGAGATTGGCAGCATCAAGCTGTTCAACCGATGTACGTTTTCTTTTTATTCGACCCTTGGAGCATTGCGACTGACTCTTTAAACAGGGAGCTACGAGGATGTTGAGATTCGCGACATCTCGTTGACGTAAGTTTACTACTCGATCCTCTACATCTCGATTCTACCTGAAAACTTGGGTTTGGGCGACGCGACATCCAGCCTTGATTCTCGAACAAAACTCATGGGGAATTGCAACAGAAGAGTTGAGGACAGCACGCTGACAGTACAATCTCGATAGCGATTACATCCAGATCCGATCCCCCGTTTACATTCCTCACTCCGCTGGTCGTTATGCCGCCAAGCGATTCCGCAAGGCCAACTGCCCTATCATCGAGCGATTAACCAACTCGCTCATGATGCACGGCCGCAACAACGGCAAGAAGCTCAAGGCTGTCCGAATCGTTGCCCACTCTTTTGAGATTGTAAGGAACCAGGAACCGGGGGTTTTAACGTAGTAAAAGACTAATATCGTATAGATCCACCTCATGACCGACCAGAACCCCATCCAGATCGCCGTTGATGCCATTGTCAACTGCGGCCCCCGAGAAGACAGCACCCGTATCGGTTCCGCTGGTACCGTCCGACGACAGGCTGTCGATGTGTCCCCTCTTCGACGAGTCAACCAGGCTATTGCCCTGCTCACCACCGGTGCCCGAGAGGCCTCTTTCCGCAACGTCAAGTCGATTGCCGAGTGTCTAGCTGAAGAGCTGATCAACGCTGCCAAGGGAAGCAGCAACTCGTACGCCATCAAGAAGAAGGACGAGTTGGAGCGTGTCGCCAAGAGCAACCGATAAAAGGGGTGCAGTTTCTGGGTTTTCTTCGGCGTGGACGATCTGGGCATTTTACACTCTGCATTTGTGCGTTTCTGGCTCAGGCGGGATGCGGTTCTATGGCATACTAGTCACATAGGCCTCTTCAATAAAGGCTCTGCCCGTGTGGGCAAATCATGATGAACTGAAATCAAGTAATTCCCGAAACGATAACCGGTGTTATAGCATTTATTTTGCTCTACCGATATAGCTCTCGCAAATGCAATGACATCGGTAAACGAAATTAGTCATAATTGACTTGGTATCTTTGTAAAAACAGCAACGAAACGCCAACTGATAAAGTAGCACTTATACGACCACCCTCGTACTCCTAATATCAAGGCTCGAGGAATTCTGATTATCCCCTTTTAAGCCTGCCTGCAGCACTATACTTTCGGGTTTCCCTCCTTGATATGCAGTCGTAAAAACATTCCTACGTGCGGAATGCCTTCCTCGTACCATTTACCCATGCCCTCGTCGACTTTGAAGCCCCACCTCTCGTAGAGTTTCACCACGCTCTCCTGAGCGTGACAGCACACCAGGCCGTTCCACTTGGGAATATCGCCAGCTACGCCAACCTTGAGCTGATCCATGCCTAGCTCCGTGACGCTAGGGTTGAAGAAGGTCGGGTTGTCCTCGAGCCACTTCTTGGCTGCTAGCCACAACTGGCCCGCGATGTGGTGGCCGCGAAACTCGGGAATCACTGCCATGCGGCCCAGTTTGACGTACGGCTCCTTTCCGTCGTGGTATGTCGTAGGCCGATCCACACCGAAAGGCAAAGCGGAAGCTTGGCGCTCCTCGTCTACAGACGTCATGGTCCTGGCTCGAGGCCTTGCGGTTCCGGAAGAAGTAGCAGTGCCGTCACCCTTCGTCGCGCTATCACCTTCATCATCATCATCATCATCATCATCCAGCAGCACGTTATCCACGTACCTGCCACCGGGCTGGGGGTGCGGCGGGTGCGGAAACGGCACAACGCGCAGGGTTCCGATGGGTAGGCTGCGGGTCTCGGACTTGCGGGGCTTGGTGACTTCGCCGGAGAGCGGGTCGCGCTCCTCGGGCTCGGTGGTGAAGTTCACGCTGGCGTACATAACCCAGTGGCAGGAGCGCGCGTCGTCCGGGTCGTGCTCGTGGGTGAGCGGGACGCCTTGCTCGCGCACGAAGACCGCCTCGCGCACCTCCATCGCGTCGCCGAAGGTCTTGGGCACGTGGCCCGGTTGCTGGTCGTGAGGCCGCGTGCGGTCGTACCCGTCCAGCCGCGTGGGCTCGAGGTGCGAGATGAACGGTGTGCCCATTTTGGGACCGGGGGGGGTTGTCTTTCCAGTTCGGGGTGGCGGATTGGTAGATTGGTGGCGATGGAGTTTGCTCCGTGGGGACTTGGCTTAGGCCCGAAGTTGACGATCGCTCTTAGTTTCTTTTTGGTAGTTTTCCTTTTTGTGTTCTCCGAGTAAGTTAGTTTGGTCTGATAACCCGAGAATAAAAGGTGAGAACGTAGTTCCCTTCTATATTTACTCCAAGTAGAAGAAGCAGGCGATCACTTTGGTAGCTGTGGTTGATAGACAAATGAACGGTGTGTATGCGTCGTGATGATGACCACGACAGCATGCCCAAGTAAGCAGGGATAAACTAGGGGGGTAGAAGGAAGGCTGTGACTAATGAGAAAGTCACGAAGCTCGAAGGGGCCCAGAATAGTGGAAACAGTGTGTACGAAGCTGAAACGAGATCGTCGAGGTCAAGGTTCATTCAGTTGAGTCATTCGAGGAAGGAGCGGGGGTTACACAGGTCACCACGGAGCCGACAGTTCCATCCGGCGTCAGATGTTGCCACCCCGTCGTTTCGGCGCGGCGCGTGAACTACGGATACTTGTGCCGACGCTGGCCGACAAAAGGTACCGGTCTCAGATGGTGTCTTCTTAATTAATTTTTAATTTTTTAGTAGAAAAATAGCATTCAAGAATTGGATTTCAAGCATCATGAATAATGAGTAAGATGAGAACAGAAGGAATAACTGGTCACTTTTATTAGTGTTGTGTTACCTTCAATACAATCTTAGCTCGAACAAGCGGACTTGTAACGGTAGCTCCGAGTCAATATATCACTATTTAAGACCACCACTTAGCAATATGCTCTGACCCGTTAAATACCCCGTCCTGCATATCATAGTAATAATATTAGCGCATTCCTGAGGCGTTCCTAGCCGTCCCACCGGGATATTCTTGACGTCGCCCGGCGTGCCCTCGACAAACTTCTCGTCGGGTATCATTCCCGTTTCACCGATCATAGCCGGAGCTACATCGTTAACAGTAATTCCTACTTTTGCATGCTTCATCGCCAGATTCTTCATCAGACCTGTTAACCCCGCTTTGGAAGCTGCATAATGGCAAGCGTTGATGCCACCTCCTTGTGCAGCTATCGAAGAGATGAAAATAATACGACCCCACTCCTGAGCCTCCATATGGGGAATGCTCAACTTGGACAGAATAAAAGAAGCCCGCAAGTTCACGTTGATAGTATAATCGAATTCTTCCAAGCTCACATCCAGGATACCGTTGCGTCGCTTCCCGTAGCCCGCGTTGGAAACTAGTATATCTGGGCCGTCTTGGCCGTGTTGTTCCTTAATTTCACGAAAGAGCCGCTCGATCTCTTCAGCCGAGCCGGTATCGACGCAATGGATGGTGACCTTGTGGCCCACGCTTCCAGCCGACTTGCGAAGCTCCTCAGCTAAGTCGTCTACTGGCTGTCTATTGTGGAAACATGTTAGGGCGAGGGAGGCCCCATGAGCCCAGAGGTCCCGAGCACATGCAGAGCCGATGCTATGATTCGTCAACGCTGTATAGATAAATTATCTGCTTGTGCATATGAATATACGGTGTTAGCATACCCTCCAGAAGCGCCCGTTATGAGGGCGAGACGACCACTGATCTCATTATCGACTCTAGGCATGGTTATTGGACGGGACGAAGGCTGTTGGAATTTGGGGTTTAAGGTAACATTTCGCATTTCGCAAGTCTACCTAAAGGCTACCTAACGTACACATTAAATTGACGTAAAGGCCAATATGTACCCCATACTTCTTCTTCATGCGCGGGGGAATCTAACCTAGATGGTGTACAAATACCTACGCCAGCCACAAGTACCTACATAAGTACATAGGTACATAGGTAGCTGTTCTTTTATTATGTACATATTCTGTAGAGTTCTTAAAGTGGGGCATTCTAAGAATTTCCACATTCGTAGCATTTAGTTCCATAATTCACTATCGAACCAATCAGATCACTATCGGTGGCTTTTATGAAAAGTGTCAGCCACGTGCAGGGATTTATTTTCAACAAGTTGTCCTCTTTGTAGGAGAATAATACGTACTTTTTTTTTGGCCGAGCTCACGCGGTGAGGTCAGGAAAGCTGGCTTGGAATATGTTGCTTGGTTTTTTCGTTTAGTTAAGGCCAGATTCTACATAATAAAATAAAGGAAACCATTTATAACAAGACACCAGGCTGGAGCCTCGCAAATAAAATTGCATTCAAATTTCTCTCTTTTTTTATTTTTAAAAAAAAGCATCAACTTTGCTTGATTGCTTCCACAACCTTTTCTTGTAGCTGGTCTCAAACCCTTTCTGCGGCGAGCTTCTCGCCAATCACCCCTCCTCATCCCGCCCAACATGGCACAAACATTCTCCCCTCGATCAATACTACTTTGTGTAGTTCTTTTTTTCTCTACAAATGCCCTTGCTATATCTGCTGTTCTTGGTATAGATCTCGGTACTGAATATATAAAAGCCACCCTCGTCAAGCCTGGTATCCCCCTCGAGATCGTCCTAACTAAAGACTCGCGAAGAAAAGAAACCTCCGCAGTCGCATTCAAACCCTCGCAAAATGCCCCCAAGAGTGGCTCGTATCCCGAGAGGGCATATGGCTCCGACGCCATGGCCCTTGCAGCTCGTTTCCCTGGCGATGTCTACCCTAACCTCAAGACTCTCCTTGGCCTTCCCACGGACGACTCGATCGTGAAGGAGTACACTGCAAGGCATCCTAGCCTACAATTAGAGGCGCACAAGACCCGCGGTACAGTCGCGTTCAAGAGCCAGGCTACTGCTAAGGAAGAAGCATGGATGGTAGAAGAATTGTTAGCAATGGAGCTTCAGAGCATACAGCGCAACGCTGAAGCAATGGCTGGTTCCGACGACAACGTTCGATCTGTGGTTATTACGGTCCCGCCTTTCTATACTGTCGACGAGAAACGCGCTGTGGAATTGGCTGCCGAGCTCGTTGGTCTCAAGGTTCTATCCCTTATTAGTGACGGTCTTGCTGTCGGGTTAAACTACGCTACGAGCCGAACATTCCCTACTGTTAGCGAGGGAGCTAAGCCGGAGTATCACATGGTCTTTGACATGGGCGCTGGATCCACCAAGGCAACTGTCATGAAATTTCAAGGTCGAACTATCAAGGATATCGGCAAATTCAACAAGACGGTCCAGGAAGTACAGGTCGTCGGAGCCGGTTGGGATAGGACTCTAGGCGGTGACGCTCTCAACTACTTGATCGTGGACGACATGATCTCCAAGTTTGTTGAGACGCCCTCTGCTAAGAAGGTCTCTGTGACGGCAGAGAGCGTTCGGGGTCACGGACGAGCTATGGCGAAACTTCTGAAGGATGCCGAAAGATTAAGACATGTCCTCAGCGCCAATGTCGATACTGCCACTAGTTTCGAGGGCCTTTACGATGATATCGACTTCAGATATAAAATTACTCGAGCAGACTTTGAGAAGTTGGCTGAAGCGCATGCCGAGAGGGTTGGTGCCACCATCCAAAAGGCCCTAGAAGTAGCCGAGCTTGACATCAGCCAGCTTGACTCTATCATTCTTCACGGCGGTTCATCGCGGACGCCTTTCGTCCAGAAGCAACTTGAAAAGATTGCTGGCGGTGACAAGCTCCGTAGCAATGTCAACTCAGACGAGGCAGCAGTATTTGGCGCAGCTTTCCGAGCTGCAGAACTTAGCCCCAGTTTCCGAGTCAGGGAGATCAGGATCTCGGACAGCTCATTCTTCCCAGCGGGAATGAAATGGACTAACCCCCAGGACAAACCCCAACAGCAGCGACTCTGGACCGAGCGATCTCTCCTCAGTGCTGCTCCGAAGGAAGTCACTTTCACAAACCACGAGGATTTCTCGGTTATTTTCTATCAACAGGTACTCTCAACTGACGGCACCGCAGTAGACCGAGAGACAAAATCCCTGGTCACGAAGAATTTGACGGCGTCTGTTGCATCTCTCGTCGAGAAGGGATGCGCTAACTCCGATATTCATTTCAAGGTCAAGTTACGACTCAGCACTGAGAATGGTGAAGTAGAAGTTGACAAGGCCGCCGTTGAGTGTGAGGCTGAGGTACAGGAAAAGGAAGGTTCGGTCATTGATGGCGTGAAGAACCTCTTTGGATTCGGTAAAAACAAGGAACAGCAACCTCTAAAAGAGAGCGAAGAAACTTCCGAAAGTGCCTCAACTACCGAGTCCACTAACACGGCCACCACTTCTGCTGTAGAATCTAGTTCTACGTCGACAACTGCAACTGAGTCAACGTCCGCTGAATCCGCAGACGGCAGCCCGGTGCCAAAGAAGAAGCAACTCGTTGTGGTCCCGATTGACTACATCGTAGAGAAGGCGGGTATTCCAGGTCTATCAAAAGCAGACCTTACCAAGTCAAAGGATCGCATCAAGGCTTTTGAGACTTCGGATAAATCTCGACGATTGAGGGAAGAAGCACTAAACCAGCTTGAAGGCTTCACCTACAGGGTCAGGGATTTACTAGAAAGTGAATCCTTCGTAGCTGCATCTACCCCAGAAGAGCGAGCTAAGCTAGAAAAGAAGGCTAGCGAAGCTAGCGAATGGCTCTACGATGATGGAGCTGACGCACCCCGCGAGGCGTTGAAGGCCAAGCTCAAGGGTCTAAAAGATATCGTTTCTCCCATAGAGAAGAGAATTGACGAAGCGCAAAAGAGACCAGAACTAGTTAAGAGCCTACGAAGTACACTGGACCAAACAACCACTTTCATTGATACTATCAAGGAGAAGATTGCCGAAGCAGATGCATACATATCCTCTCTCGGGTCTAGCACTACTTCGACAAGTGAAACAACTTCTACCGTCACCTCGGCCCCGTCTAAGGATTCTGGCGAGTTTGACGGTCTTGAGGATGAAGAAACTACAACTTCGACAACAACTACAGCCGCTGCAGAGGACCGCGGCCCGGCACCGCCCCTCTACACTTTTGATGACCTCAAGGAGATCACGGACCTTTCAAAGTCTGTCATTGATTGGTTAGAGCAGAAAATTGCCGAACAGGAAAAGCTCCCTGAGGCAGCGGACCCCGTACTGTTGGCCAAGGACCTCATAGAGAAGACCAAGAAGCTTGAGAAGGCTGGGATGGACCTAGCAATGAAGAGCGTCAAAAGTTTCGAAAAGAGCAAGAAGAAGAGCAGCTCGAAGAAGCCGAGCAAGAGTAAGGCTAAGAAGGGATCTACCAAGACGGGCAGCGACGGCTCGAAGCCGACGGTTGAGTCCAAGGACGGGGAAAACTACATCAAGTTCGGAGAAGGTGGCAAGGGCCCGACGCCAGAGGAGATCGAGGAGATGATCAAGCGCTTGTCCAAGGAACAACAGGATAAGGAGGAGCCTAGGGCAAAGCACGATGAGCTATAGAAGTGATAGATAGATAGATCTTGATGAATTATATGACATAACCAGACAAAATGATTGCCAGTTTCGAACCCATCGAGGTTGTATAAAGTGAAGCACCTAATGTTAGGCACCTGTGTTTGTCTCTTCCGAACATGGGAAGTCGGCCCAGACAATTAGGAGGTACCTATAGCCTATAGGTATCTGATGTTCGTACAAGACTCCACCCTTCTTCCTGTAGTAGGCCGTTTGTCATCGTCATACGTGGTACATGATCTTTTCTTGAGCACGTATTAGGAAAAGATAGGTACGAGTTAGACATTGTATCGGAAGGAAGGATATAGAGTTAAATTAGGTAGTCTCGAACTCACTTTAGTTGTACATAGGTATGTATGTCCTATTCGAAGTTAGAGTCTGGTTCATATTGATATCATGAGTCGATCTAGCCATAAGCTAGTAAGTACCTAAGTAATTCAAAGGCTGGAGCTATGTACATTAGGTAGGTAGGAACATTAGTTTAAGAGACACATAGTTACGTGTAAATATGGAAGTTACATGGAGGTGTTTGTCTGTAGGTAGGTACATGTCTACATCCAATTCATATAATGGAATGCAGTTGCGCAAGATTGCACGGGTTCCACGGTCCTTCAATCCAAAGGCAGCTGCGGATATCCGGCTTGGCAAGATGGCCGACGGCTGTAAATTCTGGTGTCTTCATGTTTGAGGTTGTTTAAGGTTGGGAGGTAGCTGGGAGCAATCATCCCAAAGCACGCGCCTGCCACAGGGGTATACCCAACTGCCACCTGCAGCTTTAGTGAAGCACCTCGTCACTTAGGTAACACGTCCCAGTGATTCACTTAACTTGGGAGGTACATATGGACATACCTACCTATGTACTGTTGACGAGATGTAGTTGCCTACCTAATGTATTAAATCTTGAGGGTAGTTGCACATGTTCACATCACAACATGCTCATACCCAAACACCATTTCCTATTTCCTGGGATACTCCTTTCAATAATTTTTCTCTTCTTCTTTTCTAATAAATTCCTCCTTCCCGTTCCTTTTTACTCTCCCCTAGGCACAAGAAGTTCTACCATTAGATCACCAAAAGGTTCATCAGAATGGCATACTTCCCTAGTGCCCGTGTGGTGGTGATGCTTTGCCTCTCCTTTTTCACTACTACTGTTTGGACCTTGGCCCTTGTTCCTAAGACTGGCGAGACGCTTTCTCTTCCTCTATCTCACAATGCCGATGTCCCTCGTCACGGCCCTACTGATTATCTCAGAACCCTGAAGAAGTACAACCTCAATGTCCCCGAGGGTTTACAGCAGGTTGTTGATGCCCACAAAGCCGCCACGAACAACAAGATCGCCACAGGCGAACCTGGTAAGTTAAGCAGCGTGTGGGCTCTCTAAGGGAATTAGACAGCTATAACTAACAACAACAACATTAGGAAGTTCTGCTCCGGCCGCCGCTCACGATGGCGATCTTCTCTGGCTCACTCCTGTCAGCATCGGTGACCCCCCTCAGCAGTTATACCTAGATCTAGATACTGGATCATCTGATACGTACGTTTCCATTATAAACTTATTGTACTTGATATTGTAATCGGTGTATACTAACAAGTAGCATAGTTGGATCTTCTCGACTGACACGGATAAGACTGAAGTGGCCGGACAGACCCTTTGGGATCCTAGCAAGTCATCATCAGCCAACAAGATCCAGAATTGCACTTGGTCTATCATCTATGGCGACTTCTCTACATCTCAGGGTATTTGTTATAAGGATACTCTCATACTTGGAAATCTCTCCATCCCTAACATGACAATTGAATCGGCTACATCGGTGTCAACCATGTTTACCGAGTCTGCGAATATGTCTGGCCTTGTAGGATTAGCCTGGCCTTCCATAGCTCAGATGCTGCCGCCCCAGAAGACCCTTCTTGATCTTCTACCCAATGTGTTGAGCCAACCTTTGTTTACAGTCGACCTGCGTCACAACAGCAGTGAAGGCTCCTTCAACTTTGGATATATCGACGATAGCCTGCATACTTCGGATATTAAGTATATCGACGTGAACACGACGGACGGCTATTGGGCTGTTCAGCAGACGGGCTTCTCCATTGGTGGCTCAGACGTCAAATATGAGTTCAGTGAAGCACGAGATATCATTGTTGACACTGGATCCACCCTGTTCTTTGCCCCAGAGGAGGCGGTTAAGACGTATTTCGGCAGCGTCCCCGGTGCCAACTACTCGTATACAGATTACGGATGGGTGCTTCCCTGCAACACAACCCCACCCGACTTCGTTTACGAGCTCGGAGATACACAGGGCAACAGACTTGCCGGCTCGGTGCCTGGTGCTTACTTTGTGTACGCCCATTCCACCGACGAGCTGTGCTATGCTGGTCTACAATCTCTCAGTTCTTTTACTGATATGCCAAGTATTTTTGGCGATGTGTTCCTCAAGAGTGGATTTGCCGTCTTCGACATTGCGAACAAGAAGTTTGGGATGGCCCCGAAGCCCCTGAACACCAATAATGATAAACGAGACTTGGATGCTCGCGATGAGGTTAAAAATGTCGTCGAATATATTTGAAGCAAGGGAGAATATGGAATCAATTTGCTGGCTTGCATTGTACGAATGATACAAGAGCTCTTTGCGTTTAATTGTCTTGGCTTCCGTTGGTGAGGCTCGCCTACCCAACCTAGACTTTCATGATGTTTACTTTGCGTACCTACGCGGTATGTATTCATTTTAACTTCGATCGGTAAAATAGGCGAATGAGATAGTTGTGGCAATCATCATGGGAACTGATTCCACGAACCATCACTTGTACTTCGTTTCTCCTCTAGGCAGAGATAAATGTGACTCGTCGTACCTAAATTTTTGCAAACCTCCCGTCCTTCTCTAATTTTGCTAATTCGTTTCCCTATTCCTTCTTTAACTTTTGTGTAGCGTTAGTGGTAGTGCTGCTAGGCTCTTGTAAGAGTTCGTCTACGAGGAGGGGCTTACGTAGATTTTCGCCTCGAGACACGAACTTTGGCGTTGAGGGGCCGGCAGATTGTATGTTTGTATGTGGTGTAATTTGAGGTTCTGGGCGGATGGATAGGCGACGGCAAAGGGTTCGGTTATAAGCACGGCATATATAATTTACCTGAGTGCCGCCGCTCACGTCTTTTTATTCCCCTCTTCGGCCATCTTTTCATTTGAGCAGTTCGCTAGGTTATCTGGTTTGTCCCAATATGAGTTTTCCATTTGCCGAGTCAGTAAAATTTAATATCGCTTTCTGTAACTCATCATCACTCACAGGTATACATAGGGTTGATCTTGTCTGGTATGAAAATGATTAATTATGATTACTGTTGTCTGCCTCTTTACTTTAAGGCTATTGACGTATAAGATGATAACGGATCAAAGCATCTCAAAACTCAGGGGCGAGCATGCATTAATTTGAGCGAGATGCATTAGATGTACTCGTTGAACGATAAAAGCATCTATGTACAATAACAGGCCCTTCTCTACTACTAAGGCCAGCTGATGAGATACGACATATGCATGCATCCATAGTCCATGACGACGGCCTTTGGTCCGCTTTCGCAACCGTTCCAACCTCGCGGGGCGGCGGCGACAGCGTTGCTCAAGAAACATAAAATCCTATGCCATGCTAAAATGCCAAGTGTGAGATGAGCGCTTCGTAGCACGCTCTGTCTGTCTGTTAATTATCAGGACCCAACCCCGTAATAATCACCCCACTGCGGCCGCCGCCTCCGTATTCATGATGCTACTTTAAAAAAAAAAGGGGGTGATCCTAAGATTGAAAAATGGATGAGAAAAGGAAGATGGACGCCTTCAACGCCAGACGGACAAGAATATAACGTCGTCGCGTCTTTTCTCTAAACGAGGGGATATCTTGAGGGTTGTTGTAAATTCGGGTTCGTGAGACTAGGAAAATGGGTGGTTCTCGTTCGCCCCCGTTTGCCGACGAGAAAAATCGAATGGACCAAGGCTCGCTTGTGGTCGGATCCCAGAACGGGGAGCAAGGATTAGTTTCATCCGGGGTACGCGTATCCAAGTTACTCCAACTGAGGCGATCTGAACTCATGTCCAAGTCCGGTCCTGTGGGGTTCGACGGAGGAAGTTTGTTGGTTACTCAAATATGTCTCCTTTAATATTCCGGTGGAAAGAATACGAAACTTGATGGAAGCCAAAAGCGATAGAAATTCAACTCGTGCCGGGTAAGGGGGGGGCGCAGGTTCAAAAAAGTTGTTGAAACGTAGTTATGCCGATTTAGTTGTCGCGGTCACCACCATCTTTAGAAACGTAGACATAGTCAGTAAAAGTTCGAGAACAAGCGGCGCCGTCACCAGAGGAGCTATGTTTGACAAGTACGTATTCACCTTCGCTGGCTGTGGGGGTCGGAGGCATAGCTCCTCCATGGGCAGGTGCTTGCTGTACCTGTTTAGCAGTTCCTGGCCGAGACCTTTGCTGCTGCTGCTGCTGTGCGAGATCCTTCTCTGTAGATGCCGCCTTGCCGAACGCATCGCCAATGGCTTGCCGTTGAGACCGTGGGCTCATGCTACCGGCGACTCCCGGAGGGTTCTGCCTCTTCAGTCGTTCTTCCATCTCCTTAATTCTAGCCTCGAGGGCCTCTAACTCGGTCTGGCCACTGTTGACTTGCTGTTTTCTAGTCATGAGAAAACCCAGTATTAGTGGCCGTTGGTCAAGGTCGCGTAATAAGAAAACTACGTCTCTGAAGAGCAGGGGACTTGGCATGGGCCATACCGCTTGTCAATTTGTTCGTCCAGGTCGGCAAGGCTGTTTTCAATCCGAAAGATATCCATCAGCTCTTGACTGAAAGATCGGGCAATCGTACTACACAGAAGATGTTGTGTTAGCTTTGGTGTGTCTTGAAGAATCTGGTTTGCTTCTCGGTAAGGCCTTCCCCTTACTAGCGACGGCGAGAATAGCGGGTACGGAAATCAACGGATAATAGCTAGGAAACTCACGATTGAGGTCGGCGGCCATTAGGTTGCCAGTCGCGGTCGAGTTCCTCGTCGGTGGGGTTCATGTTGGGCAAAAAGTTTACGTTGTCGTCGTACATAAAGGTTGGATAAAGGAAGATGGTGTAGAAGTCGCAGAAGTCGTCCAGCTCAGAAGTGCTGGGGGGAGGAGCTGGAGCTGGGTGGTATTATTATTGATAAAGTATTGGGAGTTGGCTTTTGGCGGTGGGGGGGGATGAAAAGGCGGGTCACAGAAAAATGCCTAGCAACTCATGGATGTTAGTATGGATGTTAGTGTATTAGTGGATTTTAAAAGGGACCGAATAAAACGAATAGCGAATAGAAAAAAGGGGGTCAGGCGAACAGGTGGAACTCGAGCCTCGCGGTACCTGATTTATAGCACATGTCCTGTCTGTCCTGTCTGTCCTGTCTATCCTGCCTGTCTTAGGTACTTGTCTTACATAGGTAGGTACCTAGGTACTATCTCACTGTCTTGCACTTGCACTTCCGGAGAGGTAAGCTGGACTTGACTGAAACACTTCCGCATAAGAACTAATTACATAGGTCGCTATACCCGGAATAGTGATGGAGGTAATTTATGTAATCAGACGATGTAATCAGTCGTAGGGGAAAGGTAACCTATGCGATACTTACAATAGGTAATGGATTATTTAACGAAGCTTGAAATTGGTAATAAGAACAGTACTGTAGTAATAATAATAACAACAACAATAATAATCAACAGATTATCATCTTAACGAAAGAGCAGCTTAATGGAAGAGGCAGATTTTTTGTATCTCTTCACCTGGCTAATAATTACTTCTTGGCGTCCTAAGCTGCTTTTTAGGATGAGCTCACGACGATCTCATCATTAGACGAGATGGTCCATGCATCCGAATTCGACAACGATGATCCAAATCAACTACCTAGGTACTACCTGGGTTAATGGAGTCTTATTGTTCCATTCGCATTATTCGTATTATTTTACTTTATCATGCAAACCTTGCTATGGAATACGGATGCTGTTTGACATTAGATTGACGATGAAGTGATGATGGCTTGCATAAGCTTATATGCGTATTGTCATGTACACTAGCAATACTACTCTGTCCTATTCTAGTAACGTTCCTGAATTACTTCCCTACCAGAGTTACTTGGGATTTACTTGGGGATAGGTACTTAATCTCCCTTGCTTTTATGCACGTCGTAGCTGTTTAAACTTCGGTCCCCCTTATTCTTGCAGGAATGTTCTATGTTAGGTAGGGTAGTATTATTCAAATGCTCCATTGAGGGTCTACATACATAGTATGCAGTACTCCATTGAAAGTATTATGCGGACGCCTAGACGCGCGGGAAGCCGGGCTATTAGTTAGGTAGGTAGCTTACTACTACATAGGTATGTATGTATCCATCGTTTACACTAGACGTAGCGCCTCTCTTTTCGTTTCCTAAAGCTGTCCCTTCATATTATATTTCTCTTTAATAGGTTAGACATCCTCTAGTTCAGGCTTCGTTTGGTAAGTCTTATGGGGACTCATAAGTCTCGTGGAATCGAGGTCAGACATACCTACTCATCTCGAGGGCTACCTAATTAGTGTTTAATTAATCATTTGTACAAACATATTATACTACTTCGTCCCTAAGCGCCAATATCAACCTTATGACATCGACTAGTCTATCTTCACCCTGGCTGTCTAGTACTGGGCACGTGCGTAGCAAGATCGCGTGTCTTGCTCATATGTAAGAATTTAAAGGTCTCACTGTCACGTCATCTAAGATAAGGATCTAGATGAAGGATCTAGATGTTCGTTACTAGTTATAAGAAATAGCAACCTATGATGAGACTGGCTGTGATGGTCGTTAATGTTGACTGGTATGTAGGTGGAATATCCTTGCTATTCGGGTAGTTGCTTAGCAACTACATGTAATTAGTATGTTGGGCAGAAAAGTTAGAAAAGCGCCTTATTAGATTTCGAAAAAAAAAATTTGATTGCGCTACATATATGCAGGTAAGAAGGAGATACCTGGTAAATCTGTGCAATCAGTTATTAATAGAAACGAGCTCTGATATGAAGAAGTTGAGATACCTACATAGAACACATATGTACATCCGATACGGAGCCTTTTTAAACTCTAACCTAAGAGGTAGCTACTAGCTGCTATGTAGTTAGTAGGTAATACTTAGGTAAGTTAGTTCCGTAAACTGCAGTAAGGTAAGAAAGCACGGGCCACATGCACTAACAGGAACGTTTGGACCTATGAACCCCCCCAGATTCCGCATTCCAACCCGCTCCAACAATCAATCTGGCAACATTCGCCGATCCATCACACGAATCATATACTACCGTGGCCTGCGACCTTGCGGATTACCGAATATACTTATTTTAAATCACGTGATCCATTGCTAACGACAAGGAACCGTGAAAAATATTCCTCGCGAATAGCCTCATCTAAAACCGGCCTTAATAGTCGCCGTTCCGCTATTAAAGTGGTCGGAGTAGTCTTAACGGACTTCTACGGCCCTTGTAAACTCTTATCGTACGCGTCTTAACCGTGTTTTCCCCGCCGGAGCCGCCTAACAAAGGTGTATTTAGGCTTGCTGACCGTGACATTAGATCGTGGCGCCGATTCATCTTTTACAGCGACGCGACGGTCCCCTCGACCCCGGCCGAGGTGGATTCTGGGGCATGAATCAGAACCCGCCTGCATATACCCCCCTCGAAGCATTTGCTTTATTCCAAGAGCTCAAGAGAAACTTTCAGAACGGCCTGGTCATCGGTACCTTCAGTCGCGTCTCCGAGACCCTCAAGAAAACACCCTTGATATTTGAGCAAGACGATTTTGATGCCGACCGACTAAGCCCTGAATCTCTTCAGGGCTTTGCCCTACAGCTACTTAGAGAAGAGCGGAAGGAGGAGAGGAAACGGGAGGCCGAAGCCGCTGCAGAGAAAAACAATGCCGGACTGTCACCAAACTCTAGGAAAAGAAAGCTTCAAAGTCCCCCTTTGTCTACTTTTCAGGAAGCCCTAGAGCAGACGGATAAGCTCCCGAACCTGGTGGAAAAGCTCTATATACGATTTCGGGATAATCTAATCAGGGAGATCAGAGAGGACGAAAGACGGTTCGACGAGCTTCAACGAGAGCTTGCTGAGATCGAAAGGGGAGAATGGGATAACAGGCTTATTCAGGAGCAACGTGCGGAACCACCGGCGAGTAACGGGACTTCAGCTGCCAGCGATCCATTACCTACGATACCGGAAGGCCAAGCAGCACCACCGCCAACGCCGATACCACCAGTCCAGATACAGACACACACGCCGACGCCAATACCAGTACAAGCACCGACACTACCGCCAGCATCAACGTCAACGGCAGTATCAACACCAGTTCCGGTTCCTTCCCAGACCCAGGATCACGGTAGGAAAACTGAGCCGCCGCATACTCCTCAGCCGCCCCAGGAGAAGAAAGTCCACTCAATTCCTCCATCGCTACCCCCACCTGCTCGTCCTCCAAGTGAAGCACGCCATATTGCCCCGGATAACAGGCCACAAGAACTAGGGCGTCCGATAAGTAATACAACATCAGTTTTACAACATCCACAGACCGTTCAAGGGTATCCCGCACGTTCAGGTTCTGCCACGCCTCAGCCACCCGTCGTTGATGGCCTTCAACGACCTGAGGGTGTCCCTAAAGGTCGAAGCCCTGCACCCATACAAACTAATCAACCCCAACCCCAACCCCATACTCCTACCCCTACTCCCGCGCCTGCTTTAAAATGGGAGCCTCCATATCAGCCTCCCCACCAGTCTTCTCCTCAACCTCTATTTCCACCTTCTTATCAACCGCCGCCGCCGCCACTACAACATCAGCCGACTCACCAGACTCCTGTTCCGTCTCCTCGACCCCCTTACAATACGGGAGTTACCAGGCCTCCAACATATCCTCAGACCCCAACCAGCCTTCCTCAGTTACCTCAGAATTATGCAGGCGGTAGGCAGACTCCGGGACAGTACGGCCAAGCGCACCGACCCTCAACGCAAGGATCTGCGCCAGCATCTCCCTCGGTGCTTTTGCCGCCGCAAAGTGCGGGCCAGATACCACCATCTCTTCAATCACTACCTTTAAACGCAACTCCAGACGGCGCAGGGCAACAAGTACCGCAGCGGCGTCCAGCTTCGATCCCTACAGTAAGCTCGCCGGGCCCCAATATAGGACCCGGTCCTTTCGCCCAGCATCAAAGTTCGCACGTGCCGACTCAAACACCTGTTCGACCACCTGCTGCATTATCGGAGCCACACCCAGCTGTAAGCCCCCCCAAACCTCCCGTGCCGCCAACACAATGGTCTCCAGCACCCGGTCCGGCCCGGCCTTCATATCCTCCGCAGACTCCCGTCCAAGCACCACCAGCGCCGCCGACATCTCAACAGGACCAATCAGCTTCGAAATCATATAGCTCGCCATATAATCAACAAGCCCAGCTAGCTCAGCAAGCCGGCACTATTGATTCTACTCAACGTCCACAAGTACCTCCACTACAGACCCCGGCGGCGGTACCTCAGCCTACGCGTCCACTGTCGGCGAATCAAGCGCATACACCAGTAGCAGTTTCTCCTCATATTATAAGGGGACATGGAACCAAGTGGACATCAACCCCCACGCCTGCAACACCACGTGTAGATGAGGTGACCGGTTATTTTGATATCCAAAGTCCCGTCTACGAGCCAATTAGCCCACGTCCTCAGTCGGCCCAGTTGCCGAAGACTTCTCCTGAACAGAATGGGAAAAAGGATATACGGAAGGTTCTACAAAAGCCCGATGTAACGCCCAATCGGCCTAGAGGTCGACCACGTTCCACGCAGAAAACCCATTTAACACAATCAGAGGAGGCCCCAGCGGACACAGATCTCTCGGGAAGTAATATTAAGAACGAAGAGGCAACACCTCAGGCCCTTGAGGATATTGGACACGCAACTACAGCAGATGAAAGTGTTGCTACCAAGGATCAGCCCGGCCCAAGCCAGCTGTCTAACAAACGGAAACGTCAAGAGAGTCCTCCGAATCGGGCTCCGCCAACACCAGCCACGCACGTTTTATGGACACGTTCGTTCAATAAGATTAGCCAATCTGCATTGGATCAAATTATCAGTCATCGCCATGCCAACATGTTTGCACATCCTGTAAAACCAAAGACGGCGCCAGGGTATTTCGAAATTGTGCTCCGGCCGCAAGATCTTAAAGGCATTCAGAAGGCAATTACTGCAGGATCTAAAGCGGCATCGATAGCTGTGGCAACAATGCCTGATATTGATCCAAGTGCAACAAACGTCTGGCTTCCGATGTCAGTAGATCTAGTCCCACCGCGAGGCATAATAAATATCGCGCAGCTAGAGAGAGAGTTGGTTCACATGTTTGCGAATGCTATTATGTACAACCCGGACCCCTATCGTGGATTCGGGCCTTCTTTCCTGAAATCGAATCGACGGGCTAGTCTAGAAGGCGACGGGGAAGACTACCGAGGCTACGAAGTAGATGAGAATGGGGTTGTAAAAGATACTCGCAGTATGTTTGGTGAAGTTGAGAAGTTATTAAGCGACCTCCGCAATGAGGTAGAGCGAAATGCGCCTCCGCCGACGGGCGTGCCACCATCTGCAAGCCGTAGTATGAGCGTAGCTGGTGGGGAGATGAACGCAACTGAGGATGATGCAGATGAGCAAGCAGGGGATACTAGTAAAAGGCGAAGAATTAGGGGCTAGTAGTAGCCTTATAGCAAGTCTAATGCTGGTCTAAGTGAGATTAGCAATCTAGCTAATCGCCCATCCTTAAAGGGCGAGTCCGCTTCAATGTAAATATGTGCCAAGGTCAAGATTCAATTATGACTTTGGTTATGGACAAAACCATTTTAAGAAGCTTTTGGAATCTGACGTATGTGCATATTTGAATATTTAGGTACCTTATATATATTAGTACCTAGGTATATACCTACCTCCCTATGAAGTACACGTATCGAATTATGTACATAGGGGGGCTGTAGGTAACACGCGCCAAATTGTTGCCCCACATATGCGCGCACTTTTAAGAAGGCACATTACCTAATACCCAAAGTACCTAACCTGATGTTCTTATGTACATTATGTACCTAAGTTGAGCAATGACGACCATCGTTTTGATATGAGAAATACAAATCCTAATGGAACTATACATACCTATTACCTAAATGCAGTGAAGATACATACATGTACCAGACACTCACATCTTCCATTACTAAGGTTCCTTTTTAATAAGAGCTCACATAGCACTAGTTCCGGCTTTGTGTTATACATCTCTTTTTTTTGGAGGTACCTCAAATACTACTTATCTCGAGTCTCACGAGTCGCGTCAAAACGCGTCGTCAACTGACTAAACTATGGTGCCTCGGAGAGTAATTGCCGACTCTGACGACGAAGATGGAGATGACAATCCACTAAGTCCTCTAAGAGAAGATGAAGGAATTGATCCCCCAGAGGTAGAACAATTGAGCCCACATCACAGGCCGTCAAGCCCTGATGTACTAGACAGCCGCAATCATATATCTGATACTACGGACCAATCCTTCTTTGCCAGTGTTTATGATGAGCAGCAAAACAGGGCTCTTCACCAATCTCATCTCATCGAGAATATAGTCCGTCAAAGTCAGCAGGCGAGCAGAAGTAGTGGGGAGATCTCGCTTCCGGTGAAGGAGAAAGGCAAAAAGGCCGATGCTTCTTCGGCCACGAATGTCACCTCACCAGTAGTCTTGGACAAGCCTAGGAACGAGCCATTACTCTCCAGCGACGGTGCTTCCGGTATAACCACTCCACGAAAGAGCGCATCTGGAGAATGGGATGTGCCCAGTAGTGCAGAAGACGCAATGGTTTCAAGGACTACTAAGAGTTTGAAAGGAAAGAATGAGAAGTCGTATGGCAAGCGAAAAAGAAGCCAATCAAAAGCAACGAAGAATTCTGCAGCAGCAGAAATATTCATGGGATATGACAATGAACTTGAAGAGACAGCCCAAGACACGGCTTTGCACAATGAGATGCTTGCCCCAAGTCATGGAGCTGGGCCATCACAACAGCCCGTATTCAAACAGAATGAAGTCTCACTCAATGACTCTGTGATCCGGGATACGGCGCCTATAGCGAATTTTTATATTGCTCAGAGCAACCTCACTACCATGCAGAAACTGGAATATGAGAAGGTTAATGCGTCACAAAACGGATACCCCAGTCTCCCCGGTCCTCTTACTAACATAAAGTCAAGCGGCATGTCGACGGTTGCATATCCAACACCTAGCCGATATGCATCTTCTTCCGGGCCACCGCTTCCGTGGGAAAGAGATTCTGCTGCTGATGTCGAACCAGATGAAAGCGTTGATTCCATAAATGCAAGTATACTCAGACATCTAAAAATCCTCAGCTTATCTAATGATTCTATAGATAATGTCTTCCCCAGATGTCATTGCAGCTGGCCATGATTATACGGAGGAAAACCCGGCAGAAGCAGTACTTGTGGATACACAGGTAGCATACGATGAGGTCGAACCTGCAATCGGAGATACTACCCCAAGGAGCCTATATAGCAAGAGAAAAAAGAGGGCAAGAAGCATACAAGATGAAGACGAAGATGAATTACAAGATGGACCTTGGGACTATGAGGCTGTTGATCGGCACCAAGACAAACACAAACGGAGGCGTAATGAGCCAAAATCAACCCCACCTAATTCACATGGAGACGATGCTATCGAGCTTCTTCCAAATCCAAACGAAGGAATGCTTCGGGAACAAGACTACCAGGACTTACCCAGGAAAGAAACACATGAGACCGGTGATGCTGCCCCTGATATACCTCCGACAGCGCCTCCGCCTGTTTCTTTCAATGCGCCTGAACATAACCTGCCAGAGACTCAGCCAAACCCCCAACCAAAGAAGCGTGGGCGCAAGAAAAAACAGGCTGTGAAAGAACAGACCCTTCAAGAAGAGCTGCCCGTCGAAAATCAGGCTGCCGCTCAAGAGGCACCCCTTGCTGTTAAAGACCCCGAGGTAGAAATTGAGCCAGAGAAGCCTAAGAAGAAAAGAGGCCGCCCTCGAAAGTCAGACTTGGCAAAGCCCGAAACAGCGCCGGCTCCTGAACATCAATCCCACGCTACGTATAAGGCCCATGAGGACGACGCTCAGCACGACGAGATCACTTCGGAGAAGACTGAAGCGACCGAGAAGCTAAAGCTCAAAAAGAAACAAAAAGCCCGAAGCGAAGCAAAAGAAAAGGAGGAGATAGAGGATTCAACCACAGATAAGGACGACGTTAAAGACCCGTTGAAAGAAATTAACAGTAACTCCAGACCATCTGAAGAACCAGTATCGGCCGAGGGAGTGCCTGCGAAACCCACCCCCAAACAGTTAGCCGACCAGCACAAGTCTAATGAGAAAGGAAGCACGGTCCCTAAGCCCACATCCACATCTTCGCAACAACCCAAGGTACAGTATCGAGTTGGCTTAAGCAAACGAACACGGATAGCTTCGCTACTGAAAATTATCAAGAAATAGACCCAACTTGACAAAGTCTATGTTGTGGTAATCAGTACAGTCATCCTTTAATGATGCCAAAGAATGAATTGCTTGGCTCTATAGCAAAATGAATTTCCAGACGATTCAGTACCAAGAGAGAAATGGAAATGAATATTATGAAAACTACCGCTTAACTTCCATTTTGTTGGAGCATCAACCAAGCGCGAAAATAGGTCGGACATGACTATGGAAGTATAAGAAGCGAGATGGTAGTTGAAGGTTGTCATACCTCTTAAACGTGTAGATAGGTATACAACAGATAATTAAGTCCCTATATCTATATGATCCCTTGATCTAATAGTGCTCATGGAAGAGCTCGGTTCTCTTATACTAATATTACCTCGGATTTGTAGATACCGGGCCTTTTACAAAATGGCTTAGGGCAACTTGGCATGGGGTTAAATGGTGAGGGTATAATAGGATTTATTATTGCGTAGAGGGATTTGTTTTAAGTGACCAATATATGCATCTCTAAAAGCTAGGATAGCCAACCCGATAGCATATCTCATATCAGCTACCTAGGAGGTAGGTATAAGAATACATTCGTGCTTTCTAAATACGACAAGCTACCAACACCAATCAGAGTGCAGCTATTGTTTGCTGTTGTAGGAGAGCAGTCTTCCAGGCCTCTAATTCCCGTCCGCAAGACTACCAGTCTTATGTACTAGGGTGGGTTGACGAAAGGGAGACATTTCACAATATTCTGTCCCCCGATCCATCTTGGGTATATACCACTTTACCCGTGGCGTATTTTTTTCTTCCCTTTTTTTTTTTGTCCTCTAGCGCGACCCGAGCGGTTGGGCCTACAAACCAGTATTCCCAGGTGCCTTTTTCTAGAGTATAATCTCCCCCAGGTTCTCGCCCTCGAATCCCAGCGTAGCCAGCTTCTGTAACTTCTTCTTCTCTTTCGTCTTTTCCACCGCTCTCCGCTCTTTCGCCAACTTCTCTACCGCAGCAAACTCGGCCCGCTCGAAGCCCGGGGGCGGGTCGTCGTCTTTATCGAGGTCGATCTCGCCGAGGAGGAGCACGTTCTCGCCGCGGACGAGGAAGATGCCGTGGGCCTGTTCGGCGTATAGGCCTTTTGGCTGCGGGTCCGAGGGGTCGGATGTGATGGCGTATATGCGCTCGACTGTGGACTGGAGAACCAAGTTTGCTGAGAACGGACACAGACATTAGTTATAACCAGAGATAAGAATGAGATTGGGGAATTCGTACCAAACTGGTCCCAGCTTCGTAGAACGCCATTGAGTTTCCGCCCATCTCGTAGACACACCAAAAGCTTTTCTATACCTGGTGGTTAACAAAGGTCCTAAGACGGCGCTCATCTCGCCGCATCGATTGCCTTACTATCGGTGAGGTCTAGTAGCTGCGCAGCAGTGGTGAACATCTGTGGGGGAAGCTGTTGCGGTTGGGGGGTAGCAGCAGCAGCAGCAGTGGTAGCAGCAGTTGATGCTGCTGCTGCCGCGCGACCCAGCGCCGAGCCGCCTGGTTGAGGTGGAGGATCGTGAATGGATAGGTTCTCCATCATATCATTTGGTTGGTTTTGTTGTTGTTATTTGAGGCAATGGTGCTGGAGCTATACCGATCCATAGAGAAGAGAGGAGATCATTCGGAAAATAAGTGTATGTACCGATGTCAGGCGCAATTTGCACTTAGCTGACGTCGTCTCTTTCATATGTCTCTTTCATATGCTGCCCACGCATAGGAAACCAAGGAAACCAAGGAAACCACGTTATTAGTCGGGTTGGATTTTGGCGGGGCAGAACAATGGGAGAAACGTTGATGCGTTAGGGTGCTTATATAATAATACTATGGTCCAATCACAATAAGTCGAGCATTGTGAGTAGATTATAACTAGGTATACTGTATTAGCAAGTAAGTTTTGGTATGCACTACACTGTGTGACTTGACATTCTAGAAACTCATCACAGCTAAAGCACTTGCATATCTAGTTCGAGATGGGGAAGACAGGGGACCGACTCCAAGTATATTGATGTAAATTGTTAGTAGCGCTAGCTATCGTACATTGATTAAGGGAGCGGGCAAGATTGAAGATATTCTCTAGGTTCTTTGAATGAAAGGTAAATGTTTGAAAATACTTAAGTAGCCTGTGTAAGAGAGAAACGGCCAGTGAGATGACAGGCAATTGTCATCATATACTATGTATGTAACAAAACCCGCTAAGAAGCTGCTTACCAGCTCGCATTCGCGATTACCTATGTACCTACATAGATACCTACCTAACCTTATTACCTTGGCGGGTATTACCGGATCTGGGAAGACGGGCCTAGGCTAGACAAGGGTGATCCACCTCTGCTGTTGCCGAACATCCTTGCTTGCGCATGTGACGGCTAGTGCTAAGCCGTACTTTGGCCTTCGCTGTTTCCCTTTTCCTGCGGGACGGGACCATCCTTTGGCCTTTGGCGTAGCTTCGTGTTCCACGGATCTGACGAAACTTATCTTTGGATTTTCTGGGGTTACATGTTAACTGATACACACACTACTCTAACCTGCTTTAAAGTCTTTTCGAACTTCCTTCCTTTTAGATGTCCCGGATAGTTTAGACGGAATTGAATATTTTGGCAATTGAGCCCTGAGCCCGTTTTGGTTGCAATACGTCGACACCATGCCGGGTTCTTCGAGAATGCCTGTTAGCTTGCGCGAGAGCTTCGATAGCGTGAAGAAGCGATCTCGGACGATTGATCCTCGGCAAGTTTTCAATGTCGAGATGTAAGTGTTTAGCATTTTTGACACCATTTCAATAGTATCATAAAGTGCACATAAAGTGCTACTTACTATAAAGTACATAAGAAAACAGAAAACTAACCATCCCGTTCCTGTGTAGACTCAAGAACATTATTTTCTTTTTCTTCGTACTGCGCATAGTCCGCCGAACGTTTTGGAAGCTGAAGGGCCGTGGCATCTTCGGTACCATAGCAGAATTATACTACGATGTACGACGTGTATTATACGGTTATTTCCTACGCGCCCCGGGAGTTCGGACCCAAGTGCGGAAACAGATTACCGAATCGTTAGCAAAGATACAGGCAAAGATGATACCTACCGACAGTACGCGATACACAACATTGCCGAAGGAGGGCTGGACGGACGACGCCCTACGAGCCGAGCTCGACACGTTGGCAAATATGGAACATACCAGGTGGGAAGATGGCTATGTGTCGGGTGCCGTGTACCATGGCGAGGAGGATTTATTGAAATTGCAAACCGAGGCCTTTGGAAAGTTTACAGTTGCGAATCCGATACATCCGGATGTCTTCCCCGGAGTGCGAAAGATGGAAGCCGAGGTTGTTGCAATGGTTCTCTCTATGTTCCATGCCCCGCCTAGCGCCGCCGGAGTATGCACCAGTGGCGGTACCGAGAGTATCTTGATGGCATGCTATGGTGCGCGGCAGAAGGCATATGCGGAACGTGGTGTAACGGAACCTGAGATGTAAGTCTACGTATTATTATATTACATGAGGTGGTCTATACTTCGGAATTACTGTACTGACTTGATGGGTTATAGGATCCTCCCGGAGACGGCACATACGGCCTTCCGGAAAGCCGGCGGTTACTTCAAAATCAAGATTCACTATGTACCTTGCCCTGCCCCGACATACCAGGTCGATGTTCACCGTGTATCTCGCCTTATTAATTCTAACACCATCATCCTTGTCGGTTCTGCACCCAACTTCCCTCATGGTATCATGGACGATATCCCGGCTCTATCCAAATTAGCCCTGAAGCGCCGTTTACCCCTACACGTAGACTGCTGCCTAGGTTCGTTCCTGGTCCCTTTCCTCGACAAGGCCGGCTTTGAGACGGAACTTTTCGACTTCCGCCTCAAGGGCGTCACTTCTATCTCCTGCGACACGCACAAGTACGGCTTCGCGCCTAAGGGCAGCTCCACTGTCCTCTACCGCACCCATGAATTACGCACGTACCAATACTTCGTCTCCCCCGACTGGTCCGGCGGCGTGTACGCTTCCCCCGGAATTGCGGGTTCTCGCCCCGGTGCCCTTATCGCCGGATGCTGGACCAGCATGATGCGAGTCGGTGAGGCCGGATACATCGACTCGTGCGTCAAGATCGTCGGATGTGCCAAGAAGATCGCTGAACACGTAGCATCGTCCCCCACCCTCGGCGTGGAGCTCGAGGTGCTCGGCCGCCCCCTCGTCTCCGTCGTCGCCTTCTCCGCTCGTAACCTCAACATTTACGACATCGCCGACGGCATGAACGCCAAGGGCTGGCATCTCAACGCCCTGCAGAACCCGCCCGCTATGCACGTCGCCGTCACCATTCCCATCGTCAAGGTTTGGGAGCGCCTTGTCGCCGATCTCGAGGCTGTCATCGAGGATGAGCGCGAGAAGGAGCGTGTTCGTGCTGTTGAGGGTAAGGCCCTGAAGGGCAAGGCCACGGGCGATACTGCGGCCCTCTACGGTGTCGCAGGTAGCTTGCCGAATAAAGCCGTTGTTGTGGATTTGGCGACGGGGTTCATAGATTTAATGTACAAGGCGTAATAAGATTAAGATGAATTGTTCTCTCCTCTTATGCTAGAATTCGAAGGGGGGGTAGATCGTGCTATGATAGTATGTACTATGTATTATAGCGGACGGAGCGACTCTGCAGCGACTGGGCATATAATAGGACAGGCAGTGTACGTTAGGAAAAGGGGAAAGCAGGCCGGTCATCGAGCGGGTGGTCGGGTTCCATTATTGGTTCCATTATTGGACTTCTAATGGCTGTACATATATATATTTGGCAACGGGTCAACGAGTATAGGAGAAGGGTAAATCCTACGAAAGAGGCCGTGAAAAGGTCGAGTTTTCAAAGAAAAGGGGTTCCTACCGTACCTACACTATGCACATATACATACATAGGATAGGTATGTGTATATTTCGTCGCGAGACATAGCGAGTGAGTGGATAGTATAAAAACAACAAAGTCTTCAATCAATGCTGTTACTTATTTATGTACATTGCAGAAAGCTGCTCTCCGAAATGACCCTGTTCATGCTTTTTATACACACCATGCCTTGATGCAGAGTAGTCGTATCATTCCAGCCACCTTTCTCCCACATCCATAGTCCCGCCCTGCGCCTTTCGGAAGTAAAAGCACCGGAAAGGCGGGATGAAAAAAGGAAGACCGAAAATATAAGAGAAGAAAGCGCCGTGCCCCAAAACCTATTTAATTTTTGCCTATTATTGTGTCCCCTGATTTGACCTTTTAATCTCCCTTCTTACCTCATATCTTTCTCGGCGAGCACACGCATCGATCCGAGATCGGGGGTTTTAAGCCATACAAATATATGATCATAGCTCTGCTTTCTCATCATCCATGTGAGAAAAGCGGCCGCCTTCCTGGCTGATCATAGATTCCGCGTCACCGACCTGCTTACGCTCCGAGACCTCGAAAATTTTGAGCCGTTTCTGCATCGTTCTCCTGTGCGGCAATGTCAATCCTTGGGACGATGTCCACTCCCTCATGACTGCTGGTTGCTATTGCAGAGGCTCCGAAGAGCTCGACAAGCGGTTGAGGTGTAGATACACATCCGTTCCATACCTAAATTCCGAATTAGTCTCATGGCGATGAGGTAAACCCATGATATCAAATCGACGTACCCTTCCATGCTAATCAGTTTCAAATCGCCACCAAAATACCGAGCATAAAGCCTCGAGATCGGCAGTCCGTAGCCGAAGCCCGCCATCGGTGCCTTGAAATCGCTCTTATCAAAATCAGGGTCCAAGTTAGGGGTCCGGTCTACAGTCGTGTACATGTACGTCCACACTAATGGGATGGCGCTTCGTGGGATTCCGCCACCTTCGTCGCTTATCTTGATCGTGATATCTTCCCTTCCTTCCGCAACGATGACCTTCGTTACTGGAAACTCCTGCTTGTCTTGCCCGTGCGTCTCGACAACGGCTCTTAACGAGTTTTTCAATGTCTCGAAGAGCATATGCGATAAGTGACCGGGAACGTACATAAAGTTGAGATCGGGGTTACAGACAAGTTGGATCTTGGGTGCTTCGAAAAGTCCGTAGTGATCCTCGCATACAAACCGAGCATTCTCGATAGCCTCTTGCGCCAAATCCCGCACGTTCGTCTTGGTGCAGATAATACCAACATAAGTAGGGTCCCGATGATGGCTCTGATCCGTCAAGGCGATATGCTGGCCGATAAGCATGCGAATACCTATTCGAGACATGTAGAAACGGTCTAAAAAGGACTGTATGTTGTTGTCAATTTGCATCCGTTGTCTCTTTCGCTTGTATTCAAGGATGCCCTGTGCCATGGTTGTGACAACGCCGTCATGCCGTCTCTTGATCTTGTGTAATGTCTGTGCAAATTTGGAGTTGTACGCCTGTAACTCGGGTGGCCAATCGCCGTTGTCGTCTACCATAGCGAAATATCTTCTTGCTGCTTGGTACTTCTTGCTGTTTCCTAGGCCAATTTGCGTCGGCGGCGCTGAGGCATACTGGCCTTCGCGAATGCTCGGGTTTGGAGTAGCTTCCGAGAGCAGAGATCCTCTGCCGTTGCTGAATTTGCCCGGGTTCAAGAGTCGATCCCGCACGTCTTTTGGCAGTTCGGGCCGTCCGAGATTGATGATCTCCTATTATCGCATATCAGATGACTCACGCTCATGACCATCGCAGGTAAGTCAAGGGGACATACCTCAAACGACTGCGCGTACCAATCCTGGACTCTCTTGACCGATGGCATATCACTAAGTCCATCGGGTAGGCTCGTGAGCTCCTGAACTCGGTGCGCAAGACGGATTGGGAGCTCTTCGGCGAGGAATTGAGAGGCGCGAAACAGAGTTCCTAGGCGATGATTATTGAGTCAGCAACTTGCATTTGTAATTATGACGACAAAAGAAGTAAAAGCAGCATACCGATTGAGGGTCTCTCGCCAAACTGGACCATCTGCCTTAAACTCACGCCCGTAGCAGGAAAGAGGGAGTAATGGCGGATGGTGTCCATTAGCCTCTCAGAAGCCTTCCACGACATGATGGGCGAGTTCGTCTAATCAGCGAGGGCTCGGTGGTAGACTTGTCGGACCTGAAGATGTGTAAGATCTCAGGTAGGAAAGAGGAGTTCAGGCCATGAGACTCGAGACTCGAATTGGAAAATGTGGAAGTTTGAAGTATGAGCAATAGCACGAGACTTAGATCGGAGGGACGCCCCGCGGGAATTAAGATGATGCTTGATAGCAACGGATAGCAGGGTCCTATCTGTAAAAGTGCCGAGGCTCTAAAAGAACAAGGAGCTTAAAAGTCCAGTCGCTGCACTCAACAACGTAAAACGTGCGACTTTTATGACTAGTTAGTTATAGTTATGAACAAAAGCAAGCGACTAAGAAGGACAACGACAGCGACGGAGACGACAATAAGTCATCATCGGGTTGAACAGTACTATCTCAAATACTGACATTGGAAAAGTCGAAATCACAAGACCTTGTGAAATGGGCGAGTTGAAAATTTGGAGAATAAGATCCGGTCATTGTCTGTAAGAGTTTCGAAAGCCGTTATTGGTCCATTGTCTGTGGGGGCGCGGAGACATGGGAAGAAGTTGCACAGCTTTCGCCAGCTGCTTCCCCAGTAACACTCTGAATACTTTACCGAAACCATGCGAGTACAGCCGAGAAGGAAACTCTTTTGACGGGCAGTTGCCGGTCTGACAACGAGCTGTATCTATCACACAATGTAGGTAGTTCTTTCTTCCCCTCCCCCCAGATTTCCACATACCTAGGTAGGTACCTATGTACCTAACGTCCATACATGCAAAGCCGGCACCTTTCCAATCAAGATGGGCTTATTAAAAGTCTCGCATAAGAAACACCTCCGAGTTTTAAACGCCTTATTATGTGCCTTATTATGTGCCTTATTATGTGCTTGCCAATGCGGGTACCCCGCCAAATATAGCCTTATTAGTTCTTCACCCCCCTTAACTATGTACTAACCTAGGCCCTTAACTAACCTACTAGGTTACCTCCTTGAAGGTTGATTCTGAGCTACCTATGCTATTTACAACTGTTTCGAGATTATTCCATTTTTAGTGTAAGAATATCGCGTAACTACCAAACATTATTACCAAACATTATCTATCTTGGATCCAACATTGGATGCTTCCATATCGGAGTATACAATACACCCAAGGTCCGGTATGACTGCCTCGTGTGCAGTGAATGTAGGCGCATGTACTTCCAATAGCCGTTGTTGCCTTAGGCCTTCACAGAGGCCAGCTTTTATGGTGCACGGATCTAGGTTGCATCGAGCTGCATCTATGTATGTTTCCTAACCAAAGAATATGTCACATCGTTAGGCATCTCCCACCAGGCTCATCTATTGCTCCTATCCAAATACGGAAGTCCTTGGTCTAAGCTAGTTATCGAGGCTGAGGTTACGTTGATTTCAAATTTCAAGGTTGCCTTATGACGGACACAGACTCGGATGCAGAGCCCGATAGCACTCCGGCCACGCCGGCGTTGCAAACGCCGCCTAGGGGTGCCAAGTCAGAAGAGTATCATCACCCCTGGTCATTATACCATGCAGCCGCAACTCCTCAATCGTCGCCACCAGCCTCGCCGTCCTTACCATCCTTGCGTCTTCATTCCTTGGGCATGTCTCCGTTTTCCCCGGCGCGTCGCCAGTTTTCGTCACCCCTTATTAAATCGGCATCTGCTCTGCATCTAGCTGAGGCAGGCCGAGCTGGACGAGAATCCGTTGTACAAGACAGCAAAGATGTTCTCGTGCAGCGACTAAATGATCTTGCTGCTCAGCTGAGCAAACAGGATAATATCCAAGAGCACAATGTCAATACTCTCCATGCGAAAGTGGATGAGATGGAAAAGGCCCTATCCACGAGAGACTATCAGCCAAGTCGAAGATCTCTAAGGTCTAGACCTACCAGCCTGATACTCCAGGATAACAGAAGCGAGCGCGACTCCTTTTGGGGACCGCTAACGCCAGGGCACACGATGCCTAATATTTCGACCACGCCTTTGCCTGCATACGCATCTTCATCAACCCAAACTGAAGGAAGCCTTAATGCTCATGAGGTCGCTGTCGCTAAGGGGTCTCAGATGTCAGCAGCGCAGGCTAGTCGAATCGCCACGGAAGCACAAAATTTGTGTAAGGAACTAGAAGATGTCGTCTCGGGTCTACGCGCTCGGCAGGAGGAGACAGATGTAAGAGTGTTATTAGCCACCTGTATAAGTACATTCTGTCTGATACGTATGCAGCATATTCATGAACTGTTTATCACACGTGCGGAACGCGCCGCGCAGAGAATCATTCATCTCGAGAAGCGGGTTAAGGAGCTGTAAGTTTAGCCAAGCCGGCCATTACTCGAAGTTGTGACCGGTGCTGACAGACACGGGACAGCGAATGCGAGCGAAACGAAGGTGAGATGGAGATGCTCAGCCTGCAGATTCAGCTAAAGGCGATCGAGGTGCAGTGCTTAAGCTACGTGCCGAAAGATGCCGATGAAGAACTGCGAGAAAGCATATCTGCATGGAAAACAGAGTGGTCTGCCCTAAAGCGGAAAAGGGCCCGGAGAAAAGCTAGCGCAAGCGAAGATACCGGGACATTAGGAACTCCCACCAGGCAGCCGAGAAATACGGGGTTTCCATGCTGAATCAGTACCTGCTATAGGTATTTGTACATCATTGCCTGCTGGTGTCTGGCGGTCTAGGGATATTACTTAGAGGGGCAAACAACGGTGCCGATCATACGTATATTTCATCAGCTCGAGTTTGCCCAGCGGGCGCTCAGCATTGTATATATGTCAGTGTAACCAAGGCTGACTGAAAGAATTTACAAAACCAGACAGTCCTACCGAGCATATCGTCTGTGGATATGACTCAAGAAGTTGATGCTACACGGGAATTGGCATAGGTTATACAAGTTGCGCAGATCCATTTTCAGGTATAAAATGCGCAAACATAAACTCGGTAAGACAAGACGAGATGGCTTTAACCTATGTAGGTATCTACCTAGGTACTATCTACCTAATGTACATGTGACTTGCTTGCCTCGCCTAAGTTCGAATATTACGAATATGTATTGCCTACATACCTACAGGTACCTAAGTGTAGGCAAGCAGTACATGTATCACACACCACATGATCTATCGCATCGCCGACTTAATGGTTCAGCAGATTCGATGCGACTGGGGGGACACGCGAGACACGCGGGATCGCGGAATGCCGGCGAAATCATTTTCTGCATCTTAACCTGCCGATTGGATCATTGATACAACTATACATCGCATATTTTACCAAAATTCGCTCTAGCCGCTCTAGGCGCTTACTACAGTTTTAACCTAGGTATATCTCATTTTAGGTACCCAGGGTTAATAGTACGTTCAGTATAAACCATCCATCAGTTTGCGCACAATATTCAGAGGATGGTAAGCTTATTGAAAAAGTGCGGTCCGGATTACGTCATAGGTCACCATTTAGGGTCTAAGCCAATTACATGGTGTGTATACCCCAACTTTGGGCTTTCCTTTGTGTCGGGATGAAAAATAGGTACGTACAGGTTACAATTAGGTACATATTTACAGCAGATCTAGGTGGGGAATGATGCGTGCCATAGGTAGTGGGCAGCTGGGGAGCTGGGTAAGGTAGCTGCAAGGCTTTCGTGTAACATCCGATTATCGATTGCATAGTGTATAGTACCTACCTACCTCATATATACGTAGCTGGACGACTTGCAACTTAGAACTTACAACTCCCAGACCTATAACACATGCTAAAACTTGCATCTTCTACATTTAAAATGTCTTAGCTGGTTCTAGATGTCATATCAGCTCATGCGAGAGCTCCAAGTTACTTTCGGTATGTATGCAAAAAGCTTCATCCGGCATGACATAGGCATGTCAGCCGCCGCCGTATTGGCCATGTTCAAAGCTGATTCTCTTCACTTACATAGATGATGTGGTAGTACAATCTAAAATCTTTTTGGTTCCCGTTCCCGCGCAACGTAGCTTCAAAGGATTCTATCCTATCATGTTTTTAATATAACTAATCAAATTCCTAAACAGTAGGTATCCAGACTGTCAACCATCGCTATCCATGCCGTCGTAGGTAAATCGTACCAGCAAGCTCGGAACTACCGACGTCACCGCTCTCTCATGTTGCAACTAATGTCCTAGGACCTAGAGGGCTAATCGGTGAATTGTAACGGATAGAAGCTTGGGTATCCTTGGCAAAAAGCAAAAAGACCAGTAGTCGTCTTCCATTGGTTTACCCCAGGAATACTATACTCTAGCAAGTCTAGAGTCCGGAGTACCCCTGCTATGGCGAATAGAGCAGCACTACAAGATGACGTCGGCTCATCTTGGGGAATCCTCCAAAGACTCTTTGACCAACGAGGCTTGAGGTATAGTCTTTGTACTACACCACATCCCGTCCGTCATATACAACTCTCACGCGCTGATCGACAAGTCGTTTTTTCAAATGAAGGCTACCCACCCCCCTTGATAGAGTAGACTGAGTAGTCTTCTCGTTGTGTGACGAGTCAGGCGGTGTCAGAGCTCTTACTGTCTTGTCTAGTCGACTAATATAACTAGTCCCGTTCTCACTTATCGTTGCTCTTTTGTCCGTGTCCGTTTCAGTTTCAGTTTCTTCTGTGCCATTTCATCTAAGCTTATATTAGCACTGTATAGTCTTATAGGAGACGAAATAAGTAGACTGGAGATCAAAGGTGCCCTACAACACAGCTTCATAATCGAGTGATACTAAGACATGGCTTCCAATTCGGGAGATCCGCCCAAAGACGGCTCAATAGGGGAAAAGACTGAGAAGATCCGGCCTCGAAAAGGGTCAGGCTATTCAGACGCATCTCCATCCGAACTCGAACATCGGGAAACTAAAGACAATATACTAGATGAAGGGGAGAGACGACGTCTAGAAGCCACGGCTAGACTAGAGAATCCTCTTGCTGGCCTCTCTCCAACACAGCTAGCCCAGCGAGGTGAAGAGTTCTGTACGAAGCACGGCCTCACTGATGCAGACGATGTTCGTGCTTTCCGGCTCGGTGCTATGATCGCCGGCAACCTGAACAAGTACGACACCGTCGACGAGCTTACCGATCGTGAAAGAGAGGTGCTCGACAGGGAGATTACACACAAATGGTCAAACCCCACAATGCTCTATGCCGTCATCGTCATCTGCTCGCTCTGTGCCGCCGTTCAAGGTATGGATGAGACTGTAGTCAATGGTGCACAGTCCTTCTATAAGACGGAATTTGGGATAGGAGACCCCAACTCTCAGAGAGGTAGGCCATAAAGGCGTTGATACATATTCAATCCATGTACATACTAACCAATGCGTCCGAAAAGATTCGTGGCTGCTGGGCTTCGTCAACGGTAAGTCTACCCTTGTTAGCGAACACTTAAACAATAACTGACAACCCCTCAAGCCGCACCATACATATGCTGCGCCCTCGTCGGTTGCTGGCTCACGGAGCCAATGAATAAGGCTTTTGGACGCCGTGGCACTGTCTTCATTTCTTGTGCCGTATCAGCTTTAGCTTGTTTCTGGCAAGCCTTTACAAACACTTGGTGGCACATGTTCATCGCCCGTTTCGCTCTCGGGTTCGGTATTGGCCCAAAGTCGGCTACGACTCGTAAGTCGCCACCTTAGCTTTAGAACGGGATGAATATCAACGGCGCTAACCACCTGTAAGCCATCTTCGCTGCAGAGTGTTCTCCGCCGAAGCTTCGTGGTGCGTTGGTTATGCAGTGGCAGATGTGGACTGCTTTCGGTATCATGCTGGGATACGTAATGGATTTGGCATTCTTTGATGTTCCGGATCTATCTGGAATTATAGGTCTAAAATGGCGCCTTATGATGGGATCTGCCCTGATACCTGCTGTTATCGTCTGTGCCATCGTATACTTTACCCCTGAGGTAAGTAACATAAAACCCCCCCTGATTCAACAGCCACTAAACAAGTCTTATAGTCACCTCGGTGGTACCTTACCAAGAATCGACATGTCGATGCTTATAAGTCTATCTGCCAGCTACGCTACGAAAAGGTCCAGGCCGCGCGCGACCTTTTCTATATGGACACTCTCCTTCAGATCGAAAAAGAGACTATGCACATAGGCCAGAGCAAAATCAAGGAAATCCTTACCATCCGCCGAAACCGAAATGCCATGATAGCATCGGAGATTGTAATGTTTATGCAACAGTTCTGTGGTGTCAATGCCATTGCATACTATTCGACGGAAATTTTCATCGACAGTGGCTTCTCGGTTCAGTCTGCTCTCGTGGCTTCGCTTGGCTTTGGCATCGTCAACTTCTTGTTCGCCCTTCCTGCGTTTTACACCATCGATACATTTGGCCGGCGCAATCTACTCCTCACTACGTTCCCCGTAAGTTCATCTCTTTATAACTATCCACCCAATTCTTAGGATACCTACCTAGGCAGTAGCTAATTTTCTGATATAGCTGATGTCCCTCTTCCTGTTTTTCACGGGCTTTAGCTTTTGGATCCCAGAGAGCAGTACTGCGCACATTGGCTGTATTGCGTTAGGTATATACCTATTCGGCGTGGTTTACTCTCCAGGTGAAGGGGTAAGAGCAGCTCGGTATCATCTCCCGAAATTTAATTAATGCTAATTACTTCTCAGCCCGTCCCATTCACATACAGTGCAGAAGCGTACCCGTTATACATCCGTCCAATTGGAATGTCGCTTGCAACGGCGACGACGTGGCTCTTCAACTCGGTGATCTCTCTCACATGGCCGGCGTTGACTCAAGCCTGGACTCCTCAAGGTGCATTTTCATGGTATGCATCGTGGAACATTGTTGGCTTCTTCCTCGTGCTCTTCTTCCTCCCCGAGACTAAAGAGAAGACGCTCGAGGAGCTTGACGCCGTCTTCAACGTTCCGCTCCGTAGCCTCGTGCGTTACGGTGCAGATCAGTTCTTGTACTTCTGGGGCCACTATATCTTCCGCCGCAACATTGCGCCACCTAAGGTCCCATCCGCGACCCAGACGATCGAGTACACGAGACAACAATTCTCCGAGGAGAAGACACACGATGCAACTGCTCGCGTCTAAACGGCTTGTATTTCGGCCTCAAGGGTTTATTATCCATTCTTATTTGCTTTACAAAGAGTACGATGCTATGTCACCTTTCTAGCAAGTTGACTAGCAATGGACGCAATTTAGGGGCGACGAAAACTACTTAGGTAACGATTACTTTTCGCGGGAATGTCTCTCATTAACAACTTTTGGATACCCATTTTGAGAACTACACATTGAATTAAATAAGTAAATATGTCGGCAGCGATGAACGACTTAGGCATATAAGGCTATTACTTTACTACAACTAAGTTTGGTCATAAAAAAGTAATGAAACTAGCTGAGTGAATTGCGTGTTCGGTAGAGCAGCTTAGCAGTCAACTCGTATCCTAAGAAAGTAATAATCAGAGATCACCTTTCATCCTCGAGCTCCTTTCCTTTTAATAAATATGGACTTAGTTAAGATCACACCCTTATGGATAGCGAAAAACTAATCTCAAATTACACTGAGGGGAGAAAGAAGTTCGCATTGTTATAATGTTGCTTAGTTAGTTATTAGAAAACACGCACTGAAACAGAGTACATAATCAACTACCTTCGACGTCGTAGTTAGTACCCATTCACAACTATCTGTAACCTTGAAAACCTGTACTTATATGTACATAGCAATACGAGCTATTAGAACCGTGCAATTTGACCCCTGTATGTCGTAGTTGAGATTTGCTTAGTCGCTATCACTGTCGCTTTCGATTCGAAAATTGCTCGGGTCCGTCGGACGAGTCGCATAAGCCGGCGGCGCAAAGAATACTTTACGAGTGTCCTGTAGACTATCAGTTACTAGGTAGTATACACTATATATGACTTAGAAGCACTTACTACTTTGACCCATTTTTTACCCGGTTGCTTGTTCGGGACCGTGGGTGGCAATTTACTACCTTCCGCCGAATCCCCCTTCGTGGCATTTTCGTCAGCACCAGGGGCGAATGGGCTGTAGCCGTACAGCTGGAAAGGAAGTTCATCGGCAGGTGCGGTGGAGCCGGCTACCGATTGAGGCTTGCCGTTATCAGTGGAGTTCATGTTGGGGGCGGCAGGTGTAGCGGGACCCCTATGATCGGGACTGGCAGGTGGACTGTTGGAGTCGGTGGAGGAGTCGGTGTCCCGCTTCATCGTCATGGCCGAATGAACCACCGTGCTATCAACCTCACCAACCTCAACTCCGTTGATATGAGCCTGCTGGTAATCGGAAAGAACTCCGCTAGGTCTATTACCAACAGCGGAACCGGGAGACGTAATGGTAGGAGCCTCGGTTTGTACGCCCGTCGCCTGCGCCAGAATCTCGTGGGGGAGCAACTGAGAGTTCGGGGGACCATAGGGGGCCTCCTCCCCGTTGAAGTTGCATACCCACTGAGTACAAGGTATGCATTG
Source organism: Daldinia decipiens (assembly GCF_022478715.1). Classification (NCBI taxonomy): domain Eukaryota; kingdom Fungi; phylum Ascomycota; class Sordariomycetes; order Xylariales; family Hypoxylaceae; genus Daldinia; species Daldinia decipiens. The sequence continues at coordinate 557,875 of NW_026054553.1, read as the reverse complement.
CTGTGACGGTTAGTCAACAAGAATCGAGTATCAATAGGGCACCAAAACTTACTGCGTTGGGGTCATTACGCTGGGTCTTGCTAAAGTGATCCCTATGTTTCCACAGACCACAAGGACCATTGCACTTGATTTCTCGTGGTGCCAGTGTCAGTTGCACATGCTCTTTGCAAATGAGCCCAGCATTCTCCGGAGTGACGCCATCGCGACCCTTTATCTTCTGCCATTTCGAAATCTGGTTCCGAGAGAACTTGTCAAGGGCGAGCCACTCGCCGCCGACAGCACACATAAACCTAACCGCGGTATGAGTAAAATATATAAAATATCGCATCACCAAATACTTACGTCTGGGGAGTACCGTTGCCGTGTGCCATCTTTAGCGTTGTTCGGTAGTGCGACGATAAAATAGCGACAATAATCAGAATAGATATATCACCTACTATCACTCCTACTGTTTGGTATTATGTGTTAACAGAAGATGCGAACCGGGTGAAATATGGGTAGAGCGTATGAGAAGGATAGAATTTAAATATCAGATGCGCAAAAGGCAAATGTATTATAGCAAAGTTACCACCGAAGTCTTTAGAGATGAACAAGGGTAGGAGGGTTGAAAGCATGCTAACGTACCTTAGGATTCTATGCGTGGGAAAAGTAATCACTCGATTATTTGAGATGCTGAGTTGGGCAAGGTCGATTTAGGAGTGCCGAAGCAGAGTGAGAGGGGCAGAACAGAGATGTACCTGCTTCAGGTAACGAATGTTGAAGTGATTTCCAGTTGCGGACCTAGTAGGATGTAAGCAAAGATGGGTGACGCTTGCGGTAAGAGCGGGGAGAATATATTCGGCGGGCTGGTAGCAGGCAACAGTCAAACACATAAGGGAGAACTAATAGTTAAACGTCATGTCGTTCTGTGATAGGGATAAATAGAGATGTTGCTGGGGAGACGAGATGATATCGTCCTGGAAATATTCATGGAGTGAAAGAGGAAAGGCAAGATAGGTACCTAGGGTTATGATTGTATATCGTAGGACTAGGCGACTAGTAGATATAATATAAGGGCGATGCTTACCGTGATATCAGTTTTATCGGGTACCGTAGCGAGGTGAATTTGGTGAGTGTTGCTAACTAGATCGACGCCTGACTAGGTAGGCACTCGTGAGATAGTGGGTGGATGGGGAAATGGTGAGTGTGTATAGGATGGGGGAGATATTGAGGTGGAGGAAAGACTTAAGGTTTAGATTGAGAAGGAACCGCGAGGACTTTACATACCCAAAAGACAGCGCGCTTTATGGTAAGTACGTTATGTAGCAAGTATCGTGGGTCTAATGACTTCCAAAAGCGTCAATAGTGAAGTTGGGTAAGAGCCGACCCGAAAGAGCACTTTATAGAAGGCACCTACCCTCCACGTTGGCTTTTCCACATTTACATTAGGCACCTACATGTATGTACCTACCTACTTAGGTACCTACATATATCATAGGCATAAACATTAGTACGATCCACGTAGTTTCGTAAGCATGTGGTGGTTATAAGTTATACTTGCAAGTAGCGCGAGCCTTGTCGTAAATAGTATAATTCCGGTTTAGTTAGAAACCTCCTTTAGTAAACTTCTAAAAGTGCTACTCGAGTATTTGAATATACCTATCGTGACGAGAACTATATTTGTTCTACTCATAACTATAAAGGAGGAGGCCAATTATACATAACTATCCTCTTTGTATTTCATATGACTTAAAACCAGAGGTTATGAGAGAAAGTGCTCAAAGGCTGGGAAGTTTTTAAGATATAAACTGGTGCACCTATGTGGTGGTTTCAATATCCTGAATGACTTGCAAATGAAAATGCCATACTCTGCCTAGCCAGCTAATCTAAAATATACGGCTAACTTTATCTCTGGATATATATCTTATAGGAAACGCAAAATTATATAATATACATACCTAATGACCCTAGAGATTGAAGCGAGAAGTGATACTTATAAAGTATATATTAAATGTCATAAAAACGGTGACTTCTGGGATATTTTAAGTATAAGTAGGACACACGCTTTTATATTTTAATATATTTATAACACATGCAATACGAGTATAGAAGACACGAAACATACACGATATAAACCGGGAATTCCGATGACAAGTCATCGCAAAACGCAAGATGAGCGGAGCGGTTGGATCTGGTGAAATGGGTTTATCCCTCTTTCACACTATCGTATACCCTTTTCTGAGAAAATACGCCATCCGATAATATCCCGTGAAGATCACAGAGAGTATCCGGCTACTCGGTTGGAATATAATATGTCATATATTCCCATATGTGTATCCTCTCCTATGAGTGATAGGACACTACCACCCTCGAGAGCCCGCCCAAGGTATTACCGCGGTAACAGCTTGTCGGTGTCTTCCTTAGCGAAATGTTCCGGCCCCGTGGACTCTCCCGATAAAAGGATTGTACGCTCGACCATCCCTTTCCCACCCGAAAGCGTAACACCGATCATATGCTGTGCGTACCACGTAGATTTCTCCCGAACATCGATGCCTGAATAACAGGGATGATCCCATTCATGATGCTAATCTGTCGCCCGGCTTCTGCCAAGGACGGTAATGCTCTACTGTGACCACCCGTGAAGTGCGGAGACCCTTGGATGAAGGCTTTAGGCGTTCGATTAACATTATGGTTTCCACCCTTTTCTTAATAAAGTCTTGTAGATAATATAATATGGCATGTTTCTAAATTGTCTTTGTTTCTCTTGGTATATCTCTATTCCTATGAGCGGCAGGACTGTTCGAATTTCAGGTTAATAATGGCGGAACATCTCTCTTCGTACGACAAGATCAATCATCCGAATATCCATACTCGTAATTGGGAGGCCCAAAGTGTTCGTATAGTGGAGTCTAAGGATCCGGAAAACGGTGCGTCCCAACATAGGCCGCTTTCTTGCGGCCGCCCTCAAGTGCCCTTCAATAGCGATAACCGCCCATTCAACCTGAGAGGCCAATACAACTCGAAGAATCTAATACTAATGCCTACCGATTTCGTAGATGAGCGTAGGACAGAGGGAGATGAAGGTAAATCCGGCCTTCATAACTTCAATACAGACACTGATGATAAGCAGCCGAAGGATATCAGGTCGCTAAGCCTCATCAGGGGCAGTCAACTTCGAGTTCTTCAAACTCAATCACATCTTCTTCTATCGAAAGTACAAGCACGGCTAGTACGTCTGCTATCAGAACCCCACCAAGCCCAAAGAACACGGAAGTAGGAGACACATCACGGCCAGGGGTCCGTTTTTCTGACCGCGGTCCTCCTCGTACGTCTACCGGCCACCCTACGATCTATCGGCGGTCCAGCATCGGAGCTGGGGCGGCAGTAGAATGGGGCACCCTGTTTGACGAGAACGGGTACGCTACCACACGAAACAATCAGTTTCTTAGAGGACTAGCAAAATATATCGTATGCTATATATAAGAAGAGAGATGACACAATACTAGCGACTAATGCACCTAGGACCACAGATCGATGACTTGGCACCTAGTAGCAGCAGTCTTGTTATCACGCCCGAGAAGCTATGTGCTCTCTATTCGAGATACAGACTGAACCCGGAGACCTATCCTTTTATAGGTGAGCTTTAGTCAATCTGTTTAACAATATCCGAGTATTCTCGACTTGCGGGGTTTACACATGCGATTATAAGAGCTTTGCTGAAGTAGATGCACAGAAATCCTCAATTCCAGAGCCAGGGATGCCCATGATCGTCTCGCCGATTTCTTCACAGATCTGGACTGTCAGTACCATCTAGTGCAACCCGATTTCTACTCTCGGCCACGAGTCCCTGCTCTGACGCCCGCTGGGTTCGCCCAGTATTTTACCACCTGTATCCTTGCGCATCCTGATGAGGAATTCCGCCGTCTTGATAAGATTGTATCGGATGTTCAGCTCGTAGCTGATACCCCTGTCGATGGCGAGCCCGAAAGACTTCCTAGACAGTTATTCCGCAGTCAGTTTCCCGTGAGGCACGATCCCAAGTCTAAGAAGATCCTAACCGCTGCCATTGACGACTTGATATACGATCTTAGGCTGCAGGAGCCGTCTAGCCCGAGGTCCCCACTGGCAATTATGCCGCCGCCGCCGCCGTCGCCTGGTACCAAGGACCGAAGTATCGTCCCCGTAATCCGTCGTTATGTCATTCCCGAAGAGTACACAAGGAGAGACGAATACAAACTCGCCGCTAGTCCCGAGGCGAAACAACCCTGCCGACGATACCTACAGAGTATGAATGATGAAAAATCCGGTCGGGCTCCTATGGGTAACCGGGACCGTGAACCCTACTACGGGCGAGAGCGAAGCCATTACAACAAAGAATCCAGCGGTTACCGACCTGCCCCGTCCGGCGATGCTGGTAGTGTTATACTCTATTCCCCGAAAAGCGCGTATCAACGCGCGCGGAGTCCGCCGCCCAGGGGCCACCGGGCCTCAGCGCCGGACGTCAGCAGCGCATCCACGAGCTATTTCAGGCCCGCCGGGTACCTGCCGCAGCCGCCGCTGACTATCGCAGAGAGGCGCGAGTACGCAATGAGCCTCGTAAACCCAGACACGGCGGCTGAAAATGGCGCTCGAGAGGAGACTAGAAGACGCGAAAGCAGCGGCGGACGGATCGAGACGGAATCACCGCTAATAGAAGCCCCTGCCCAAGGGGGCGGTAATGAGGGTACGAGTAGTAAAGCGCTGGCTTCGAGTCCAACTACGGCTACGAATACATCTTCGACGGCGCTAGTCACCACCACGGCCCAGCGGCAGCACTCACGCCGCGATAGCAGCTGCAGTAAGAAAGGGATTACAGATTCGGCTACAGCATCATCGGAAGCAATGAGCACCGGAGAGAAGAAGCACCACCACGGCCATAGCCACAGTCATAGTCACAGCCATAGCCATGGACATCATCGGCGTCGTAGCGTGGCAGAAGACGATAAAGGGCCGACGTGGGAGGAAGCATTAAAGTCGCCGTCCTCTTCTCACCACCATCGCCATCACCATCATCACCATAAGACAGAGAGCAGTAGTAAAGGAGGGGGCAGAAGTCAGCATTCCCGCCGTCACTCTACTTATTGAATGTAGTTCTTTGGTCTTGCTTTATTTTGCTAGACCAAAAGGGGGGTGGGGGGAGGAAGAGTAAGATATGGAAAAGGAGGGAGCGTAACATATAAGATCAAGATCAGGTTGATTAAGGTGTACTTAATTTAGGTAGTCATTCGCTACATACCTAGGTAGGTAGTCAGGCGCGTTAGAGCTACCTGGGTATCTGTGTTGGGAGGTAGTTTTTTAAGTGGAAAGGGGGAGATTGATCCAAAATATGTTAATCCAGACGATATTACTGTTGACTTGAAATTTTCATTCCTAGCAATTCCTATTAAAACAGCTAACTACTCTAAACCAAAGAACCACGATTTCGCTATGCATGCCACACATAAATATACAACGGTTATAACGCGTATACTCAACTGCGACCGGCTTCTAAACTTGACTCACCTCTATACGGCGTACTAACTCGAGCTACTCCTACTATCCCATCATCCCACGAACGCACATGGTTTTCAACGTGTTGTAAATCGGACTTAGGTTCAGTGTGTGTTTCGTTATTATCATCCTGTTGCGGGTTCACGGTCTCATACTCGAGGGCTTTGATGAAGATATAGAAGCTAGATGCAAGTAGCGAGCCTAAGATGGGGCCAATCCAATAGATCCAGTGGTAGTCGTGGAAGGACTTTATGACGACGGCGGGGCCGAAGGAACGTGCCGGATTTACGCTTCCACCTGTATAGTAAACCCCCCTGTAAAAATGGTATGTTAATGTTGTTTCTATCAAGGGATTTGAAATGTTCTGAGATGGGCCGGGAGAAAGGTTAAGGAACAAGTGAAACGTACATAAGCTCTGCAATAAACAGCGACAACCCAATCCCGATAGGTGCGATAAAGGTCCCGCGATGCTTCTCAGCAGCTAGCATAAAAATGGTGAAGACAAGCTGGGCTGTGAGAAACATCTCGATGAACAAGCCCTGCACCGCCGTCGTTCCACCCCCTAGATTGGTGCCTACGTTGAGTGGACCGGGCGTGAGACCGGAGATGACAGCCGCAGCCGCAATACCACCTAGAAACTGACTGAAGATAACCAAAGGTCCTCGGACATAATCCACGGCACCGACAAGCATCATACCCATCGTCACGGCCGGGTTGAATAGACCGCCACTGATGCGGAAAAAGACCCAGGCATTGACGGCAAGGCTCATACCGAAGCATAGAGATATGTACAGCAACTTAGCTGGATCTGCGGCCGGGGTTCCCGGCAGGTTCGTGTTTACGGCATTGGTACCACCGAATGCGAACAAGAGGAACATGAAGGTCCCCGCAAACTCGCTCATTGTTGCAATGAGGTGGTTCTTGATACTGAGCGGCAATCGGTCGAGTGGAAATAGGCGATTAGATAGCTCCGACTCGCCATTGCTTTTCCAAGGCCGTCGAATACGCGTGTTGAACTCGGTATGCTCCATAGCGCTTGGGATACGGCGTGAGTAAGAATGCAACTGAGAGCAGCAAAATTAAGGGTTGAAATTAGTATCGACGTCCAGAAGGGTCTTGAACGTGTATGTAAGTAAGTAAGTTTGGAAGTAAACTGTAATATGATACTTGAGGGCAATGGGAATTTTATATAAACTACTTTTTGTTAAGATAGGACCGCTTGATATTGCCTCCTACGTAGCCCACCTCCAGAACTTACTGCGATGTGATAGTTTCCTTACCTATTAACACTACTCAACCTACGTCAGCAAGCTCCATTAATGGCAAAGGCCTTGGACTTGACTAGGGATCCGTCGGCATGCCGCACCTACTCCTTCACCTACTCCTTAGCTGTATACTCAAGTAGCTAGGCATAGCATCTCCTCTTCACCGATCCTTGAATCAGTAATACAGCTAGGTTGGAAATTGAAGCGTGTATGTGGATTGCGCATCGTAGTGCCCGTCCTATTCGGCCATGTTTGGACTCTTGGGTACCTGTAAGGGCCCGTGAATCTCTCGTCATCGCTTTATCTCTAGGTGGAATGGAACTTCGTCTGTTTGAACTGACTGACTGGGGTGGTGTTGAAAACTGCAGTCGAAATATCCAAGAAATCGTCACCTATGGGGTTAGTGTGAAGCGTGATTCAGAGTAGCCACACGGTTGGGTTGGTCCATGAATCGTATAAGGTGCCCATGACATCAATAGCACCGACGAATTCCTGACCCAAACACTACAGAATTCGGATGACAACATGTTTCGCGTCTCTCGACTAGAGCCGTAGGAGTTCCTTCGAATGTGGTGTCCTTGTACACTCGTCTCTTACATATTACCTACTTAGGTATCAAGATGAGGATATCTTATAAGACGCCATAACCATAATGCTCACGTTACTGGGCAGAGGAGACTGGATTATATTGGTAACGGGAACGGCCCGTGTTCCACAAACAGGCAGCCTGATCTCGGAGAGACATTCTAATGCAAAGCCACCATTGCTTTGCTTCGCATCTCGTAGCCACATGGGAGGTTCCATTGTAAGCGATTAGGCCGATGAGCAAAGAGAAAATTCCGCAGGCTGTCCGGACCCTCTATCAGGTGTGCCTGAACTTGGCGCAGAATAACCCGACAGCCAGACATGCAGAAATAAAAGCATAGAGGAAATAGATCGGCCGTCAAGGATGATAAAACACTGGCTCCACGATCTGAGGAGCTGAAAGCCCCTGGACTGATACCGCATTCGTGCTTCTAGAAGAAGGCGTCGAAGACCCGCCAACCCGCGAGCCTATCCTTGGGATCCGGGGCTATTATGCGCTTCGAAGGCGCGTTTTAAATTGAAATAGTTGGACGCTTGAAAGACGCACCTTGCAGCAATAAGCATAGATGATATTAAACATGCATCTGTCATCGACATCCCGTTCTCCACCTTGTTACCACCGATGCGCTCTGGCCGTTCTGAAGTTCGTGCGACACCGTAGGGACCATGCGGGCAATGATCTGTGGACCGTGGACTGTGGATAAGTAGGTGATCGCCAACCGTTTAATCCCTACGGCTTAAGCTTGAGCTTGAGCTTGAGCTTGAGCTTGAACTTGAACTTGAGGTATCCAAGTATCTACCCGTAATAGGTCACGATCTTTCATTGCAGTGTAGACCGTGCCATCTACTATGTACGAGCCATCATTTACCAAGACTCAATAAATAGCCGTGTTTACCGTCTTTCTCTTTGAAAAGATGGTCTGTTTTGGAAAGAAGTCTGCACGTCAACAATCAACAATACACACATGACATGACATCCGTTATGTTTACCGGCATTGCTGCATGATTTTGAATGGTCGAAACTACCTAAATGTTTTGTATTCATGTACACATACGCGTGAGAATCAAGTTTACGCGTTCCACCCTTGGCCTTTATCTATGCAATGGCAAGTGCGGCAATTTTCAGTTACGGTACCCAAATACAGCAACTACAGTCATACGCATGCAATTATGTGCATAAAGATGGAACCAGCACCTAATGCCCAATGTACATGAATGTAACTTAGTATTTAAGGTAACTACCTAGGTACCTATGTATATCAGGTACATATCACGCGTTCAATTCAATTCAATTCAATTCAATATTTGATTGAAATCAGGGGTTCCTCGTGGTCTGAAAAGGGTTTAGACCGTTTAATATACATAACGTGGTACCGAATATCCATTCATGCAAGTTTAGGGTCCAAACATTGCTCAAACCACATGTTAGGAAAAATACCTAGTTACCGTACAATAAGGAGTTCTGTGTAAATCGAGCTGGTTAAAGATGGAGAATCTGTCTTTAGGCGATCGATGAAAGTTCCCGATTCTTAGATATATGTGCTACTTATATAGATTTTCCAGTTCTGTCAAAATAATAAGCGGCAGTCTAAATCGCTACCTATATGTAGTATCTCTCACATGTACAAATGTACCTAAAGTTTTCTCCACATGGATGGTACCTATGGCTTTTTCCAACGGATGGTGCCTGTTTAGCCCGCGGTATGTCCCTTGCTCCGGACTTTGCCCAGAAAGGCTTAAGTTGATTGGTTCGTTTTCGTTTAATGCAGTTTAATGTGCGCCACGTTGCCCAATGGTGAGGAACGACTCCATTGGCAGGTCTAAACAGGCAGTAGTCCCTGCGTATCATGCATTGCTCTTAACTAGAATTGGAATTTCACATTCTCGGCCTCCCTTTTTAGTGTACATACCTACCTTAGGTAATGTATGAGGTATCTTAGCTCTACACTAAAAGATACACTATACTGCGTAATGTACTAACTGCCGTACATGTATTGTTGCATGTATGGATGCGGACGAATATTTCGCGAATGGTGGTTTAATTCAATTCAATTCAATTCAAAAGACGGTGTGACCAATTCGTTCTCGAGATGATCGAGAGACACTCAATCTTGTCAGCCTTTCTCTTTTTCCTCTTCGATCATCCCCGCTTGGAACCAGCTTCTTCCCCGACCCAGCAGTGGGCAGGCCTGGCAGTGGGATGGGATGCTTATGTACTTATTATCGCGCAACTCTCGGCCCCCCTTTTTCTATGGACCGCGGCCACGCAGGTACGGATCTTGATTACCTAAAGCACCCTGGAACTTAACTCGTGGTTTGAGTAACCTTGGTTGAATACATCATATCATACATATCATACATATCATACATATCATATACGAGTTCATGATTATTAAACACCTTACTCTATCATGCAGGATATTACTATGTACATCGTCTGCCACTTTTAGACACCGTTCTGTAGGTATGTACACTTGAGGCTTGAACAGATGGAAGGAATATTGTCTTATTCTGAGAAAGCCACAGATCGGTAAGGCGCAGCATACTCAAGCGGAAGCGAGTTATTTTTATTTTTTATTTTACGTGCCTAAGCACCTAATATAAGTAATATAGGTAGGACAATGAACAGGTATGACGAAACAGCCATTACTCTGCTTGTAGAAGGAAGACCTGCCGCCGTTCATATGCATCTGCTGTAGGTATTAACGAGAGATCGTAGATTGGGTACTTATCAGTACTTCTTGGTTTCACACCGAGCTTTGCCTCTAGAGTACGAGTACTTTAGATGATGCCCGTTAATCGGTCAATAGTATCATTCGCCAAAAAGAGGTTGGAGGTCACAGGTACGCGATAAACCCATGCTGTTCAAGTATTGCTTCGTAAGGTATTCAATAGAGTAGTACATATACATATGCTTACCTCGTAGCAGGTATTGTACATCTATGCTGAGTTGGCATTAATTGTAGTTACAGCAGGATGATTCCCAACCCACGCGTCTTTATTTATGTATCTGTATTCCCTATTAGGCAGCCCTTGTTTTTCCTGTGTAATGTCTACTATGTATAAATCAGCCATCTTGATAAGGTAGGTCACCTCAACTAAATGTCATACTTATCTCAGCGCTGCATGCGTGGTTATTATTATCCGGCTTCTCATCGTCTCTGGTGCTAAAGATGACAAGTATGGAGAATATTTGGGTAAAAGAGAGATTATTCACATGGGTATATCAATGATACGCGCAGGCGGCAGGATTAATGACCCATTGATCTAAGCTCTAAGCAGGGCTAGGTTTCGAATGATGATACGCTGCAGATTTCGTCTTATTGCACATTTCAATAGCCTTCACAGTGCGGCATGTCTTCGTTGCGTATGTGCTGAATAAATCCGATCTTGGTGGAATTTCCGCCCTGATAGTTCCCTTAGGTACGTCAACTAGGAAATGTTACCGGGCAGTGGAGATGGCTGGTGTTGTGTAAGAGTACAGTAAAAGTGGCCTATTATACACTATGTACAACGGTGTATCCGATTATGCAGTTAGGTCCATACCTACATAGGTACCTTAGGTACATATGTACAATACCTCCAGTGTAATAATGATTTCCGGAACGCGTATCGGTACCTAAAGGGTTCCTTTCAGGAAGCGCTAGCCGTCGGTAGACAAAAAGGTATACGAAAGGTACCTTCGCAGGAATCACAAAATGGAAGGCATAGCAATGTTGGGTATCAAAAAGGGAAAATAAGACCATAGCTAGCGTAATTAAACTAAAAAAAGGGGAATCCACCCGAATTGTAACTCACTAAAATTTTTCTCTCTTTTCATTTTCATACCCCTGGTCTTAGGCGTAAATTGCTAAGATTGGCTCGATTTTCTGGGTGACCCGACGTCTGGCCATACGTAGGTGAGTAGCGAAATTGGTGTCATTATGCTCCCCAGGGAACTTTATTCATGCTAAGCTGCTTAAGCTGCCCCAAGATCCCCTCCCCCCCTTCCCAGTTTCTAGCTTAGCGCATCAGAAGGTCCTGTCAGGTCCTGTCAAACACCTCTGAAATCACTTCAATCAATCAATCCGTCCATCTATTCGTCCACTCATTCGAGATCCCTTCCCATCCGGCCGTTCCAATTCGACCCCGTATCTCTTCTCCTCTCACTCTTTCTCCCTCACTCTCTTTTTTCAGTCTATGGTTTAACTTTCGCTCATACTCACATACAGAAAGGTGCATGTATGCGCGATAAGAAAGCCGGTCGATTAGTTTTCACTTTTAGTTTTTTCCTGCCCTTATTGAACTGTTGATTCCTCTCACTATTAGTTTTTTTCGGTTCGTTATTGCCTGGCGACGAGTTTCTAAGTCGACTTCACAAATACATTTTCGGAACAATCAGTTCAGCCAAAGAGATTAATCAAAGGCAGCATATTCGAAGAAGAGTTGCAAACTTGAAATAATAATAAATCGCAACTGTCAGAAATCTTACCATCCTCTCCTTTTTTAAACCAATATACGAAATCGTCAATCCGTCACTCCCTTGGATCCAACACGACGACATCTGATACGCTAGTACCTAAGGAGTGTGCAGTATTTCCAGAAGCCCTCCCCCTACTACATCAGCTTTGACCACGCCGACCCGCCCCCCGGCATACTGGTTCTCATCACCCCCTTGTCTCTTTTAATCATCTAACTTACCCTATTAATCCATTCTCTTCCTGCTCATTTCCTGTCTTGTCCCCCTCTGCATATTATCTATCCTATTTATTCTATCCTGGTGGATTTCGACGATTCTTTTGGACAACAGCGTCTAGTGTCCGCATATCAAGTAACCATCTTGACAACACCCGAGCCGCTTACGTTCTATATCAACGGTTCCCGCCAAGCTGAATGCACCCGTACACCAGTATAGCTCTTCAATAGAGCTGTTAAGAGGGTATAGTGACTGTACGAGAGAAGGTAGTCGTATCTCTCTTATTCAGTAGGATTAAACAGGGCTATTAGTAGCTGGCCATCGAGATCGAACAAGAACACAGGAAATGGTCAACATGACGGTCACATACGATTCCCTCCGGGGATCTTCGATACCTCAAGCTAACAAGCTCCCCCTTGAGGATCGATTCGAAGTTCTAAAGGAGATTGGTGATGGAAGTTTTGGTAGTGTGGTTCTAGCAAGGGTTAGGACTGCTGGTGCGAGCGTAGCTCGCCGTGGCACTGTGGTATGTCGGTGAATACCTAGGTATAATGAGCAAGACAGTAGGCTGACTATGACTTTGTAGGTTGCTATTAAGACTATGAAGAAGACCTTCGAGTCCTTCACACCGTGTCTTGAGCTTCGAGAGGTTGTTTTCCTAAGAACATTACCGCCGCACAGCCATTTGGTTCCTGCTCTTGATATTTTCCTCGATCCATTCACCAAGAAACTCCATATATGTATGGAGTATATGGAAGGAAACTTGTACCAGCTCATGAAGGCCCGCGATCACAAGTGTCTTGATAACGGAAGTGTCAAGAGCATCTTGTTTCAGATTATGCAGGGTCTCGAACATATCCACGCCCACCACTTTTTCCATCGCGATATTAAACCCGAGAACATTCTTGTCACGACATCTGGGCATCAAGACTCTGTTAACTCTTTCAGGCGGTATTCAGCATTGATGACACCGCCTTCTACGCCTCCAGCATACACTGTGAAGATTGCCGATTTCGGTTTAGCAAGAGAGACGCATTCCAAGTTGCCTTACACAACATATGTATCGACGCGATGGTATCGTGCTCCGGAAGTACTACTGCGAGCCGGTGAATATTCGGCACCGGTAGATATTTGGGCCGTCGGTGCCATGGCGGTCGAAATTGCGACATTGAAGCCTCTTTTCCCAGGAGGTAACGAAGTTGATCAGGTTTGGAGGGTTTGCGAGATTATGGGTAGTCCTGGAAACTGGTATAACAAGGCAGGCGCTCGAGTAGGTGGAGGAGACTGGAGAGAAGGAACCCGATTAGCTGGAAAGCTTGGGTTTTCCTTCCCGAAGATGGCACCGCACTCAATGGACACGATACTTCAGTCACCTCAATGGCCTGCGTCTCTCAGCCAGTTTGTGACTTGGTGTTTGATGTGGGATCCAAAGAGCCGGCCAACATCGACTCAGGCATTGGCTCATGAATATTTCACAGATGCAGTTGACCCATTACGACCGAAGTCTTCGGCGTCAAGGATACTAGGTCGCAAGCAATCCGACATAAGCCGTGGGAAAGATGCCGCTTCCGGGACGCCAACTTCGTCGAAACCCTCATGGTTTAGGAAATCGTTGATCGGCCGCAACGATACCACAGAAAGTCCACCTGCGCCTATTAGTGTGAAAGATATAGTCGCGGCTCCGCGTCCATCGCCAATTCATTCACCCGAAACCGCGGAAGCTCCTTCTGCCAAACCGAGGCCAGCCGCTGGTAAGCGCACTACATGGACTAATGGGCCATCGAATGTTGCTCCCATGCCAATTCTGCCTACGATCCGGCCTATTTCGCCCTTATCGGATGCTGTGACTGCTCAGGCGTCAAACCGCACCCCCTCGTATAATGATTTGTATGCTAGTGGAAACGACAAGTCTAAAAAGATCGGTCGCCAGCTCTCGGTAGCTTCGAACACGAGCCATTATGCCGAGCTGCACCGGCAACAAGCCGAACGAGCTCTGAATGGCAATAGTGGGCTAGCTTCGCCCCCGAGTGGGCACAAAGAGAGCTTCTTTTCCCATCTACGCAAGCGAGCCAGGAGATTTTCTGGTAGGCATCAAACTCCTGTTTCGCCTTCGTATGAGGACCTCGAGGCACAGGCAGGGTGTGGGCCTTGGTCTAGCAACAGATCTTCAATGGTCATCGACCAAAACGGATCTACAGCGAAGGTGGATAATTACGAATCGTTGGATCGCACTTTACACGACTCTCATAATCCCGCGCTGGGTTCTCCTGCACCGCCTATTCACATGACTGCGTCAAATAGTAACTTGAAGCGACATCATTCATTACCTCATCAGCAACCTAGATCTGTTGATAACCTTATCGGGGTAGCTCGTACGCCCGGGCCAATTTCCAGCCGAACGAGAAGGGCTCAAGCAACTCATGGTGTGCAAAGCGATGCCTTAGACGAAGAAGACGAGCTGCTAGACGAAGCACTTCACTCTACCCATAAGGCCATGAAGCGACTCGAGAAGGAAGGAAAGACCAATATTCGACAATCGGCCAGTAATGTTGGGCTCTCGAACCCGTATCCGACACCGTCCCCGTCAGCTAGTGGAAATGTCGTACTTTTCGGGGATGGCCATGAATCCCTAGCACCTAAGCCGTTGGACCTACGCAAGAATTCGGGACGAGATGGCCAGAACAAGTGGCCTACTCCTCCGTACGAAGAAGGCGAATGGGCAACTTCGGCGGCTGCAAGCATTTGGGCTGCTGGTAACAGATTCTAAACATTTCGATTGGTATTGGTTGTTTCACATGTTCCTCATGGCACGGTGTTGGGAGTTCATTTTGGGGTTCTATGGAGTCTTGAAGCATTCTATTTTGCAGCACTCATTTTCTAGCATACTTTCCGATCTTGGCTCGATTTCCATTCGTCGATCTGGAGTCCGATTCGACATTTGGCCAGTCCAGTCTACGATGTAACAATCTCGAATCTCAAATACCCCAGCGGCCGGTTTATGGTTAAAGGCCAGCTGATTTTTGTGTTTTCGCCGTACTTATCTTCGAGAATACCCACTATAGATTTGATTTGCAAGGTTCAAAAGGGCATGGACCCGGCAAGACATGATTCCCTTTGTTAGATGTGGGTGGCCTCAGGCACATTTACTTCGTTGCATCTGACGGCGAAAAAAAACAGATAATTAGGGACAGGTGTGGTAATTTTAGGGCACAGCTCAGACGGGCCTGGCAACCACAGCAATTGTACAAAGTAGAAAAAAATCTGCATATGTTATCTTGGTGTTTTGGGCGGTAGTTTGACCTGGAAGAATTTAACTTGAGTCTAGACATGTCTGGGGGTTTGCAACCCTGATAGTTTGTCATATACGGTATGGTTAACCGAAGGACGGTTATATAATGCAGTACTATTTATATCGTACACTGGGCATAGCGTTAGCTCTCAATCAACTCTGAGAAGAGTCCTCCCTCCGCATGGACTATTAAGACTTATTTCATATTCATATTAGATTTTATCATTATCATCGCGGTGCTAGTAGTGGTATATTTGTAAATTAGTATTATAAAAGCATAACAAGGTGGTATACATGCATATACCAAGTTACTTCGTACCTTAGTTCGTATGGACATTAGGTAGGTACATATTGAAGTTGATTGGAGTAGGTAAGAGCTGGCAAAGGCCCCTCTATGTATGTAGCCCTAAGGCTCAAAATCAGCCCCAGAGAGGGTGATACATTAGTAGGTACCTACCTGCCTCGTTTGACTCGGAATGCATCCAGGTAGCAGCTTCGGTTCAGGCAGCAGAATAAACCAGATGGACTGCATAGGTAAGTACCTAGCTACGTAGGTATTTATGGAGGGTTTCTCCTTTTCTTCTCTTCTAAGAGTTTTTAACTAAACTTGATATCCATAAATTCTTGAAGACGAAAAAAGGAAAAAACGAAAGAATGGTATCATAAAATACCAGGTACAGACATAATCTTTAGTATATTAGGAAAGGTCAGCCCCCGCAAGTTGCATACTACATACTAACCTAACCTACTAAAGTAACCTAACCTACCTAAGTATTGTGCATAGAAGGTTGGAAGCTAGAGCGGCTGTGCGACGGCTGTGATTCCACGCTTCAACTCTGATCTGTCACTCTCCTGCAATTTATATTCTATTCTAATCCTCCTTTAATTTACTCTCTTGTCATTATATTTACCTTTTGTTATTTTTCTAATCCTAGATCTATGGTTACTCTATTAGATTACTCTACAGTCAATCATCTTCTCTCGCGCTCTGTCGCATCTTCCCCCCACAACAGGTCTTATACGCCAAGACAATAAGACGACAAATATCAGGGGCCTATATTGGACCTTTGGTATACATGAATGAGTCTCAACGCTGACAGAATCGAAAAGAGCGGCATCATGAATATCAATTTACCAATCCGATCATCACCAAGTCCCAGGAACCAGGCTAGTAGAAACTATTTCACTAATTACACTCCGCCGGCGTCGACAGAAGCCGTCAATGGTCCGGTGCGTGAGCCCGCTCGGGAGCTTCTAACTATAAACGACCGCCTTATTGTCGGTGTTGACTTTGGTACTACGTTTTCTGGGTGAGTTCGGCTTCTTACCACCACAATCTGTGTAGAGGATAGAGCTTGGAAGTCGAGCATAGCATGAGCATACCCTTTTAAGACTATAAACTTTAAGACTATATACTATTTCTCGGACATGACGCCGAAATGAAATATAGTATGATAATTCATGTAGTTATGAGACCGTCATGTACGGCTACAGCAAACTGACCAGAATACAGAGTAGCCGCAGTATATACATCGACGCCGGATGATGTTGAGATCATTAAGACGTGGCCGGGGGGAAACGGCATCACATCTGATAAAGTTCCTACTGAGATTTCATACGATTTCCCGCCCGACGCAACAGCGGAAACAAAGCCCAATGTGAAATGGGGGTTTCAGTTCAAGCCCGAGGAGTCGCGGTTACGATGTATCAAGCTCTTCCTTGATCGATCCCAGAAACTACCATTTTATGTCAGCCCGCAAGAGACTGCCACGCTGCTGAAGAAGTATAATAAGACAGTTGTTGATGCCGTTAGTGACTATCTGACTGAGATCTATAAACACACCATGGATGCCCTTACTCGGCGGTACGGAGAATCGTTCATGGCATCAACTAACGTAGATTTCGTACTCACTTGTCCGGCTGTGTGGTCCGATGCAGCGAAAAACACAACTTTACAGGCTGCTGAAAGGGCTGGGATGGGTGTTAAGTCCGAGATCCAGATGGTCAGCGAGCCCGAAGCCGCTGCTGTCTATACTCTAAAAGCTATCCAGCCGAATCATCTCAGCGTGGGAGATAACTTCATCGTGTGCGATGCAGGTGGCGGGACAGTAGAGTTAGTGTTTTTTTTGACCCCTAGATACTTACCGAGCCCATATCTAACTGATTATACAGCCTGATCGCATATAAAATCGTATCATTAAAGCCGCTAAGAGTTGAAGAGTCAGCTGTTGGAACCGGTGGCCTTTGTGGAAGTGCATTTCTAAACTACAGATTCGAAGAACACGTCCGAGGCCGGCTCGGTCATAGTCGGTTCGAGGAGATGAAATTAAAGAAAGCCAAAACTTGGCAGATGGGCCTTCGATACTTTGAGGAGTTCGTCAAGAGAAACTTCAATGAAGATGAATATCAAGAGGTTAATGTTCCGTAAGTTCTACATACAGTTGCCATTTATCCATTCCTAAGGAATAACGACTTACGGCCCATAGATTCCCAGGTTTGCCCGACGACGAAGAAGCGCGAGTAGACTCGGGTTTCCTCGTTTTGACAGCCGAAGAGATTAAGGAAATTTTCGAGCCTGTAGTCAAGGAAGTCTGTGACCTCGTTCAAGGCCAGGTAGATGTTATCCGCGGTAAGAGAGGCATTGTTTCGGGAATCATATTAGTTGGTGGTTTCGGTCAGAGCGACTACCTCTACCGACGGTTGAAGTCGCATTTTACAAGCACAGCACCACCCCCCTACACAGAACGACCAACGCATGCCACTACCAGCCTAGCATACGAAGGGAACGGCAATATCGAAGTGATGCAGCCCGTGTATGCTTGGACGGCAGTGGTCCGTGGAGCCGTACTACGTGGACTCGAAGGAAATATGGTTATCAGCAGGAAGGCTCGTATGCACTATGGAACATCCTACGCAACCGTCTACGATGAAGAGAAACACAACGTGAGCGAAAGATACTGGAGTCCTCTATGGGAACGGTGGATGGTTAGCGACCGAATGCAATGGCATATCGCAAAGGTAAGTCGTCAACCTGTCGGCGGAGCGTCGGTTATCTCCCGTCTGCCTACATAGCACTCGTCATTCTAACATCATACCTCTGTGTCGCAGGGTGAAGCAATATCCCCCCTCTCGCCGATCGCTTTTCACTACACGCGCAACTTCCGACCAGGACAATCGTTGGTGGTGACAGACGACTTGATCGCATGTGAGGCGGACGAGCCGCCAGCGGCGTACTCACGAGACCTGGTGAATGTCTGCACCCTGACAACAGATTTAAGTGCGGTGCCGCGGAACTTATTCACGCGGCTTACGACGACACGGGGCGTCGAATTCGACAACTTAGACTTTACGCTTGAGATGATTGTCGACAGTGCCGGTCTCGGGTTCGAACTCAAAGTCGATGGTGTACGATACGGGCGCGTCGAGGCAGATTTTCACTAAACTCGCACAAATCATAAGAGCCTTAACTTCCAAGGTTACTGGTTTTCAACTGCATTAGAAAGCAAAGGGTGGAACGGATGATTTTGGATATTGGATAGGGGCGCTTCGGGTCGAGCCGAGGTTACACTGCTTCGATGGTATATAAGATGTATGTGTTGTATGTGCCATGTGTACCTAGGTATAGGTATATAGGGGACTCGATCTGTTATTCGGTAGTATAGAATATTCGTTTAACTATACGAAGAAGAAACCCTAATTGATTCATTCCTACCCTTCTCGCCCGTCTTATTGCGTCGTTATAATGCTATGCCCGGCTGGTAGAAGAGGGGCAGCACGTCCATTTTCTCCATACCGAGTTGTCCTAGACGCGGGCATTGGCGAATCACGACCCGTACTTGGATACTTAGGACATGGACGTCTAACAAGCCGGGCGTAAAAAGAGGGTTCGGTACCCACCCTGTCAGATTCAGATTGAGGCGGGCGGTTGCCTTGTCCTGCACGGCCAGCCAGTCAGCGGTACTGTGCGGCCGCTGCCCTGGTCTTTTTTCTTCTTGTTGTTATTGCTGTCTGCTAGGATTAGTCACACCGATGAGGGGGGCCGTCCCGACGACGACAAAATCGAAACTGCAGAGACGGGCAAGGTTCCATGGTATGTATAGGAGCGCGAGGTGCCGCGGGCTGTGTGGAGGTTGTAGGTAGGTAGTATATAGGCAGCGTATAGTGCTTACTATCCTCGGATCAAACACTTGGTATTTATCTTGCTTGCTCCATCAGTCTGCCCTCATCCGATGGGGTTGGTGGTCTAGTTTAGCTGGTTTGGAGAACTACACGGCTTTGTGTTTGAATATACGAGGCTTAAAACTCTAGGGTAAGGTATACGAAGAGCATAGAACTAACACTAAGGCGAGAATGGTTATACATAGGTAGCTATCTGCCTACCTAGATAGCTATCTCATACTATGATACGAAGTAGGGA
Source organism: Daldinia decipiens (assembly GCF_022478715.1). Taxonomy (NCBI): domain Eukaryota; kingdom Fungi; phylum Ascomycota; class Sordariomycetes; order Xylariales; family Hypoxylaceae; genus Daldinia; species Daldinia decipiens. Next base: position 538,136 of record NW_026054553.1, on the reverse strand, counting down.
TCGAGACCGTTTTTGTATAGCATTGCACTGTCCAGAAACTGTATGTTTTAAATTCAAAGGCATACGAAATGGCTGTTGGTTGGCTAGGAAAATTCTACTGGACGGTCAAATGATGGGTAGCGAGGCGAAGCTCCTGCTACGCCACCACGAGCGTAGGCAAAATTCGCTCCTACATAGGAGGCAAAGTTGCGGTGAGAGGAGAAGAGGAAGTGAAATTTCATTATAACTATTGGAAAACCCAACGCAAATTCTGAGTGGTATCTTCGTCTGCGCCCTTGTTGTTAACCAACCCTATTTTAGACGACATTCTCACGGACATCGTCCCATCGTCCCATCGTCGTAATTATCGTCAGTCATTATTCGTCCCCTCGTGTATTCATTCGCTTCCTAATTCATTTCAAATATGAATATAACCAAAACACATGTGGCTCGCTTGAGAGCCTTTCTCGTTCATCATAAAGGTATCGAAAATTCGTAACGTCGTTAGTCGACAAGGAGCTGTCTTTCCCGGAAAAGAGAGTGCCACCTTACTCGGATTTCCCCATGTTCGCCTCAGCATGCAGTGTATGCTGTGCGGTATGCAGTCCGCCCAGCGGCTCTCTGCGCCAGCTAACGATGTACGTGCTATGTGTCCCGATCCGACCCCAGATAGGTGCATGTCCTAGACACGACACGACACGAGGCGAGGCTCCGGGGCTGGCCAAGACTCGGAACCTTCCGGTCACTCCCTTGTATTAGGTGCCTTGTGTCGCATCGGGGGTGATGCAAACGTGACTAGACAAGGCAACCTGGGGGCCATAGGGCTGAAAAGAATGCACGATTCTGCCCTGTCGATCCTCTCATGCATCATGCAGTGGAAGGAGGCTACCGATCCTGCATTCGACGTTCCAACGTAGAACGTGCTATAAGATATAAGACCCTTCTCCTTTCTCCTTTCTCCCTTCTAGGGGTAGGACTCTGTCGTTAGAGTAGGAAAGACAAAAGAAAGAGATCATGTCATGGTAAGAAATAACGATAAAATAGAATCGGATATAAAGTCCGACCAGACCTGGGCCGGCATCGGGACCAAGAGTCGGGAATTTAACAAAGCCGGTATATGGGTATATGGGTATATGGGTATTGGCTGTCTGCCGGCCAGGCATGGCATGGCGGCAGTAGTTCGCGGACCACTTGTGGGTATTCCCGCCGCGCTTATAGCCCCATGTCTCCCTCCTCGATTTATCGCATCGAGTGATGATTGTGTTTACCTCGAGGCTCCTTTCCTTTTTGTCCCTGTGCTTTCTTCCGTTGCCTTTCATCTTTGATCATGTCTACAGCATCCGATTGCGAGCGTCGATTCCGTGCCTCTATCTCTGGTGGCACAAAGTTGCGGTTGCGGACATGCTTCATCTCTTCACGAGGGCATGATAGGTCGTTCCACCTCATGCACCTGATATATGTATCTTCTGAGATATATTTGTGGCAATGCAGATGCTCGAGCATGTGGAAGTCAGGACGTATGTCATTGACCGTTTTACCTTCTTCTATGAAGTGCTCGCGGATGTGCCACATCCTATCTTCGAAGTTTTGGCGGCGGTCGCAATTTTCACGCGCCCTATAGTCAAAATGGAATGTGTCGCAGAACCAACAGATAGCTTTAGAAGGGAGTTTGTCCCCGAGGTGGTCGGTGATTATATGCTCGATCCAAGCATTGGTATCGACTTGGCTGAAGCCGAAAGTGTGCTCACAGCCAAATCCGAGGAATTCGCACGGCAAACCCCTAGGGACTGGGGTATGATATGGGTTATGTAGGCCATCGTCAGGGTCGCCGTATTGAGTCGGCATGGTACTATTACTACAAATCGATGTAGTGTCTGAGGTGCCTTCTGTGTAAGAAGACCCATAGCTGGATGTTCGCTTAGACATATTGCCCGGCGAGGAATGGAGGGGTTAAGGTAGTATAGTGTGATTGGTGGCTGTCGGCGATGCGAAATCGAGCCGAGGAATACAACTAATAAAACAGCTAACCTAGGCCAGATACGAGAGCCAGGTCTTGATTGTCGGCGTTGTTTCAAGATGGCCTTCTAAATATGGTAAAGAAGCGATAACCGATGGAATTTCGGTTGGCACCTTTGTCGGCGATTTCGAAGAGACTTTGCTTGGTTTACAGTATTACCTGAGCTAATGCCCAATGGTGTATAGATGCTCTCAGATCCTTGAATCTCTTTTCGGAGATAGTAGGCGTGGTAGCTCGGAATGATGGAAGCGTTGGACAGGCGCCAACTGTTACCGACTTTCTATTCTTTTTTTATTCTTTTTTTCGAACGTGCAGCAAGCAATACACTTCTCATATGTATAACTCGGAACTGGACTGGCCCACTTTGCTGCAGATGCTGATTTGCAACAAGTTGTGGCGGCCCCAAGTGGTGAGATGGTCGATTTTAAGGGGGGTAGAGAGGGGGGGAAGAGAAACTGGATTCGGAAATTCAACGTAAGATGATTCTTAGGCTAGGGTAAGTGGTAAGTTCAGTCTTTCTTAATTGTCATCTAGGATATTTGTTGGAAAGATGATTCTCGGGAAAACAGGATGACGGGCTCTTCTTGGGCTGTTATTGTCTTGAAATACCAATCTCATGATCCAGTCCAGAGCATTTAATGTTTACCAGCAGGGGTATACGGCCTATTACACCCACAATGAATAATGGTCTCTTAATCGTTACCCGGAATGTTGGCGCCCGCCACCGACTCGTTTCTGAGTGTGCATCCAACCCTCCAGAGCTGCATACTCCCACACCCACCCTGGGCCACATAATGCAGCTATGCTACTAAGAGACGTGGATATATCTGATCGGGTAGCAGTAACGCCATTGAATCAGTATGAGGTATTCTTAGACCACGACTATCCGAGAACCGATCCGAAGATCGGCAATTCTGCCGGAAGCAGCACGTATTCAAGACCGAGCGAGTCAAATCTGTGTATGACTGCTGATACGGCGAAAGACGCCTCATTAACATGATAAAGACATGACGAATCGTCTGCATGGCTCTTCTGCATCTACAACGGCTCTTTCGTGCACAGATGACTCTTATTCCCCCACGATAACCCACTTCTGTAGCCCAGGGGAGGTTGATTGGCACGGGGTTTGCTTGTGAACCATTCAGATATCATTGGGTTATCCACCACTCCCTGTCGTGGATTCGATGAGTGGCCTAGACTTCTAGCAAGCAAGGAATATGAGACTCATTGCTGTAAACAATTTTGAGCTGGCCCCGGATGTGGTAGAGGACCAATCTATTATATCCAAGGTCCACCCGCGAGACCTCAAACCTCGACTGGCGGGCTATCACCGAATATCTCATCTCTCAGCTATATGATACTGTGTCCCCAGATGTCTGATGCGCCTGTCGGGCTATAATTTCTTTTCTTTCTTAGAACCGGTCGATGTCACGTCAGTTAACATACTTGGTCATGATAGTCTATCGTGTTAGATATCTTCTCGTCACCATAAAAGTTCTTGTCTATAACATGCTGTCATAATTGTGCTGCGAATTAGGCACGAACGGATAAGACTAGCGTATGATTCGGGCTGTCTTCAGTGCAAACCCCGAATCATCGGCCAATATTATGCACTTGCCTCGAGACCTCATATATTAGCTCTGAAGGGATATCTATATCTCTTGTCTGGAAAGCGGGACAGTGTTCCGTGTATCACAGATGCCGATCCGTGTGGTCAGACGGAGACAATACTGACGAGGTAACCCGCCTAGTTAATCATCTGCGAGACCGGTGAGCGTCTTGAGTGGATGGACTGTTTTCATATGCTTCTTTTTTCTTAGGTCAGAATATCATGAACTTCCTATAACAGTGAATTTGAAACGACGTGTATGATATCTCCTAAGCATGGATGGTATGCGTGGTAAGTGATTGATATGCACGAAGTTGCATACGTTGCATGAGTCCAATCGTGGGAGGTATGCATACAACCAACAGCTGCTCCAATAGGTTCGATCCGTGGATTGAAGACAGCGAGGAGGGGGGAACCGGCAGAAATTTGTGTCCGCAGAGCCTCAACTACTCCACTTCATTTATTTTCTCTGGTCTTTCTTTGACCCCTCCTGACTCCCCTGTCCCTACGCTTAGGGTGTGTCGTGTAAATTTAGAGGGACGATGATGCAGCAGCTCTAATTGGTTCAGGCTTCAAACCCGCCCATTGCGTGCGTGTTCCATTTTTACCGTTCCGATATGTCGTACGCGTTTGAATTCCGATATAGAGTTAGATCGTATAGGAGCAGATGGGGCACCACGTCTGAAAGATGTCATCTTATTCGAGCCACTTGAGCTATCTCGATCAAAATGTTTAAGTCACCGCTTTTAGTCTTTCTCGGTTTTAGGTCTTATTCGGGATCGCAAAGGACCCTAGCTTTTGCCACGACATTCTTGAAATGCGGGTGGTCGCCGTTCTCATCCCCCGTCTTGGTGATTCCGGGGAAGGTTACACAGCAGATTTCGCGTCCAGCTAAATCCTCTTCATCTTCAGCCCCGATGTCCTCCATAGTAGATGCCTCAAATAATATCCTTTGGTGAGGGAAGATCTTGGGCATGTAAACTTTGAATGTAGCTTTCTGCACTACCAATAAGCGTGCTAGTTCGACCGAGCTGTGCACCAGCGCGCGAAGCGCATTATCCCGAGCTTCCGTTGCGCTGGCATCTGTGATTGTATCTAAAATGTGATTGACCCTTGAAATAACGGATTCGATCACTAGCGTCATTTCTTCCTGCATCCGCGCGGTGGTCTCCTTTCGGAGTATGGTAAGTGTTGTCGCACGCCATTGGTTCACAGCTTCGATTGAGCCTACTAGAGGGTCAGCTGTCATCCTAAGGCGAGCTCAAATTTAAGGGTACTTTTAAGGGTACTTTTAAGGGTACTTTCAAGGGTACTTACTAATTGACCTAAGATACTTCTCTATCTGGGTTAATTGGCGAGTTTGATCTTCGGGAAGACCAACAAAATAGGCCTCGAAAACACTCTCTACCAAGATGCTGGATACCACATTTTGAAGGAGATGTACCTTCGCCGATGCTGCAAGTTGCTCATACATAGGAACAAGTTCTGCAAGATCGTGCATTTCAGCATCATCGGCATGCGTAAAATCTATGCCCTCGTTAATTGAACGTTCGTCTAAGCCGCACATATGGTTGTTGAGCCGCCCTACCAATTTTTGCTCGTCTGAAATGCACGATAACCCAATTTTGCAAGCCGTTCCCAAGCTTCGTCATAGAGTCCCCGAACTCTTCGTCGGTTGTCTGATGGCCTCTCGCCGTATTGGTGCTGACCCATTGTTTGAGTCCGGCGATATGACCCTTTAAAGCTCGTATCTCGTCGTCACGCTCCTTTATTTCCCTTCGCAAAAGGTCCCATCCTGCGCGCAACTCAGCTCGCTCTGCCTCTCTTACATCGACCTCGGCACGCAATAATCGGAGCTCAGATTCGACTCGTACGAGCTGCCGATTTAAGTCCGAATACTTCGCTTGCCAGAAACTAGCCGTGTCGCCTTCTTTTTGAGAGAGTATATCCAATTCGCGCGTAAACTCAGCTTCCATAACAGAAAGTTCCCGGTTCAATTCGGCAATCTTATCATCTTTCTCCTTTAGGAGGATGTTCTCCTTTTCCTTAGAGGCCAACGGCGCACTACTATCTTTGCTTCCCGAACTTGTGACATCATGAGTGCTTTCGTTATCCGGACCGGGCGAAGATGAGGTAGAAGCTGCGCGGGTGAGCTGTGCACGAGGAGGAGGGGAGATTATGCTGTTTCGTGATGAGGCTGAAGGGCGGATTGAATGGGAATTGCCCCGCCGTTTCTCTGGCGGGCTCATAGTGTCAAAATAGCAGAGTTGCGCGCAGGGCGTTGCAAGACGAATTCTACATTGACAAAATCGGTTGTAATCGGATACGTTTTCTCGGTGCCTAACGCGACTTACATGTCAATCCACATCAGCACCTGCGTGGAGGTCATCAATACGGAAAGAACAGAGGAGACCTACACTTACCTATGTACCTAAACGTTAGGTACATGCTTGAGGCTGTGTGGATTGCGTAACGGCTTAAGTTCGGGTAGACTGTTTGTCAGTACAATACCGTAGTACAATGGTTAATGCTCCTTCCGATCCCGTGGTATCAAGCTTTCTTACACCGAGCTGTATGAAGCTCGACTTTCTTGTACCTACTGACATTACATTAGGTACATAAAATGCCTGATTTGAAGCAACCGATCATCGTCAAGTTAACTCAATTTCCGCTTCAATTTCGTACGCTTCATCACCGTCTTCTTGCTTCTTCGCCCCCATCTTACATATCGCGATTTTCTCTACCGGGACATCTTTCATCCATACGTAATCGTCATAGCGGTCTAATATATCCCTTGCATCGATTGTCAGCTTCTCATGTCGCTTCCCACCTTTGCGATTTCTCCCTTTGGCGTATATCGTGTTCATAATAGTAGCATGTAATAGCAAGGGCCGGTTTTCTTCTGTCATCAGTCCGGCTTCCTGAAAGGTCGATCGCAGATTCTCGCAAAATCGCAATAGAGTACCTTCAGTATCGACCGGTGGAGCGTAAAGCACCGATGCCTTAGATGACGTTGGCTGCATTGAATGTAAACCTTTCAGCGTTACAGATAGTAAAGGGGACAGCGGCCCAGTTGGCTCTTGTCCTGTTTCAGCAGCGTTGATGCTCGCCATTATTTTCCTAGGTACCAGTGTCTTTAAGAGCGCCACTGCCTTATCCAAGCCGTCGTCCCTTGGAAAGCTCATAACGCCAATTGTAAGGTGAAGTGTACCTAATGGCCGAATAGCTTGCTCTGGCACAGCGAAACTGTCTGGGCTTGTCACATCTCTGCTAAAGGCTGATAAACTCGCCGAGAGTTGGTGGCGGGATTGCCCCGTAACAAGTGGTAAGCATAAGAAGTGCGTAGGTGAAGGCCGAGGCGGCATAGTAAAGCTGTACCAAAGAATAGATGATACACCTAATACTTCTTAAGCTAAAAGGATACAGAATTTATCATATAGAGTTTGTGTTTGGCTTGGTCCTCGATTCAACTTTGTAAGGTATGTTGAATAATGAATAATAATTCACCGCACCAATTATCTCCAGGATACATAGTATCTAAGAAAATTAAACCTACAGCCCCTTACGTAATTTGTCGGTGCGCAAACTAAATAAATAAGTTGGCTAATATCTCGATATGCGGAAGATAATCTAAATGAGATCTAAGCCTGTAATTTCTAAGATTGAAGATAGCTCCGGAGCTTTAAGTATAGATTAAAATAGCACGGCTCTAAAAGAGCCCACGTGCAAGCCCTTAGTAAAACGTGATATTGATTGGTCTCCTTATTATCTGTAATTCAATAAATGCAAACTTACCTAGGTTATAATATTTCACTTCGAATCAATGCTCCCAAGTCAAGATCGAGAACTACTCGACATTTTGCTACGATATTAGGACCGCATAGTAAGCCGTCTCAGATTGGCAAACGGGAGATCTGCACTAGCCACGTAGGAAGAGATGGGCAAGAGTAACCATGACCCTGCATCATATGGCCAGCATAACAAGTATGACGTAGAGAAGTACGTCAAGATGCGCCGCTATGTATTAAGCACTAAAGAAATCCAGATCTGCACGTGGGGTGACGTTGGCACTCTTTTGCAGGATATGAGCGATAATATCCATAAAGCTGACGAGGCAAGGCTGCGGATGAAAAAAAAAATCGGTGTATTAGAGGAGCGCGACTTGCCTGTCCGATCGTGAGAAGCTGTCGCCTCCTAAGACTAACCTAGATGATCGTACAGTGTATTGTGCTCCGAGTTACGCGCACCAACCAACTGCCTGCAATAAAACCATCATACAAAGTAAACTGCTCTCTACCTGATGATCGAAGCTGTAAAAGTACGAGAGGACAGGCGTGGGGTATATCTGAAGTCAACTGATGGGTTAGGTAGAATAATCGGCTGCTACTTCCTTTCCCTCTCTGAGAACTTGGAGCAGCCTTCATTTCTCATGATGTTCGAAGCCCTTTAGCAATGGTCGCACCCATGGGAGTGTCCATGTGGTGACCATAATCGCTAAGGTTGCTAGTAGCATAGTACAATTCAAACTCAAAATGTAAAAACTCGACCCACGTCCATCGGCTAGGTAGAGTTGAAGAAATTCTTGAGGGTCTGCTCTACGTCGGCGTACTCTGACTTAACTGTCTTGAGAGTTTCCGTGATTCGAGATAGGCAGAGCGCCTCATCCCTCTCTGGGCTGCCATCGAGGTTCTCTTTCTTCCCGTAGCGTTGGATCTTCTCGCAGCTGTCCTTAACTTTAGTTAAGCCGAGAGTCGCAGACGAGCCTTTCAAAAAATGACCAAGTCGGTATAGCTCATCAAGATTCCGCGCTTCCCTAAGAAAAGTGCGGCCGTATTAGTTTCGGTCGTCTATAAAGAGAACTGCGGGGCAGCCAGTGACAAAGAGCATCGTAGGTAGCGACCGTGAGGGTAAAGCTTACAGAGCCGTGTCCATTTTCTCAAATGTCTCCTCGGCCTGTTCGAAGAATCCGAAGACGATGGATTTACTAAATTCACGATCGTCTTCACTATCGTCCATCTCTAGAATCTGACTAAAAGTCACAATATCGATCGCATCCCCTAGGTCGGGCAGGTTGCCAGTGTCATGACCGTCATCGTTCTGCACAGGCAGACGAGGATCCGTCAGTTATTTGCCCAAGTATTATACTTTGAATTTAGAGTCATGTTTCCATTCATACCTGGTCGTTAGCAGCCATGTTGCCAGGTTGTGCGATGTAAAGGACTGGTCCTGAAAAGACGGCGCCAGTCAGAGAAGTCGACTTTGGTCGTAGCGAAGAAGGGACCCTATGCGATGAGCCCAAAGTCACAAATAGAAAAAGGTAGCGGCGAAATGGACAAAATATGTCCTAGAAAGAGGGTCGTGTGGGTGGTCTGAAAAAAACCGCGGCGACTTTAACCACTCTAGTGTTGATCGAAGAATATTTAGGTGGGGTCTATCGGTAGGAAGTAGTGGTGATGGGTAATGGTAACAAAATGGGTTGATGGGGCGGCACGTCGCACAGTGTATAGGTTTATTTGTTAGACTATTTGCTGGTCGGTACCTATGCCGAATAATACGTTGTTGAACTGGCCGGCTGGAATAATACTTAACTCAAGCCTGGCGGGTTACTAATGTTGGGTCGTCTACAGGTAATGCTAGGTGTTGTAAATGGTAGGTTAAGGTAATGTAGGAGGTAAGTAGGATGTAGGGGGGTTGATTGTTCTGAACGGTGCCAAAGGTAGTAATAGGCGGTTTCGTGCTTAGAAATTACGGTTTTGGCGTACCTTTAGGGGTTCCGTCAAGGGCGTCAAGGGTCTTTAAACAACGTCACCGATGCGAAACCGTGCAATTAAGGTAGGCGCGCAATTCATTATGTACAATACAATACAATACCTACAATACAATACACGTATAAAGCATGTGGTGCTAGCCGACTAGCTACTTGGGGTACCTTCCTAGGTAACGGTTAGTATACCTAATTCGGAATTCCAAATGACCCTCCCCATTACCTAAAACTTAGAAGGAAGGGCCGAAGGGTTCTTTAACGCTTAACGGGCTGCAAAGGAAAGAGAAAAAAGGGCCATGGACGCTTTCAAACAAAAAAAAAATAATAAAGAATAAAAAGTGTAATAATACGTATTAGTGATATTGGTGGGGTACATATCTATCTTTACTTCTTCCACATCCACATGTATTCCAAACATACACTAAACTCGACCATACCAAAATTTCTTGGCTCCAACCATCGTCAAACCCAGTCTATTGGAAGCTACTGCTGCTACTGCTGCTACTAAAGGAGCCGACCGAGCTCAGGAGATGAGCACTACGCCCTATCCGCCGCCATATCTGCGCCTGTCGGATTTGCACGATAACACATCTACCCTGCCTGACGAAGGTGAAGGACCCGTCAGGTCCGGCGTGGGATGGATGGATGGGACGAGGAGATTGACGAGAGATTTATTAGGCTAACTTACCGTTTCCCAAGGATGTATTAGGTACTTAAACCCCTTACCTCCCTACCTAGTTACCGAGTCTTCTTGCTGTCCTCGTTTACAGATGTTCAATATGAAAATGTATACTTTCGTGTTCGACCAGGCTCGATCTCGCTCGTGAATCCGAATGTTCGCCATCAACACAACCCAGTTAGGCCAAGGCGAGAGGGTTGCGGGAAGACGGGAAGCCTCATCAAGCCTCCCGCCCACCACTCAGCGAAATAAGCGTAGCTGGAATCTTCTATGATCGACGTCGACACATCTCTTTCTATATACAATACTGCATGCTCCCCCGGTCTCCTTGCGTCGTCAGGACATACATACTGGACCCTGGACCGCACAGTTGCGGCCCGCCAAGCTGATCCTACTAGCTTACGGTGTTACTATTCCAGTGATCCTGTGCCACTCGCAAAATCCCAAGTTATTGGCAATACCTAAATATGGCGGAACCAAAAACTATGCTATAGTACAAGTTGGTCCCGAACACAATGTAGCGCTACAGAACGTAGTTCACTACTACGGCGTGCCGCTTGCAGAAGTCGCAACATCAAATGTTACCATATCTGCGGGCTGCGTTCAACCTTGAGCACCGTAGCTGTGGTACCTCAGCCAAGCTTCCACTCTAGGACACCCGAAGCGATAAATGTCGGCGTGTCTTCTTTTTTTTTTTTTTTTTTTTTTCGGGCTAATGGAAAAGCTCAAGCAGCCTTAACGGATGCGCGGTCGCGTCCATACTAGGATCTGTATTATGGTAGGAAAACTAATGTGGCATCGTTGAACCCCTCCATATCACGTCGCGCCCCCTGCACCGAGGGGTTGGTCACGTTGTTTATTCTCGAAGCTTTTCCGGGTCTCCACATGCATCTGATGTTGAAGTGGGGGCATCAATCGGGAAAACGTCATAAGTAATCCAGACCCTGAATTCCCGTGTGACGTGCTACAACACAGTGCTACCCGCACTCACGACATTGTCTATTTGTTAGTCTACATACCTAGGTTAGGTGTCTGTTAGCCTATCTGCTACCCGTTCGCATTGAACGGTTCAAGCACCAGATAATGGATCTCAACTCGGCGGAGCTCCAAAGGCCGGATCCGGACATGGACTCCTTGTCGAATCCACATGTTCTACATGCGTAGCGGCATGCTACATGATACTCGTCACAAATTACTTGTGCATGATAGCCTTGACAAGTGCATACATACATGTAGGCGGATCATCTTTTTACGCTTCTTACGGTTTGGCCCAAAGTCCATAAAAGGCAAAGAGGAGATCGACCTCGTTTGTTCCCGCAATTCTCGGCTACGTATGTACCACTTGCGGGTTCATTGGCCAACACATAACTGCGCAAGGGATATTTCGAAATTTAGAACGAGTTTGACCGGTGTATTTCGATATTTTTTCTTTCTTTCTTTTTTTCCCCCTTCTTCTCCTTTCATAAAAAAAAAAGACAGTCAGAAGTCCTCTCACAAAATGCCTCGCTTATATAGAACCTTGGTGGGTATAAGAACTAATCTTTATTCGGTTCATCGTACAATACCTAATAGACTAAAACCCATCTATCCACCACGCTAAATATCAACTCGGTTCGCTACGGTATATCCTTACAACTTCCGGGCCCATTTTACATTTAAGGACAGTCACTAACGGGTTCTAGCGCCCGGGTTTAATCTACCTGGGTAGTTCCCAGCAAGCTTCAGAGCACAATGAGTAGAAAAACATATATTGCTAATCGTCAGAGTAACGGGTTTTTTTTTCTTTCTTACCACGCAAGTGACACACGTCTTAGTCAAAGGCCTCGAACGTATGTTGTCTGCATTTTTATGAGTAAAAAAAAATCAGGTTTTGGCGCTGTCTCAAGCTAGCTAGCCAGCTGAACGACTCTCCCTGCGGGTTGGCTAGAGATCGCAATTCGTGGCCTTCCCCGCACCCAAACTACACTCCGTTTTACAAATAGTCGAGAAGCACTACATAGGGTAGGCAAGGAATAAGCGAAGCGGGCGTATATGTATGCAACGTGTGCATGTATGCACCTTGAGCACCTTGAGCAGGCACTCCCGTTGTTTTTGATTTGTAGAATATTTTCTTCCAAAGCTTAGGTAGAGCCAACTAACGTAACGGTCTTGATGGGATTTGGATTCCAAGACTATTTTTAGTATTGCCGGGTTCAGCCGTTTTGTGAACTTCCAGATCAATGAAATTGTACTGTTCGATAATCAAATCCAGAATTCCGTGTTCTATTCTTAGCAGCAAAATATCGAAGTCCTTCGCTTGGCTCATATATTTCAGTTTCTGACAGCCAGAAGGGGGTAAGGCCCCGTCGTAGAAATGTAGAGATGGCTTTTCGGCACAGCTGCAATGTGACTCTTAGACGTGAGAGCTGTCAAGATGGCATCCAGCGCAAATGCAATGATCTTCGGAATTTGTCTCGGATTCTAAAGCAAAACTTTGGATGCCACGGTCAAAAGCCACGCGGCGTCTCGCCAACCACCTTCATCTGACTTAGGGGGTGGAATTTGTTCTTCTGGGAAATTCGAAACGCCTTCAAAGTCCAATGTGCTTGCACTACGAGGCAAATGACTTCCTTCGGTTTCGCCATCTGACAGCTCGCCGTCGGCAGTGTCTGATTCCTCGTCGTTCTCCTCAACGGAGAATAGGGACCAGACCCAAGAGCCTACCCCATCGTTTTTCCTATAGACCAGTCTCCGAACAACTGCCTCGTCTGATTTGCTCGTATCCGTCTCGAAGGCCTCGAGCTTTTCGTCCAGGCTCACAAAATCCGGGCCTTGGATGTGATCTTCCGGTGACACTTCGTAGCTAAAGTACCCATCGTGTGCGTGTCGCTCCACAGGTGTCCTTAGATGAGCTCTACTCCCAACCCGGCTCTGAGAGCGGCTACCATAGCGGCTGCTCGGCGAAATGATATCGTCGTCTCCACTTGCTATACTGCCCCGTCGGCTACTCCGTCTGCTCGCGAGTTCTCTCTCCCTAGCTAATTCTCGTTCATATGCCTCTTCCTCAACGTCGCGCATGCCAGTCAGACTGGTCGAGCTCGCCCTCTCGACGAGCCAGGCTTGCCCCTTAGACTCGCGCATCTCCGCGCTGATTAATGCCCCCGTACGCAGAATCCAGTCGTCGTCTCCCTGCTCTTTGTTGTTGAGTGGCGCATGATGCCGGGGAAGAGGCGATAACGCTCCTAGGCCAGAGCGTTTAGCATTTGACGCAACTAGATGGGTCGTAGACTTGCTCTTCGGCAAATTCGCGCTTGCAGGATCGTGTACCGAGGATCGACGTCGGCTAGGGGAGTTGGCTCGAGTCCGGGGAGGAGATTGGAGTAGCCGTGGGGTCGTAGGAGCGGATTTGCCCTGTAGGTAGGAAACATTGTATTGGAATGGCGACGCGCCGAAGTCAGGCAGGTCTTCAGGGTCGGTCAGGGGTAATTTAGACGTGAGCGGCGCGAGAGACAAGTGTTGAAGGTTCGTAGATGATCTATTTTTGCGACGTGCTTGGTTGGCATGCTGTTTGTACGCGACATCCATGATTTATACAAGAGTTCAAACACTACAAGTTGGACAATCTCAAGGCCGTAAGTACCTAGCAAGGCGATATTTGGATAAAATACCTACAATGGAAAGTTCAAATAAGGGACCAATTGGATTATGTACAACTGGTAGATCGAGAAACGGAATTGGGCCTACAAACCTGAATACCCTGTATTAGATCTTGTAGTTAATAAGATGAAATTGTTAGATGATCTGAGGCATGCCGCTTTAAGCCAAGGGCCGCCGGAACCGTGATTTATCCCTGCCATACTATAGCGTAACATAACATAACATAACATAACATAACATAAATTAACAAAATATGCATAATTCACTTATCCAGGATCACAACTTAGTTGCTTTGGCAGACATCTACTTATATTCACTAACCACCTAATATCATCAACTCAAGGTTGTGAGGTTTCCTAGGAGTAAAGTCGAGTAAAGTCGAGTAAAGTCGAGTATCGTCGTATAGTACGCTTTATATGCGCAAGAGCTATCGTAGAAGAAGAAACGCCCGAGTAGCTAATGTGTGGATGGGTGGATGTGTGTTGGAGAAGACCTCTTTCTTATATTGCCCGTCCCGTCATTCGCACGCAAGACAAGATAAGGGGGCCTAGGAGCTGCTGAAATATAGGGGTAATGAATCAAAGTGCCATCACAGCGGTGACCCGAAAACCTTGAAGCGCCCTTTTCACACCAGGATTCAATCCGTTGTTTGGTATGCCTTTCTCGGGATCCTCTCTGTCGTCCTTGAAGTTGCCCTTCGATATCTTTCGCCTCCCCAATATAAGTCCCAGCCATACGATAAGAACCATACAGAACGGGCTAATAATTGCAACGCCTAATACGGAAGAATCCCAAACCGTCCAATTAAGAAAAACGACAAGTACGCCGAGGACAGCCATAGCGCACGCGAGGACTAGGAAGTGGGCTGCGGTTCTCAAATTCTCCTTCAATATTCCTGGATCCTCTTCGGCGAAAACGCGCAAACAACTTGGTATGCGAAGACTGTTTTGGAGCTCACGGCCCCGTTGGACAATTGTATCTCGCCGCTGGACAATCTTTGCGTCGATCAAAATCATGGTGGCACCCCATATGCTATAAACGCAGCACACTACCAGGCATTTTGTAGATCTGTCCAACATGATTGGGTATTTGTCGATTTGGTAGACAACGTAGGGTAGGTTCGTAGAACAATAAAATATTGAACATGCAATTACTTGTCGGTAGAGGTTAGGATGGAATAACGAAGGATAGAAAAGGGGTAAAGAAGCGTTGGAGAAAACGACACATTAGAATACTTGAAGGGCTACGGGATTATATAGTATATCCCTTTGATGAAAATCCAACTTTGAGACCAGGCTATGAGGTGCTATACCAATTCCCAACGTACATAAGGTAATTAGCAAATTTTAATAATAGTATTCGCGCACAGAGAAAAGAATAAGTATAATAGGGGCTTTGAGTTTTATACGACTATACTAACAACCCATCCAACTATATAAATATATAACTATATAATTACGCCCTGATTGTTATTGCACGAACGTCCTTTACCTACAGAAAAAGAAATTTACAGTACCACTGCCATTACTCCTATGACGATAGCCTGACTTCTCCTCGCAACAACTCCAGCTGTGTCGGTAACGATATCACAAACGATGAATCCCGAAACGTTCTTTCGTAACGAACAAATCTACGCAGGGGTTTCGGTCCTGTGTCAGATAGTGTGCTGGGTAGTGTGTCTAGAAATATTTAAATGCTTACTCGTCAAGCATTTCATGCCCTCAGACGTAGATAATTTGAAGTTTCTACATCGGTGGATGCATAGAACAGTTGGATACACTCCGCCTACGATCCTCGTGGCTGTCGTGTTTGTCTTCCTTGATACGTCTATATCTAGGACTCGACATGAACCTTTCCACCTTTGCTGACGGATTCTTCTGAAACGGCTAAGTTGGTTACCTAGCACGGTAAGTTTCTAGCATTCTTTTCTGGTCGAACCAGGATACTAATCTTCGGATCGCAGATATGATTCTAGTTAATGCACGATATTATCTCAACCGGCTCGTTCTTCCGGTACTAGACGGCCTACTTCATATATCTATAAAAAAGAGAAGAAAAAAAAGGATTAGTTGAGTAACATCTCACTCTCCTTATACTGAATCTAGTACATGTTCAGTGCACATGTACAGCCGTAGGCTCCCGTAATTAGGTTAGAGTTACTCGTGGAATAACGAAGCTATTTCTATGCTATTTGGTTCCACCTTGTGACAATACTTATGTATTAAACCTTATTAGATTATTATTTTACTAGATTCAAACCTAAATCCTCAACAGGATGAATCTAGGGTTAAGATCTGGGGTAATGCATAAACCATGTGATTACCTAAGGCACCTACCTAAATGCAGTGCATAGATACATAGCACAGTATCGATACTACTTACAAAAGTTTTATCGCACGGACTTATAGTCGTCATTACAAAGTCCAAGTATCACACTTCCATTCGTCGCAGCCGAGTTATACCCTGTGTAGATTGGAGTGACATATATCCCTACGAGGTCAGGCATTTCCAAGATGCGTAACCTTCGCAACATACGATATAACGCTTGGAAGCCATCAACCGATTCAACCGAAGAGGTTATCACATCAACATGTTGGGACCCAGCCAAAGATGAGGTCTTGTGCACTTTTGGTCCGAGCGAGAAAGATGGGCGTATTCGCCTAGTAAGGATACTGGAGCACGTGAGGGCCTCGTCTATAGACATGTGAGTTTGCACCATTCGGGGGTATCCGACAGTCTATAGTTTGCTCACCATTTACGACTGTAGTGAATGTCAAGATGTCGCATCGTGGGACGCCCCAAGTCCAAATCCGGATTTGGCTGTTGACAGAGTCATAAGCTCGCACCACTTCAGCGACACCTTGACAACTTGCTTAGTCCTTGAGGGAGGCGACATAGTTGTCGTCCAAGAATCAGAGGGTCCAAACGCTCATGATGGAGTTCACATCGAGATCGAGGGATCTGTAGATGAGGGCATCACAGCCGCAAGCTGGTCTCCGGATGAAGAACTGCTGGCCATAACTACCAAGTCAAACACAGTGATATTCATGAGTCGTAGTTTCGATTGCATAGCAGATATGACCATGAGCGTCGATGATCTCAAAGCATCTAAGCACGTCTCTGTTGGCTGGGGCAAGAAGGAAACACAATTTCAAGGCAGAGGCGCTAAAGCCTTGCGAGACCCTACGATACCAGAAAAAGTAGACCAAGGCATACTCAGCGCCAACGATGACGGAAGCACGACCATTAGTTGGAGAGGCGACGGTGCATACGTCGCAATCAACTCGATCGAGGCTGGCATCCGCCGAGTCATTCGGGTATACTCCCGAGATGGTGTTCTTGACAGCGTAAGCGAACCCGTTGATGGTATGGAGTGCGCTTTAAGCTGGAGGCCTGTCGGGAATTTGATTGCATCCATGCAACGCTTTGAGGACCGTGTGGATGTTATATTCTTTGAGAGAAATGGCCTTAGACATGGCCAATTTTCCCTAAGAGCCCCTGAAGGCAGGTCACTCTCAAATGACCGGATACGGCTTGAGTGGAACTCAGATTCTACGGTCCTTGCTGCTACGCTTGATGATCGGATTCAACTTTGGACTATGGGCAATTACCACTGGTATCTGAAGCAAGAAATCATCACGCAGAAGCGTCCACTCTCCCTTACATGGCATCCTGAAAAGTCACTGCGTTTCGCATCGGCCGTCTTAGGTGAGTTCGAATCTTTACGGGCGTATCTTCAACACTAAGAGTATTGCAGATAGACTATTGCTCACTGAGTATATTTTCGAGGTTGCTCGAGGGTCGCTGACGCCTCCATATGATTATGGAGCCGTTGCTGTCATAGACGGGAAGACGCTCAAGCTCACCCCCTTTCGGACAGCCAACGTTCCTCCTCCAATGGCATTATTTGAACTACAGGCATCATCGCCAATTATCGATGTGACATTTTCTCCAGCAAATACGTTCATGGTCGTTCTCCATCAATTCGGTGTAGACGTATATGAATGGAAATTAAAGGGGCAGCGTTCTCTACCTCCGTCTTTAGTAGGCAGCCTGACTTTCGCTAAAGATAACCCGGACAATGAATGTCAACCTTTACAGATTGCCGTCACCGAGAATAGTGTTATCCACTGCCTCGGATTTGAAAAGGGCCCCGTGATCCAGTCGCACCCCTTTGACCGAACTACTGGTGAATTTTCATCTAACTCGAGCATATATGCTGGTTCAATGTTTGGCTTTGTGCGTCTAACCCAATCAGGATCTACAGAGGTCCTCCTTCAAGATTGCCTAGGTAGATTTCATGGTGTTGTCAACCAGCAGGATGACTTGTACTCAGTCCGCCTTCCATCTCAGCTTCCGTGGAGCGAAGTCGTCGACCTCGCCGGTAACGTCATTGCTGTCGGGTTATCACGGAACGGACATCTATATGCAAACTCTCGCCTCTTAATGAAGAATTGCACATCTTTTCTTGTTACCCCAGCTCATCTCATTGTTACAACAACTAGCCATCTAGTCAAGTTTATCCATTTGGTCGATGTAGAGAGTGAGTCCCAACGATATCCAATTTCTTCTTAGCTAACCCCGCCTTATAGGCTTGGAGGTACCACCAGATGATCCTGAAAAGGATGAGAGGTGTCGGAGTATCGAGAGGGGCGCAAGGCTTGTGACAGCAATGCCTACTAATATGAGTCTAGTTCTCCAGATGCCGCGTGGAAACCTGGAAACGATCTATCCCCGAGCCATGGTTGTAGCGGGAATTAGGCAACTGATTGACGCTAAAGATTACGGAAAGGCATACTCGTACTGTCGGACCCAGCGTGTGGATATGAATATTCTTTATGATCACAGACCGCAGCAATTCCTTGCTAGTATTGGACTCTTCCTCGACCAAGTTGGAGATGTTTCGTATATCGACCTCTTCCTTTCCTCTCTACGGTAAGTGAGCTCGCATACCACGTATGAGCATATACCTAACGCGGAATAGAGACGAAGATGTCACGCAGACCATGTATCGAGATACTAAGGGTGTGAGGAATCAAGAGCCACCGGAAGTGACTCCTAGCGAGATCCCTACTGGTAAACCCCAAGACAGTTCAAAGGTTAATACTATTTGCGACGCGGTGCTATCTCATCTCCAATCTCGTAAGACCAAGGACCATGACACCCTACAAAACATTATTACAGCCAATGTCTGCAAGGTTCCACCCGCGTATGAAGACGGGCTGTTAGTTGTTGCTGCTCTATTGCAAGAAGATGAACAGCTTGCCGAGAAAGCTGTCGAACACATCTGCTTTCTTGCAGATGTCAACACCTTATACGATGAAGCCTTAGGTCTCTACCATTTAGACTTAGCGCTACTAGTTGCACAACAGTCTCAAAGAGATCCCCGAGAGTACCTTCCATTCCATCAAAATCTACATCTGTTACCCGACTTAAGACGGAAATTTGCTATTGATGATCATCTTGGACGACATGAGAAAGCCTTGGTTCACCTTCAAACTAGCCAGGCGCATAAGGAAGCCCAAGACTACACAGTCAAACACGCACTCTACGCCATGGCGTTGAAGCTCTATCGCTACGACCAACCTAACCTTACTATCCTTACTGGTCTCTATGCGGCGTATCTCGAGTCTAAGTCTCGTTTACGAGAAGCGGGTCTCACTTACGAGTCTCTTGACGACTATACAGGGGCTACCAGGTGTTACCGTGCTGCCGGCGCTTCCTGCTGGCGTGAATGCCTCTTCACGGCACAGCAACAATCACCGGCTCTGGCTCCAGATGCGCTCTCTGATCTCGCAGCAACGCTTGCGGAAGCCCTCTACGAAGCCAAGGACTACGCGTCCGCGGCAACAATCCATCTCGATCACCTCAACTCGCTCGAAAATACCATCTCCTGTCTCTGCAAAGGATATCTATTTGCTGACGCCATGCGCCTAGTAGCACAGCGCGGGCGCCCCGACCTCTTAACGAGCGCCGTCGATCCCGGTCTCGCAGACTCTCTAGGTAGTAGTACTGAGTTTTTTGCGGACTGCAAGGCGCAGCTTCGCGCACAGGTTCCTCGTATCATGGATCTCCGGCGAAAGGCGGCCGAGGACCCGCTGGGTTTCTACGAGGGCGAACGTGCTGGCGCAGGCGATATCCCGGATGACGTGTCGGTGGCAGCCAGCTCACGTATTAGCACGAGCGCCAGCTTGTTCACACGGTACACGGGCAAGGGAGCGGGAAGCGTGGGCACGGCGGGAACGGGCGTCAGTCGCGCTACGAGCAAGAACCGCCGCCGCGAGGAGAAGAAGCGCGCTCGTGGTCGCAAGGGTACTGTCTACGAGGAGGAGTACCTCGTCAACAGCGTTCGCCGACTGGTGGAGCGCGTTGAGGGTGCAAAGCCAGATGCCGAGCGTCTTGTCTTTGCGCTCGTGCGCCGTGGCATGCACGAACGTGCTCGTGCTCTCGAGGCGCTGGCTGCCGAAGTAGCGGAGGCCTGCAGGGTAGCCGTCAAGGAGGTGTTCGCGGGTGCTGGAAACCAGCCGGCTGGCGAAGAAGGCAGAGGAGACGAGGATGAGGAGTGGAGGCCTATGGGCGCGGATGCGGTTTTATACGAGAACCTCGAGGCTAAGTGGAAGAAGCAGGAACCGCCTGTTATCACGGCCTTGGAAAGGCTGTCGTTGCTCGGCTCGTAGGTAGGGAAGGGGTGGTTCAGGGCATAGATAAAAGTACCGGCTGGATAGGAGGTGGGGATTCAATCACATAGGGGGGGAGATTTACGCCTAGGAAGGAGTACGAAGTTGGTTTGATGCTTCGCGTGCCACTGAATGCAATATGTACACTTATGTTACAGGTCTAAGTAGCATCCATATTCTACAACCATTTTTTAATTTTTTAATTTTACGTCGAGGACGGCGGAGGTTGTGCGTCGTCCACCGTCACCGTCGCCGTCGCCGTCGCCGTCGTTTCTGTAGGAAGCGGCGGCGGTACGGCCGTCTCAGCCGACGCCACGGCGCTATTGCTGGCAGCTTCCAGCAGAGCCTGGCCGTTCCGCGTCCTCTCCAAGTTCTTGGCCATGACCTCGCCGATCTTCTCGAGCATCTCCTGGGTGAGACGGGGCTTGCCCTTCTTCTTCTTGCCCTCGCGCTGGGCGCGGTGGAACTCCTGCAGCGGGGTGCGCATCGAGTCCATGAGCTTGCTGCGGTCGGCGACGGCCTGCTGCTCGGCTTCCAGGCGCGCGATGTATTGGGGGTCGTGGCGGGTGCGGAAGCGGCTGTACTTGTTGCGCAGCTCGTCGAGGACGGCCTCGGGCATGGGCGGGCGCAGGAGGGTGGGGACGAAGGTCTTGTCTTCGACGTCGATGCGCAGGGTGTCGCAGTTGTAGTCTCTGAATTCCTTCTCTTCTTTCTTGGGCCACGGGATCGAGATGTTCAGGCCCGGGACAACGCGGGACCACCGCCGCTTGCCGGATACGCGGTCGTGCAGGAAGCCTCCGTGTACCAGCTGGTTGATGATGACGTCGCGGGTGACGCCTGTCGCGGGGTCTTTGATGGGGTGGACGAGGCGGATGCCCGAGATGGGTATGGGGAGTTCTATGTTGACAACGGGGGATTCGTTATCGTCTCGGATTTCTCTTTGTACTCTGATATTGGTCTGTGCGATTCATACCGTGTTAGCTATTGAAAATGGCTACTATAATCCGTAACGAGCGTTACAGCGCCATATGGAACTGGAGAACTGGATTACCCTGTTTAACTCGTCGACGATAACCTCGGCCTTGTCGTAGTCTATATGCTTTATCTTGCCGATGCGCCCCTTATCCGGGCCGTCGATCAGCACGACTCTGTCCCCCACGGTGATGTTAAGGTGGTAAGCGCCGCCAGCCCATTGACACCGGCGATTTCGCATGGCGAGAGTGACCTTGCCATAGGCAGCGTAGCGAGCTTCGTGAATGGCGCCCTTCGCATCGGCCCAGTCGCCAACGTCTCGTCTTGGGGCGAGGGGGCCCAACTCCCAGTCGTCCTTCACGGCTTGCTTCGCGGCATCGAATTCCTCTCGGGCCATGCTTAGCTGCTGCTGCTGATCCTGAAACGTCTCCTTCTTCTGCTTCTTGAACCACTTGAGGTCTTTGGTCTTGGTCCGCTTGGCGACCACCCGCTCGGCGGTAGCCACTCGGCGGAGGATCTTCTGCATATTTTTTGGGGGGGCCTTCCGTGGGTAGGTTGTTTCTTACGGCCTCATCGTGTGCGTGTGCGTGTGCGTGCGTGGGTTTGAAGCTGCTCTCCAGAGACCAAAATTTTGGAAAGCATTTAATTGGTCCAATTGGCTTTAGAGCCTTAGGACCCCATTGAAAGACTCTCAGGTGGGGTGGATTCAAAATACGCGGAAAATCTAGACTCCGACAGATAAGGTACTTCCATACCTACGTACATACATGTATACTAGTATACTTAAGTACCTATGTATATTGACCCTTGAATGCCAAGATCCATAAGACCCGTGCCCGTTGTGACCATGTTGTGACCTTGTTGTAAAAAGATGTTGGTCTATCTTGTAGATTTCATGTCGTAGTTGAGCTTGAGCTTAAGCTTATCAAAAATTGTTCCTGTCCGACCTTCCTGTTCAAACTTTGACGCCATATTGGCAATGAACAGGCATTTGATATAGTAGTAGCTGTAATCATTAATTGTTGTTTAAGAAGATGAACGGACGTATTTGATGGCGTTTTTTAAGAGCAGGATTTCGTTATTCTGCAAGCGTTTATTATTCCGGTTGAACTTATCTACCTAACCTAGGTGTCTAGCACATAAAATTGATGTATTGGAGCTTAGGTATATTGGAACTTACCCAAACAAGATCCTATGACGTGAATCAAATTGATTTGTACCCTTTTCAGCCCCCCGCAAGTCCCTGATGTTCTAGGTCAAATATAACAGGCGGAAGGCTATTATCGCATAATAAGGTTTAAAGATGCAACGGAATGCATAGGACCCCAAGGTTTCGGCCGGTAAAATCCACCCTGACGGTTTGATGCGAGATGAACTTAAAGCTTCAGCAAAAAGAGACAACTAGTTGATCTAAACTAACACCGCCCCGTTTAACAAACTAACAAAGTCTCATATTTCTTAGTTGGTTGTAAGTAGTGTGCATCCTAAGTACGTTTCATCTACATGCAGATCTGTTATGTAATTCAAACCCGTTGTCGATATGTAGTTGATATGTATGTTAATATCAAAACGCCGTAAGTTTTGCTCGTATGGTGTCAATGCGGTACGCGTATATAATATACGTAGTAGAGCTGGGCAGTTAGATCTAAATCACAAGCCAAGCCAAGCTGTAGAAAACTGCTAGGCTTTGCAGCCTCGGCCTAACTAATTCTGTAAGCAATGGGGAGGTTCTCGGTGTCTTATACGCAATAAATACGATAGAGCAATCCAAGAAAAGAGAAAGGGGTTATGAGAGATACTACATACATATATGTTAGGTAACTAGTTAGTTAGTTAGTTAGTTAGTTAGTTAAAAGGAGAATTCCGAGACGGGTTGGCCGTATGAAACAAAATGATGACTCCAGGGCTCTTACACCACGCGAATGCCGAACCCCCCACAAACTCGTATCGACGAGCAGCGGACAAAGAAACAGATTGCGCGATAGGAGAGAGCGTGGAAACTTGGGAGCTTAGGAACTTGGGAACTTGAAATGATATGACAATATCTAAGCCACAACTGCTCAGCTGAAGAGCGCGGATCAGCGAAGGGCTATTGCGACGTTTAGTCGGTGAAGAAAGACGCAAGCTCCTTTCCCAGCTTTGTCTAGTGTACTATGTATGTATGTATGTACCTATGTAGCTCGCAACGCTCGGTAGGGGAGTTTGACTCAAACGTGCCTAACCTAGCTTGGTCTCTAATTTTTTTTTCTGGGAGCCGATCTGCCGGCAACATCCCCCGATCCTCCATTTTTGAAAGCGTGAACTTATGTATGTATGAAATCCATACAGTAATACATTAATACTCCAAGTATTAAAAGTATTGAACTTCAGATGTTCAATATCAACACTTCTGAGTCAGCATATGTCCAACTTATCAAACTTATCATAAGCCTTAGTGGTTTTATATTTGTGAGATATGACTGTATGTATGAGAAAGCCGTGCCGTCTGTTTCTCGTAGTGTGTGATATACCTACCTATGACTTTTGCTGCGCCCGAATGCTACATTTGCCTTTTATCCACCTCGATGACCTCAGTAGCTCAGTAGTATCTCCGAGGACCTTTTCGACGCAGGTAGATAGGTAAGTCTTCGCATTGGATTGTATCTATGTTAGTAGATCAATACATACATGATATTGTAGGTTAGAGAATTGCTTACGTATAAGTGAGTCTCATATGTAGCATAGCAATAGCATGGCATACATACATAGCATGAGCTTCAAATGCAGGACGCTGCGCACAGGCCCGCTAAGAACAGTCCATAGTCCACATGCATGGAATATCTTCAATGCTGTAAGACGGTGTCGTGGCTTGGTACAAGGACCTTAGGTACCTTAACCAGTCTTGAATGGTGTGTGTTTTGGTGGGTTGCCTCCTCGAGATCCGAGGCGCAAGGGCCAAAGGACTTTTTAGGGACGACTCATAAGGACGACGCATTATGTACCTCCCAAGGTCATAGGGCACATGATGGATGCATGTACAAATAAGTACTTTCGGATTGGGGATTGGGACGGAAAGTGGAAAGCAAAAGCCGGCCAGTCAGGCCAGTCAGGCCAGTCAGGCCAGTGCGAGAGCAGAAACGGGCATATGGAAATGTATTGTACAATGAGTACCTACCTACAGTACCTACGCAGTGCTGGGTACCTCTTTGCATGTATTTGTATTTGTACGCATTTGTTTTTGTTTTTCAAGGACTTAGCAGAGTTTTAGCAGTGTAAGCCACTAAGGACGACCACCAAAACCTGCCTACAAAACCCTTAACTATTGAACAAGCCCCACTAAACCCTGTCCTTTTTGTCTTGTGCCTCTCTGTGCTAGGTAGGTTGTCCCCAATTGTCCCTTATTTGGTGATTTGACCCGCTACTTCCTGTTGCTTTGGCGCTGGTGCTGCTACCTGGTCTACCTGGTTATGTTAGGTACCTGGAGCAAAAGTTACCTACGTTATGTACTGTAGTGCCTGCCTGCCTTATCCTACCTTGCTGGTGCTACCGCTATCAATTGAGCAACGACCTTCCAATCTTCCAACCTTTCCTCCTTCTCACATTCTCCATCTCTAATCTCCTCCATCTTCTTTCATCATCCAAACCTCCAAGGGAGAAACCATAACGAACAATCTCGAGGATTCATTCCATCAAGACTTTTGACCTCTCTTTTCTCTTCTTGCATATTCTCTCAAATACCCTTGAGCAAAGCCCGTTCCTTTTCTCTGCCCCCCCTAAATCCGACCATCTTCTTCCCCAAACATGGCTGAGCTCCGCCGAAAGCTGGTCATCGTCGGTGACGGTGCCTGTGGTAAAACTTGTTTATTGATGTACGTCGCTTATCAAAACAAACCCGTCTCTGCCATCGTGCTAATTCAACTATAGCGTTTTCTCCAAGGGAACGTTCCCTGAGGTAAGAGAATAGCTGCCTCGTCATCACCATTGCCTTTCCTCCTTCTATTCAACATCCGCCCGCGTCATACCGAAACAAAGGGTTGTCGGTCTCGTCAATCCATCCTCCGAGCTATTGCCTCGTCGCCCATTGATGCAATCATAAGCATCTATCGCGTCCCAATAAATAATCAATAGGCTGCTGTGCACAATGCTGACAAACTGTCCTTTTATTTTTGAATAGGTCTATGTCCCTACCGTTTTCGAGAACTACGTCGCCGATGTCGAGGTTGATGGAAAGCACGTCGAGTTAGCCTTATGGGATACGGCTGGTCAGGAAGACTACGACCGTCTTCGACCTTTGTCCTACCCTGACTCTCACGTTATCCTAATCTGCTTTGCTGTCGACTCGCCCGATTCTCTGGACAACGTTCAGGAGAAGGTTAGCATTCCCGCATCTCATACCGGTTGTCTCATGCTTCCTAGATAAGCAATTTATTGACACGTGCTCTATTCGATAGTGGATTTCTGAAGTCCTTCACTTCTGCCAAGGCCTGCCTATCATCCTCGTTGGCTGCAAGAAGGATCTGCGCTACGACGCAAAGACAATTGAGGAGCTCCGCAAGACTAGCCAGAAGCCTGTCTCCCCTGAGGAGGTAAGTTATCATTATCATCGCAAGCTCATTATTTAACCTCGGTGTTTGGAAACACGTGGGATATCTATCTCCGAGCTCAGCTTGACTCTTTGTTTGATTTGTAACCGCTAATATTGCTACAGGGTGAGGACATTCGCAAGAAGATTGGTGCTTACAAGTACCTTGAGTGCTCAGCCAAGACGAATGAAGGTGTCCGAGAAGTTTTCGAGCACGCTACTCGCGCGGCTCTGCTGTCTCGCAAAAGCCAGAAGAAGCACTCCAAGTGCTTAGTCCTTTAAGAAATGTACAACATCTTTATGATACCTTCGACATACCGTCATGATCCATCATCGTCCTAGGTTCGTCTCACGGACGAGATATACAGATGAATAAGGGTTTTGGACGGACTGGGGAGGGTTGGACCGCCTGTGCGTCCTAATCTCGACTGGAGTTTGATTCGTCCTCCCGTTTTAACTGCTTCGAAGGGCGTGCAACTCAGGTCAACTCTTGCGTGTCTCCCATATTACAAAGGGAGTATATTGGTGACGGGGTAGCGGGTATCGTTGTATTTGAATTCCCATGGTTCGAGAAAGGGGGGATGGGCAATGTATTGCCGTTAGAGAGATGTGGGTGGTGTGTTGTGCGTGTGGTATGTGTGTCAAGATTGGCGAGACAACCCCAGAGAATACGGCTATATCATAAATCTTCTCCTTTTTACTGCTCTTGGTAATTCCCGCGTCAGGCCAACCGGGAGACGGACATTTGTTGCGCAGGGGCTACTCTTTCTACCTGTCTTTTTTTCCCAATCATACTCCTTACTAATCGTCATGCCCTGCCTGGTTCTCCACATGCGTCTTGTAACTGTTGTGCTGCCGTTCGTAGATTATTGGTCCTAGGAGGCTTGTGATGTTCCATGGACGACTGAAGTTGTAGGACTACGCCCACGAGGTTTTATAGTACTAGCCTTGACCTGTAGCCTGTAGTAAATGAGGGACAGTATGGACTAATTCAAGATGCTCATAATAGTATAATAGGATACAACAGTGGTATGTTGTGATATTTGAAAGGGATACTTATCGATGTACTCGGCACATGGTTTCATCATGAGGTCGGAATGTTATCTACTGGTGCTGTTCACGATAACACAGTAGACATGTGATTGTTGCTTACTTCTACTACATAGCATATCCGTCCAATAGGGGAGGCAGGAGTAGAGTCCGTGGGCACTTGGGTATTTCATGCACACTACGCCCTGACATGAATTTAAGGGCTTATGGTAATAGGCAGGTAAGATTGGTAGTAAGTTAGTTTGCTTTGCCGTAGAGGCCGAAGTAAAATACTCGCCAACGTGTGCTTCCGTCTCTCTTTCTTTCTGGATCTGGATCTGGATCTGTATCTGTATTTGTATTTGTATCTGACCGCCTCGCCCTTTCAGAATAACACACTCCTCTCGTTTGTTTAGTCCGGTTCGTCTGACTGACTGCATTAGAAAGAAGAAAACCTGTCGAGCCCGCCCGCCGTCCTTGCCCCTATTCTGATGCCGTCGTAAATTAAAAAAGAAGAGAGGAAAAAAAAAAAGGGGGGGGGAGACCGGTTCTGGACCCCGTGTCGCCCTGGAACATCTCATTGTACAGCAAACTCCTTCCTTCCCCTTTGACCTTGGCCTTGCCCTGCCCTGCTCTGCCCTGCCCCCCTATCTACGCCGAATACCGGTGGAAAAAGAAACGAAACGAGTGGTCTAGTAGGTTGGGACGGGATAGGGCGGGGCGGGGTGGTCGGTGGCATTGCGGCGCCGCGGAAACTCCCTTAGCCCCTCCTCCCCCTTGGGTACTCCTACGTCTTCATGGATGGAGATGCGGTGGTTGTGTTTACACGGGGCAGGTCTGGAGATGGTGTTTGTTAGCTTGGGGTTCGAAGCTTGAGTTGGGATGCGAAGGGGGGGGGGGGGGGCTAAAAGGGTAGTACTAATATGCGTATACATGTCTGTCTGTGTGTGTATATACGCATGAGGGTTGTGAGAAAGAAAGAGCTTCGACTTACGGCACCGCAGGAATCGCACTTCTTGGTGTCGCCGTTGAAGGTGACACCGCACTTGGGGCAAGATGAGGCGTGCATTTTGGCTGGTGGAGGAGGAGCGGATACGTCCTTGGTGATATAATGGGCGAGTATGGATCTGTTTGCTACGTTGCTGTTAGCTGGGTCTTGGCTGGTATGTTGGATAAGGGGGGAGTAGGTAAGCATATAAAGCTAAGCTAAGCTAAGCTCGGCTCTGTCTCGCGCCTTACGACGAGGAGGGACGGAGATGCCTAGGCAGATATATATGTAGATAGGCATGTATGTATAGATGTGCAAGACAGGCGGGTAGACAAGGTAGAGAGGTTGGTATGACGACAGTTGATCCTTAGGCGCTTGCTGGCCTTGAGGGTCGATGAGTCGTCACGCAGCACGAAAGGGGGGACGAGGGCAAGTAGGTAGTGTTATACTCACGACAGATGGGGATATGGAAAGCTGATGGTGGTAATTTGGTTTCAAGCTTCTCTTTTGACTGTGGCGTGATGGAACGGGTGACGAGTGACGAGTGACGAGCGACGGGTGGACTGGGTATTTAAGGCGGTGGATAAGAGGACAAAAAAGGGGACTAGCTGGATTATCGAAAGGGTCTCGTCTCTGGAGCTTTTATGTATAAGTTGGCAAGCGGGGTTCGGTGTGATCGGAGACAAGCATAGAGAAGGCTTACCTGTAGCTAACGCAGTGTGTATAAGCGTGTGATGTATAAGTGTGTAGTGTGTAGTGTGTAGTGTGTAGTTGTAGTTGTATACGATACTGTATGTATGTATGTATGTATGTATGTATGTATGTATGTATGTATGTATGTATGTATGTATATGTATGATTCCTGTTTCTGAATGCCATCTTTCTTTCGGTCTTCTCTTCTATCCCGTCCCGTCTTTGCCTTATCCCTACCCCTACCTGTCTAGCTACATACGTACACCCTATCACACGCTAGATATTACACTCCGAGCATCATATGAACATATCACCTATCTACATAGAAGATCGTGACTAGTTAGCCAAGTCACGGGTCACGGATCCTGCTCGACGTGGGAGCCAGTGGGAGCCAGTGGGAGCCTTCCTAATGGGGAGCGGCATCGATAGGTCAGCTGCTTGCTCTCCGCGCGGGTTACTAGAGTTGGGGTAGCGCGTAAGCTATAAGCCGTACGTGGAGGAGGAAAAGAGAGATGGAGAATAGAGAAAAGAGATCGATGTGCTGCTATACGGTAACGGAATTCGCCTAGGACTAATAGACTTGAACGTTTGCTGGTGTGTAAGATATGCGATATATTATGTACATACTAGGAAACATACTGTGTATGTTAGGTATATATATGTATATGTATAATTATAGGTATAGGTATAGTTATAGTATATATGTATTGTAAGATATGTGGTGTATAAGAGATGTGTATGTGTGTATGTGTATGTGTATGCGTTGGCGTGGGTAAAACGGCTTCGGCCTTGTCTTAAAGTGGTTCTTTGCATCGACCCGTCCAGCCATCCCAGCCATCCCAGCCATCCAGACGCCGACTTACTATCTAATCAATCGTGCATGTGCTCATCCATCAATCCATCTGTGACTGGCCTAGAAAGTAAACTGCAAAGTGCCGCGTTAAACCCAGCTAAACCAGCTGAACCAACCAAAACACATCGTCCCGCGATAAGCGATATATACAACCCACCCACCCATACACACATACACACACGCACACGCACACACGCATACCACCCCCCCTCCTACTACTATTCCATGTCTAGGTATGTATGTGCACCTGCAGGACAACCGAGGTGGAGAGCTGCACATAGGCGCATCCCCCTCCACGCCCTAGAGCCTGGAACACCCTCAAATCATAATAAACTCCTCCGTCTGGTACGGCTGCCGTCGGTGGCGTTGCCCGATGATTCAACCACCATCGCGCGACCGTTTCGATGCCGACTGGGGGGACTGGCGTTATTAAATAGCGGGCTGCTGTATGCAATATGCAGTTTGCCTCTCTTTACTCCAAGCCCCAAAGGAGCTTCGCATTACGTGTATGAATAATATACAAGGCCAAGGACGAGGCCAAGGTCAAATCCCATAGCCTTAGACGCACTGGGATGGTTCGCCCCCGCCTGCGAAAAAAAGAAAAAAAGATATAAGTCAGCTCAAGTACGGATAAAGACGGGTAGCCACGTCGGCAGCTAAACTAACCTTTGATCATCTTGCCAATGGCTTGGAACATGCTGATAACCATGACCGAACACCCAAACGCCACGATGCCCATGGCGACGTACGTCTTCCACGACCTTGAACTCAACTTGATATAACACAGCGGCGGCAAGATATACGCCAGCGCGCAGGCGCTCGTCGCACCAACGAGTTCGAATACGACCCCGAGATTGCACGTCAGCAGACTTAGCATCATGGCCGAGACGACCAATGCAGAGCTGAAGATCAGGTGCAGGTTCATATTGAAAGGCTCGTTAGGAAACCAATAGTTCATCATGACCTCCCGACAGACGAACGCCTCTAGCGGTAGCGTCGTGAGCATGTTCAACCCGAAACAAAGCCGCGCGATCGTCACCATCGTATTATCGGCCGGGAAGTTGTTCAGCACGTTTCCGAGCGTCTTATCTCCGAAGGTAAGGAAGCCTGCGAGGGCCATAGTCATACACGCCAGCATGGAGATGCCCGTAGAGTAGTGAGTCACCTTTGCAAACCGGTCTATTGTTGGTGTCTTTAGGGAGCCGTATATTAGGAGAGAATTATGTTGACAGACGAATGCTATGTAGCTTTCGTTAGCTAGGTACCTTGTAAATGCTCCGTTTGTTTGAAATGAAAACTTGATTGACGAAGCGCACATACCAAAAGAAATAACGCCAACAGCCTGAAATATGCCATCATTTATCGTGAGTAACGGCAAGGTAAAAGAGCCGCGGTTTTCCGCGGGAGTAAGAACGCTTTGGACGACGACGGTAACTAAGATGACACCCATGCTGATCAAAGCGAATGTGCTTGCTTTGGCGAGCTATCGTCATTTTTAGCCGGTCGATCAGACTGATTTCCCTCACACTGTAACGGGCTTACCTTTGCAATATCTCTATATAACGTCAACGGGTAACTTATTCCAAGTATGAAGAAACAAATAACCGCTCTGCGGTCTGCGAGGAGCCATAACACGGGTGTGCTGCTCAAGCCCGGCCATATCGTGCGTAGAACCTGTGGTATCGAATCGCCAACAATGATTCCAAAGGCAACCATGCCGCCGAACGCGAAAGCCCATTGCGCAACGCTTATGGCAACCAGTCCCGGTTTGCCAAAGCAGTGCTCGACTGTGCCCTGAAAGCTGTTCGCGCCGCTTAGTTTACTGTTGATGACGATCAGACGAATGGTCCAGTCGACGATGATGGTTAGACTGATAAGCAATACGATGCCCGCCACTAGACCGGCGTCCTTGAATGCGTAGGGCTGTCCGATAATGCCGGCGCCTATAATACTATTCGCCATATTCATAAACGCAGAGCGCATCCCAGATTTGGGCCTCGTCCGTTCTCGTTCGGCCCACTCGTGGACGTCATCGTCGAGGCTGTTGGCTAGGGTCACAGAGGGAGCTTCGATGTCGGTTAGCAAGGGGTGCCTTGATGTTGAATCGTCGTAGGTAGGGCTATCGGGGTCGACAATGTCGAAGTAATCAACGGGTGAGGCTGGACGATCATGGCCGTTCGCAGGAGGTGGAATATTAGTAGGTCTTAGATCAAACCGGACTCGATTAGGGGTTCTTGGAGTGCCCGGAGTGCGAATGGAACTAGGAGGAGCGTCGAGGTCACCGTTGTTTGGATATGCTATGATGTCGTTCTCGTTCTCGTCCTCTTCCTCGTCCTCATCTTCATCAGAAGCGGTTCCTGCTAGCAGACCATGCTGCTCTTCGTTTGCGGGAGCTTCGGTTGAATTCGTGCTGCGCGTTTGCTCTCTATTAGAGCTGTGAGTCGTGGCCTTGGCCATTGTGTTATCACGGCGGCATCCTTGCAAGGAAGAAATCGTATCCGTCCTCAATAACGGGCTGATTTTGTTAGTAGCGAATGCAGAATGCAATAGATGTGCTGGTAACGGATCTCAAGTTGAGCCGCGCCTCGTCGAGTCGAGGCCAGTGTCAATGAAACGATTACGGATTACGGATTACGGATTTCTTTCTTATCATCATGTGA
The DNA here is from genome assembly GCF_022478715.1 of Daldinia decipiens. Lineage (NCBI taxonomy): Eukaryota > Fungi > Ascomycota > Sordariomycetes > Xylariales > Hypoxylaceae > Daldinia > Daldinia decipiens. Next base: position 506,019 of record NW_026054553.1, on the reverse strand, counting down.
TAAAAGGTACGTACTGTACGTACTAGGTAGTATACCTTGAGGATGTACATACACTATGTACCCGTTATGTGCTAATGCAGGGGATTCTAATTGGTTCCAAAGCTTGTGAGCAAGACCCCTTATTCAGCCACTCCAAGTCCCTGTTGTCTGGGTCTATTATATGGGCCCTACCTTCCCTAAGCTTCAACTTTATGTATTAAGGTCGGTCCGATATTAAGTGCATGGTCAGGGACTTGTACCTAGGTACTATTACGTAGGTACATAGGTTAGGTCCCTGTTTCAACGTTTCGTTTCCTACCTACATGTAGGTACGTTTTGTTTCCTACATGTACGCAGCGACCATCTTCAGGAGAGAATTCTTAGGACGGCATCATTATCACATACAACGGCCTAGGTTACATAACAAATAGTGGCAGCTTCTAGAATTGAATTTTTCACTGTCTATTATATAATTATAAATATAATACCTAACAGCGTATTTTGGGGTTGTATGCCGGCGTTAGGCTGCTGACTCTTTCGTTCCTCACCCGCCCTGGGTATCAAATGATCGTATACTTTTCCTCTAACTACTAAAATATGCTCTTAGTTATGTAGGTATCCAAAAACCTAGTAACCCCTTTCTATCCAAATGGTACGTATGCCGTAATGAAGGATTGTCATCTGCTTTAGCAAAGCAGCCCGTAGTATATATGCAAATGCGAGACAATTAAGATCCCAAGATACCTCATGCCTACAAAATCATGCCCATTAATAGGATACACATCAAGGACGTATATACGCCCACTGCGCTTAACCTCACCCCCGAAGAGTCCGTGGTGGGCGTGCTGCCCGGTGCGGACTCTGTTGGCGAACTGCTCGTGCCCGAGCCTGCGGCTGCCGTACCTTCGGGAACGAGGCCAACCCCAGAACCGACTGAAGGAGAACCCGTTGGGCTGGAGCCATCTGATGTAGCCGTTGCGGTAGCCGATCCAAGAGTCGACGAACCACTTGGAGATGTTGTTGACGTTCCACTGGGGGTTGCACTGCTGCTGGTACTGCTGCTGGAAGCTGCCCTAGCGGCGAATCCTATGCTTTTAGTTAGTCTCGATCGATATACCCATAATATGCCTTTTCAAACTTACCGATTCGTTTTTGGTCCATATCGAACACGCTGTAGACATTCTTCAGGAACATATCTCCAACAAGCCAAGCGCCAGGTATAAATTCAAATCCATACACGCTGCCGAAGCAAGTTCCACCAGTATTAGGAGCAGTTATAAAGTCCCTTGAAGAGGCTGTGTAAGCCTTTCCAGAAAAAGAGAATGCGACTTCACCGTCGGTATCACACGGAACAGTATAGGTCTTGCCGTTGTCGATAGTCTTGGAACCAGGGATCAGCTTGTACAGAGCCGCAACATCGGCAGGGGGACCGAAAACAAAGGTGGTGCCGGTGTCGATATAGGCAAGTCTGCCCTTCACTCCAGCTGAGTTGCCACCAAACAGCACATCGTCCATCGGGATAGCCCAACTATCTTCAGACTGGAGGCCAGTGTATGATATGTCACCCGTGTACTTGGCCTTGTTCGGCGCACCAAAAGCCACCTCCCCGTCGTTAGTGCCATCCGCCTTCCTGTTCAACGCAATTCCAAACACATTGGCATCGATCAGCTTGGCGTCCTTGAGATGGGTAAGCCACGTGCCGTCGACCATGGACAGCCCCAAGATGCCCTCGAAGGGGAACTGGGAAAATTGGTCTGAAGTGATATTGGCAACGCCAAAGGGCATTGTCACCTCCAACCCCGCGATGCTGATACTGTCAGAGACAACGTGCCCACTCACTGCTCCGGAACCATACTCGACTGAGTAGCCTTCTTCGGTGTCCTTGTACGTTTTGGAATCATTTGGTCCGTATGTATTATGCTTGGCACATGCGGTAGTGACACAACCCGAGCCCATAACCCACGTTGTACTAGCACCAGTATCGACAAGCATGTACATCTTCTTCCCTTCAGAGCCAAAGGCAGCCTCGAGAAAGTACGAGTAGTCCGTCCCGTCCTGATCGATTCCCGCAGCGTTGCTGACCGAGGGCTTGACGGCGGGATCTACATGGTAGTTGTTGTCTCGATTACGCAGAGCTGGATCCTCAGATGTGGAACGAGTGGGCACATTGGACCCGTACTTAGCTGCTAGGCTCTGAGTAACTCTTGAGAGTTTGTCTGTGTGGCTGTCTCTGGACTATATAGAGCTACCTGTTAGCACATACCTAAACTTTGCGACCACGGGCTTAACATACAACTGTTTGTTTCGAGCTCATCTTAAATGTTACAAACCCAAGTTGCGGGTTGGAGTCGCTAGGAGCATCTCGCTTTAGATTGCCATGGGCTTTCGAATTAAACGTGACGAATCCAATGTTGTTGGGAGCCTCTCGGTTCTCTAAACTGTCATGGCTGTTGGACTTTTCGTCTGTAGGGAGACCCTGGACAAGAGCGGTACTCCATAGCAGGAGCTGCAGTGATAACTTGCTCTGATGCATGTTGAAGAGTTCTGCAACGCTCTCTCCCGACTCTAATGACCAAGTGCCTCGGTTTCCGGTCTGGGTCGGTTGCTGTAGTTGAACGATAGCAAATTACGCCGTCACATACATTCGGATCCAATACCGCGTAGCCGATTTAGGTAGAGAAAGCTTGCTAGAAGCGGAACCAAAATGCTATGGGGTCAATTGGGTCCTCAAAGTGGTATACTCTGGCGATTCACAGCTCAAGAGTACCAGACTCTCTGGTCTAGATATTATAGTATTAGATATTAAGAGAGTGTCGTTGATAAACCAGAGATCTAAGAAAAAAACAAATTGGCCGGGAAAGCCAGAAAGAGGAGGTTGTCCGTGGAGAGTAGATACAAGGCACGTAGGGTTTCGTAGGAGTATTCGATATGTCGATATGGATTCCAAAACAAGTGCGCCGCCGGGAGAAACACGATTGATAAATAAGACAAGTAGAGAATTCCAACCAGGCCGCCCCGGTCTATTTCAACGAAAAGAGTGTACACCAAAACGATCGGGTATGTGGCAGTGAAACAAAGACGACGACACACGCCAACAATAGAAAAAAGCAGATATCAGATGGCTGTGGAGAAGGTAAGAAAGTGTGAATACCCAGTGGAGGTCGGCAAAGACGGAGGAGGAAGGAAAGTTAACGATTCCAACGATCCCCCCCCTCAACCCCTGCAGTCATCAGGCCCAGTATCTTGGCCTTCCTGTTGGTTGGCTCTCTACATACATAGTAGTAGATGAGGATACATAGCGTTAGACTGCGGGATAGACTACGAGGTCTGGTACGTTGTTTGTTCGGCTGTCAGGTAGCCGAAGCTGTCCATTTCTTCCATTTCTCTCCGTATCTATCTCAAAATGATCAATCGGATTAGCACGAAGGCTCAAGGGAGAACCCCTGCTGGCCAGGGGCTAAGCAGAGATAGCGCCATTTGTGGGTGCACGGCTTTTAATCTACTTAAAGATGACCTTGGAATGTCATGCAGCTATGGCGTTGTCCAAGTACCTGTAAAGTAGTTTCTTATTATAGTGATCTGCTTAGGAAATTGGGTCTCCCTTTGAATTGGCTGATGATTGGTCCGTCTCTAATAGAGTCTTTTGTTTGCGGCGCAAAGCGGTCGTGAAGCTACGGTTTTTTTTTTTTGCAGCCTCGAGGCCTCTTTTCGATGTTTTGAGCTGTATCCCTTCTGGCTCTGCCACAACAGAATTAGAAGACTACCTCGTAAACGAGCATTCGAGTGCTTGAGTTGTTAGTAGCATAACTGGCGCCACTTGGTTGCTTGGCTTTTGGAAGAATGGCTGATAACAGAGCCTACAGTATGTAATATGTATGATACGACCTCGGCGATACATACAAACCCCATATTCTATACAACGCTTAAGGATAGACATAGATTGCTTGCAGGGATCCACCTCAGTGGCCCCATGTGGAGTTCGAACTAAATGGGTACTGATGAGCAGCCAAGAAGACGCTTGAGCCTGGAGATCCTTGACATAAGAAATCATATCCACGGATCGTGTCTTTGCTAATCTAGTATGTATTCAAATCTCATATTGGCCGTCAATTGAGGCCCACACGAGTTAACCAGGACGGTCAGGGTACTCAAGCGACCTAGCCTGGGGGGAGAATTTGATAAGGTACATACATAAGTCAAGATTACGTACGTCGGAATAGAAAATAGGTCTGAAATGTTTGGCGTCAAGGTGAGACTAGTTTTGGTCGACACGAGGCAACCGAGTCAGATGCAAATGTGGTAGAGGCCAGCGCTTGGCGTTACTAGCACCAAGCCGTCATTACAATTCTTATCGGCCGCTTAAAATTCCCGTAAGCTCAAGAGGCTTTCAGCCACTTCGTAGTATGGCGGTTGGAAACCCAGATCTCTGTCAACCCTTACAGGAGGATCGGATTTCGATCACGGCCAAGAAGTAACAGATTTCTGAGGTTGGCAGTTTGGTACCCAAAATGTAAGGTGACGGGATAATTATAGGACGAAGCGTCTTGTGCCGTCCACGTTGTAGCAGAACTAAGCCCCTGCGTCAGCCTACCACAAATTTTGGACCTATCAGGAGTCACGTCTTAGTTATTCGGTACGTACAAAGGCCTTCCTCAGCCGCCATCCGGATAAGCTATGTATGTGCAACTGATGAGCCTCAACTTGAAGCAGACGTCCATCCTCTTTCGTCCATTACGAGAAGGAGGTATGGAAGTAAGGGCGAGAAGGAAGCAAAGGGCATATAACATCTAGACTGGTCGTTTTAGTCACTTGGTTTTCTATTCTTAGGTGTTCGGTCGCCCAAGTAATGAGTTGCTGACAGCGTCAATACTGAGCCAACTATGTTTTTTCCTCCCAACGGCTGGCTGGTAGCTTTGCTGGACCAATTCAGACTCATTCCGCCATTTTGGACCCCGTTAGAGGGCGATACTTTTTGCACCAACGTTGTGCGCTATCCAGTGTTCTTCGCTGACTACTGCTCTCCGGCGTTGTGGAAGCGAGCCTCTTATTTACGGCCAAAAATGACTCGAATTGTTGGTCACTAATGAATTCCACCGTCGCTATGTCGCGCAGAAATGTCCAGACAGACTCGCTTATCCAGCGCAACGAGCTAGTGATATCAAGGACTTCTGTGAAAACGGAAGAATAGACTGTGCTGCGGGTTTCTTTGTCTTCAATCCTGCCAATGATATAGACGAGAAAACTCCAACTAGAAATATCGGTATGATTTTTCAAGCAGAACTCTTTAACATCAGTAACTATAGATTCAGCCAGTCCCGGATCACGATCCACTAAAAGCCGAGCGTGATGCCAGGCAGGATAGTTGCGAGGATGCCGGATTCCCGCTATCATGACAATATTCTTGATATCGTGCTGTAGGTCCACGACTACGCCGTGAATTGTATATAGGTGGAGTAACCAGCGACGATGTGACCAGAGGGTAGGTGATTTGGCATGCCGATACAGCCTTGACGTGAGAAGGCTGTCCACAAACTGCTTCTCTCGTCTTAATGCCAACTCATCTGCCTGGCCAGTTTCTAGTGACAATATGAGCAGTCGTTTCCGGGTATTAGCGGCTGTCAGATGTTCGGGGTCCATAAGCAGCAATACAGCTGTTGCAGCCATCACTTCGCTGCGGCTTACTGTACTCTCCTCATGATAAGCCTGCAGCAACTGGCGTGCAATGAAAAATGCTTGAACTAGCCTGAGCTTAGGAATTGCGACAGCCGTGCCATCTCTAAGGTAGTTGACCCCTGGTTGTAGAGGATGGCTTTTCCCAAGAAATTCGATCTCTAGCAATTCATTTCCCGGTAGCTTCGTGAGGATCGTAGAGATGTCGTTATACACCTCATTTGGATCATCAGCTTCTAAGTGAACTAGAAGATCTTTATCTAGCGAGCGGGACATTGCGAATGTGAGCCACTGTTAGCCAGCCATAGAATGGCTTCGTAGGGTAAAGGGGTATGTGGGTTATATGGTAACCATTTATGCAGCCTTAAATATCAAATACCATAGTACATAAGTAAATGATACCTAACTTAGTAAATTATTCCATAGTTCTAGAAGCTGGATACCAGGTGATACATACATAAGATGGGACAGCGAATATAAAATAAAAGTGGGAGGAGACGGACCTTGTGATCTTGGTAGTGGGGTAATATGCTTTAAGCAGATAATACTTATAAATCAATGTTTTGTCTTAGTAACGCATTTATCTAACCAGCATAAGTTTTAAGGCCACATATCGGATAGGCCACGAATTTAAAGCTTTCTAAGGTTACCTCTTTAGGTATTATGCCAAACTTGTCCGCTGTGACGTATCCTTCTAACACAAGCGAAGCAGTGCTCGAGACGAAATGATATCTGTACTGCTACTGGTATTCCTAGTCGAGCTCGGTGTTCACCTTGTGAACACTGTCGGCGCCGCGACAATAAATAATCTAGTAGGATAATTCTCCGAACATGCCAAGGTAGCATTATATCAATGGCTAACCGCGATATAGTTATGGAGCCTATATCTAGCTTTCCCGACCGAAATCTCAAAGCAGACGGCGGAAAAGAAGACGCTACAAAAGGAATATCTTACGATCCGCCGCGACCTGAATGCTACGAGCAGCCAGGACCAGTTTGCGAAATGGGCAAAGCTCCGACGGCAACATGATAAGCTGATGGAACAGCTGGAGAAGATGAGTTCGTTTCCCCCCAAGCATACGAGAGATGGATATGGATAATAGGAGAAGAAGTTGACCGATTTATGTTTCAAGAAACCTCGCACGAAAGCGCCAAATCAAGATTCGACAGTACCATCAACATTCTACGTTGGTTAGCGACATCGGGGTTGAAGTTCCTCCTCCCTTTCTGGTACGCAAAGCAGCCCATGTTCTGGCTCCCTCACGGCTGGTTCCCATACTACGCCGAGTGGATTTTGTCCTTCCCACGAGCCCCCGTAGGCAGCGTTAGTATCGCATCGTGGCAGGTAGCCTGTGCCGGGATAGTCTTGTTGGTGAGCGATACCGTTACGGCGATCCTGGGATTGGCACTAGGTGCAAACATCGCAGAGCAACAACCAGTCAAGGTGACCGTAGAGAAGGGTCCCATACCAAAATCACAAGGAGCAAAGGCTAAGAAGGATTCATGATTATCCGGGATACATAGAGGTTAGGTTAGGTTACGTTGCGTATGGGCTAGGTATTGCTTAATCGACTAATAGATATGGGATATGTCTCTCATCTAAAATTTGACGCAGAGTTTTTCATCGCAGAATGCTAGGAACTCTGTAACACGATTGAGATGACTCTTGGCAGAGTACTTTGGGTCGCTCTAGGCAGCATATTGACTCTGACGACCATGGAGGAAAAGATCGTTAAAGCTTCGAAAGTGCCATTAATAATAATACATCATGGTTCTCTTACCTTGAATCATCATATGAAGATGCAAGATTGAAGACATAGTCGTCCCGGTTACTCGCATCTTCTAAACCAATATAATAAACGATATACAGCATATATATATATATACCGCATCGTCTACTTCATAGGCCTAATCCTCAAATCCAGTTCAGATGCGCTCCTATAACTCGCATGTTCTGTATCAAAGAGAGTTGAGGAAAAGAAGAATACAAAATTTCTAAGTGCACCACAAAATTTGAAGAGAAATAAAGAAGTGGATACGAAGGCCACGGACCTATCAAAAGCTCACACTCACTAGGTACATAGGTACCTATAGTTCCTTATGTACACAGGTACATCGGGATGTATTGTCTGTCCTGATTGAATGCGTCATGTACAAGTACAAACACCTCCAGCTGTGACAACATACATCCATTCTTTAATAGTGTAGAGACACACTAACGTACCTAACCTAACCTAACACACTGACATCAAAGGCTGACTTGAGGTCCAGTTCATGTACATATCATCTGGCCAAGCTAGCCTTTTGAACAAACGAAATAGGTTCCTTTGATTTTATACAGAACTTCAGGTAGCTACCGCATATACATACATACTGGCGGAATGGTCAGGATATATCTAGGTTAGCTAACTAGCTGGAGAGCAAAAGACACAATGGCGATTCCCTGGGGAACGTGAGTTTACTTACCTACACTACCAGCCGAAAGAAAAGTTCCCTTATATAGGTTTCTGCTCTACCTCGCTCGGGATATAGAAGCTAATATTATACGCTTACCTTCAGGATAAAATCCCTCCTCATATTCTTCGGACCTATGCTCCTACCCAAGGCCGTAAGCTACTACCGCTCCGTCCGCAATGCGCCCCGCGCCGCCGGCGTCTCGATACAGCCGGTGCCGCCGCAAGCTCTCCGCGCCATCTTTGCGCTCGTCGTAGTCGGTCTCGTCCTGCTCTTCGGCGCCCTTCCGCTCTTCTCTCCCGAGAACGTCTTCGTGCGCACGCAGTCGCGCCTGCAGATCCCAACCGATGTGCTCTTCAACCGTCTCGCGTCTCTACGCCCCCTCTCCGTCGCCGACGACGCTCTGCGCGCGCGCTTCGTAAACCTCGAGTCGAGGCTGCTGTACCTACAATTCGGCCCCGAGGTCCTAGCCACCTGTCCCTTCTGCACCTCCGACGACCCCCGCTCCTACTTCTACTACGCCCTTCCCGCGCTCCTCGCGCCGCATCTCGTCAACCTCGTTCTCGCCTCCCTCGCAACCTCCGAGCTCATATCCGGGTCCTACGGCCCCGAGTGGCGCGCCACTGCCGCCGTAGCCAGCGGCCTCGGCGCCGCTCTCGATATATACCTCGCCAACTCGTACCACTACCAAGCGAACGCGCGAGCCACGCGCTTGGCCGACATCGACCCTTTCTTCTGGACCTCGCGCACGGCACGACACCTCGGGCTCGCCTCCCTCGACTTCCTCCTGGCTTACTTGCTGTACCTCTCCAGCACCAACCGAGCCTTCGTCGCCCCGCCGAGCGCCGCCGCACGTGTAGAGGCCGTGACGCGGCAACTGCAGGGGACGAAGGGACGGATGAATGCGGTGGGGATAGTTAAGAACACGGCGAACCGGGACGAGGAGCTACGGGCACGCAGCCAGGCGTACTGGCGCCACGAGGGTGTAGTGATGCAGGAAGTCATGGAGGAGCGCGAGGTAGTCGAGGGTGTGAATGATGCGCTACAGAATCGTATTGACATTGCCGATATTACGAGAGACGCTGATGCCTACGCATTGAACGTGCTGCCGAGGATGGAGGAAGCGGTTACGCCGGAGACCATTGTGGGATAGGTAGATGATGGGATAGCTTGCATAGATGGAGCCTCATAAATGGATAATACGGAATAGAATTCGGTTTAGACATCAATCTGAGTCTAGAGTGATATGAAGAATACGGAAGGTATGCGTATCTAAATTCAACAAAGCCTATCTGAGACCGACATGTCTATTCAGACTGGCTGGGTAGTAATTTCAGCATTATAGGTGGGTAAGCAGTTGATACGTATTAAGCAGCCGCCACTTGTTCGGAGAAAGAGTTGGGTATACGAAGGTGTAGCTGATAGCTAAGATCCAAATGATCCATTTGAATACCCTATCCTCCCCCCTAGGAACTAACTGGAGCTATTCCTTTGAACCGTAACCGTATCCGACAAACGCCATCAGATGCTGCATGGTATGCTATGTGCCTGTATCAAAGCTAGCCGCAGTCGAAACAGTAAAATGCATTGCAACGCAGATACACGGGTAGTATTTGCTACCTAATTAAGTACCTCGAGTATCTGGCCTCGTCGTGCCAGCTATACTCGACATGCTGCCCTTCCTTGATCCTCCTGCTTGCGATGCCTCTTCCACGCTCCGTTCTAAGAATCCGGCCCACAGGTCGGCAAGGGACTCTCTGCTGGCCGAAGTTGGTGTCATATCTGAAAAGAAGTCGGCGCTCAAAGACGGCGTACTGGGTGTTCTGTGGAACGGAGAGCTAGGGAGGCGGAGACTATTAGTAGAAGTTCCCGGCCTCGCCAGTCCGGCCTGTTCTCTCTGCTCGTCTGTCCAATTTAGGAGTCCTGCAATGATCTGGAGGATCTGGAACTTCTTGGGATCAGAACGGTCAAGGGCCAGGAACTGAAGGAAGTGGTTCGTAACAATTTGTCTACGTCAAGTTAGTAACCGTGATATATATATATATATATAGGGGTTAAGACAATAAGTTCCAACGAACCTATCGATGCTGTCCTCAGGCTTAGATTTCTTGAGGTATCGAAGAGCTTTCGTTAAGTGATCATTTAGGATGATAGCTTCATGTCTTAGCTTGCCAATGAGGAGGTTCTTCTCTTTAACCTCTTTCTCGAAGGGCGCAGTTCGTTCCAACTCCTTTTGTAACGATTCTTTAACCTTTTCTGCTTCAGTTGCTCTTGTGTCCGCCTCTTGAACGAGCCTCTTGAGCGCCTGAAGTTGCTCCTCGGATGTCTCAACCATCTCACGCAATTCTTTCTTGCGGGCCTCCTGGATTTCTTGAAGTGCCCTCTGGAGACTATCAACAGCTTGAGACTGGCTATCCCGCTCTGTTATAATTCGCTCGTAGCTTTCTCTTAGTGTTGATAGTTGCTCTTCTAGGGCGGCAGCTTTCTCGGATAGGTTCTCTCTGATTGATCGTTCCTCTATGGCCAATACTTCCCAGTCGCCCATCGCATCCTTAGCCACCTCCGCTTCTTCTCTTAAGTGTTGTATCTGCCGCGTCAGGTCCTCCTTTTCCTTTAATGAGTTGTGTTGAGAAAGGTTGTTTCTGCTGCGGAGGCTAGACAGTTCTCTTGTCGCATCTTGCAATTCGGTCTTGAGCTTTTCGATCTCATCTTCAAAACTTTGTGCACCCTTTTGAAGCTCCTCATTTTGTCCCTCTAACTCTTCAATACGTTGATTTGCTTCTTCTAATTCTTCCTTTCCTCTTGCTAATCTGGTACCAACGTTCTCTTTGATCTTTTCGACCCTGGCCACGAGCGTTTGGTATTGCTCCTCAACCTGCTCCTTCGCGGCTTCGGATTCTTCCAAGTCTGATTTAAGCTGAGCTGTTTCTTGGACGTGGGTCTCTTGTATGGCTTCGAGCTGTTTTCGCAGTTGCTCTACCTCTGCTCTTAAAGCCTCACGCTCTTGTGTTATAGCGTCTAGCCGGGCGCTTCTGTCTGTGGATTCGGTTGTTTCATTCGCGACTGATTCGTGGGCAGGGTGTCCATTGGTCGTAGGCGACGTGGCATGGCCATTTGCGGATTCTTTTGGTGTATTCTGCCGAGTTTATTAGCACTCAACTATAGAAACTTGATTCGAAGTTAGTCAAGCTCACTTCTGCCACGGGTGTTTCTGGCTCGTCGGATTCGTTGCCGTCATCCTCGGGACGCACTCCATCTTGGTTTATATCTGTGGCTTTAATTCCATCCTCGAGAGGTTTTGGCTTTGCGGCATTCTTCTTCTTTTTGTTATTCTTTTTCTTAGCACCTATGTAATATTATGTTAGTTATTGTAATCACACTGCAAGACAGCAACAAGAATGTTTAGCGACCGACCAGTATTCAACTGCTGCGAAGGCTCCGTGGGAGTCATGGTGAAATCATTCGTGAAGATTCAAGATATAAAACGGTAACATCAATCGTAGGTAGCCCTCGAATAGTAATCAAAGAGACGTTTACTACCTGGTAGGTATGTAAAAACGTTTAGACGTTGCGACGTCCACAGTCCACAATCCACACGTAAGCCGTTGCTGTTTATTGAGTCCCCTGGTACCTGTACAATACATACATCCGGTACCTTACAGTGCAGTGGTTATTTTAGGTAGGTAGGTAACGAATCAAATTACAGTTGATTAATTAGGTACCTAGGGTGCTATGTACATAGCCTGTAGGCTGGCTAGCGTCCCACAATACAGGGCTCGTTCTAACTATCCAACCACTGTAACGGCGGGGATTTATCAATTGAGCCTCTTGACGATCGGATTTATAGATATATGTACCTATCGATACAAGGCACAGGTTGCCAGTAATAGTACCTAGGTAACCTATAGTACTACCAATATGCATCTAAGCAAATTAGATATAAACTGATATTTGCCATGACTTGTCTTTGATCCCAGCTATCCAAAACTTCACCACTTGCAAGAGTCTAGACCATCTCGATGTGACGTCTAAGAGGCCAAGAGTTGTAGATGAAGGATAGCCTGTCACACCTCGTATGAGCTTGTCCTCAAATACGAGATTAGCTTAGCGAACGATCTCAATATTCCTCTTAGTATTATCTATTAACTCTATGTAGTAAGAATAATTTGACTATTCACAGAATTATTTCTATAGAATGTCAGTCTAAAAAGGTCAGGTATATTGAAAGATTCATCCTCATTTCATGAAATCGTGACCTAAAAATTCCGTTCTAAAAAGCCCCCCACCAAGTGGCTCATGGCTTTGATTAAGGTGTGGCTTGTCATGTCACGGACCACCTAATCAGTCCTTACGACGGGAGTCACTTGATTGGTCAATTATTCATAATACAAAGATTTCCAAATTCCGAAGTTACCAATTTTTCTTTCTTCTACACATATTTTACCACCTTCGCTAGAACTTCTTGAAATCGAAGCTGCTTTGCTCAACTATTGAGCTCTAATGGCTGATTCATCCTTCTGGTCGAAGTAGAGCGAAAATTGCCCTTTATAATCCTGCTGTTTACCTGACTTAATCCACGGGTACAGCGGGTTCGCTATGTGCAGATATCATTCTCTCATGAAAAGGTGTATGTGGAGCATGAAAACGGGAAATGATCAAAATAGAAGCATATTTCCATTCATAATATACACGCAACATTCAGGTTTTTTTCTGATAAAGTGCGCAGACCTTTCCCGATAACAAGGTCTCATAAATTTATAGTAAACTAAGTAGGTATAAAAAACGCCTCGAAATCATTATGCAGTTACCTTCTTCGTCTTTGAAGACTTCTTCTTCCCCTTCTTGCTTGCCTTGGCTGGCTCCTTCACAGCAAGCTCATCCTCGGGGGAATTATGGCTATCCTCTTTTGCTTCTTCCTCGGCCGGTTTTGCCTCTGCTGCATCAGTCCCAGGTACTGCCTCGATGGCTTTCGGTACCTCACTATCAACACCTTCAAGCGCAGGAGGATCACTGGTTGCTTCGTCAACCGACTTAATCTTAGGGCCCTCAAAATCATAACCCATGTCCTGTAGTTTCTTTGCGCGTTGGTTGCGCTTCTGTTCTTCCTTGGTGATCTTCTGCGACCATGTTGATTCGGTTAAAGGCTTCTTCAGATGATTACCGACCATCTTGTTTAATGGTACTTTCTTGAAGCGTCTGTTTGAACCTTTCCAGAGGTTGTCATGAATCTGTGACTGAGGAACAACCTTAACTTTCAGGATCCGGCCAAATAACAGATAATTATCCATAGTTTTTGAAACAATTGTTGCCACCGGCGCGGAGGCGAATTCGATGAATGCGAAATGTTTACTAGCGCCTGTCTTCTTGTTTCTAGACATTCGTAATTTCTCAATTTTACCGAATTGGGAAAAGTAAGACCGCATCTCATGTTCGTAGAAACCATCTATCATCGCCATTAGCACTGTTACGGGCCAGTCGATGAACTAACTTACGCGGGAGGCGGCCAACATATACAACACCACGTTCTCCATCCTTGGAGCTGGAGGATTTGAGCAGTTCCTTGGATGCTTGCGGGATCTCGCCTACGTCTTGTCCTTCTTGAAACTGAGCACTGGTATCGACTATAGAATCTTCTTCGTCGCTATCCACGATATTTGCAAGAGCCTGAGCGTTATCGCGCTCATCATCTGAGGACTGCAGGGCTTCGTCTTCATTTGCGACCTCACTCTCGTCTTTCTTGCTCTCTTTGGCGGATTTGGAGAGCTTCGTCTTTACTGAACGATCTGTGTTGACCTTCTTCAATTTGCTATCGTCTTTTATCGACTTGGACTTCTTTGCCGCAATCGGGCTCGAATCATCGGCCGCTATAGATTTCTTATAAGCTGACAGAAACTAAGATTATGTGTTTTTCGTACTGACCTTTTCGTTTGGTAGCTAGAGTGTCGGCCTTGCCTTTAAAGGCGGGTTTTGCAGCAGGCTTCGCAGCCGATATGCCGGCTTCTAATAAATGTCATTAGCCCAATAATACCTAAAGCCGATAATTGTAATATCCTACCCTTAGATTTTCTCTTCCTGAGTTCTGGCGCCATTTTGTTTGTATCGTTGACAATATAGACCTAAGTGTAATGCGCTGTTCTACTGTGCTGCATTAAGTTCGAACTTTTTTTCTTTGCGCTGCAATTCTGCCATTGGAGCTTTGGCGGTGAAACAGATAACCCCCCACTTTCTCCAGATAAAAAAAGTACGTACTTAGCTACATTGGTTAGGTACCTAAATATTCGTCAAGGCTTACTTGGAACCGCTTTAGAATTCATTTATTAGTTACTACCTGAGAGAGAAAGGTGAATATTACAACCTCTCAGCAAGTGTGTTTATAGAGCTGTTCCTCAAGTGTTTATAAACTGGGTTAATGAACTTCTTCTGAAGGTATATGGAACTTTCTATATAAAATCAGATTTAGGTCTGGGCTGCAATCAAAATCTACATACGTTAACACCCCCTAACAGGTAACAGGTAACCGGTAACCACCTACAAGAAGAGCATCTCCAAACCCCATTTTCTATGCGCGCCATACGACATACATCTCACTCCTAGGTCTTTGCGATAGATTCCCATTCACTCTTGATTACCTAAACTAGAGACATTTCAATCAATCCAAAGGTCTCTCAACTCCCAGAATCCAGAATGGCTCCGTCCAAGAAACCATTGTCCCATAAAGAGATTTGGGATGATTCGGCCCTCATAGACTCGTGGAACGACGCGCTAAAAGAATATGAGGTACGTATCCAAGTTTTCATTTTCTAGAACTGACAAGAGCCGATGTCTAATTACCATTGTTTAGAAATATCATAGTATCCACAGGAATGGAGGCAACGTGGAAGACCTTCTAAAGTCCGACGAGTAAGTTCGCACCTCACTCAAGTCCCTACATAGATTTATCGTGCAGTTACGGCATTTATCCACATATATGTATGCTTACATGAAGATCATTCAAGAATAACTCCAGATGCCAAGGACGAGACTGAAAAGGCTCGTTCCCTCGAAACTGATTCCGAAATGGGAGTCGGAGTTCCTGTAAGTCATAACCCCAACCCTATTGAATGGCTACCCTTGAGAGAATCCCAGACGATCAATAAAGCTTGGCCCAGATCTCCCAAGATTCTAACGAAACATAGAATGGCACACAAGACAGCGGAACGTCAACTTCCCGGCATGGCCACCCGCTTGGTGGAGGTTCCGGTCCTGGAGGGCTGCTAGGTTCAGGTGAGCTTCATGTTAACCCTTGTCCCCCGTCGAAATTCTAGAAAGAGGGTATCTCTGGATACGAAGGAGTCGGTCATGCTAATGATTATATTGCAGTGCGTGACGAGGGCCTCAAGAGACTATTGATGTCGTGGTATTATGCAGGCTACTACACAGGCCTTTACGAGGGCCAGCAGAACCAGACTCAGCAACAAGCATCTGAATAGAGGTCAACAAGAAACTTTAGAGATCTCATAACTCTAATTCTGAATCTATGTAGTTAAAATCGCTGATGGGATTCTACATGAGATCGACTTGACAGGGCAGGGATCTGTAACGTTAGATGTCACAGGCTTTTGTGACGACGATAACGTCACATACATAGCTTAAATTCTGCGAGTGTGCGACGAATTATGCACCAGTTCCCATCCATAAGGAATAATACAACGCAACACTACAAATTACGCAATGTTAATTGGAGGAGCAAGACGAAGAAACAAATTTGAGGCTACCATTACGCTCTTAATGAAGATCATGGCCTGATTTTTCCTTGCTTTGGGGGTTGCGATTATTAGCCTAGCCATGGAATGCTTGTTTTCAGCTTCATTGAGAGGGAATAGCTCCTATTAATTGATACCACTTCATTTTAGAAGCATCGTGAAATAGGTACGTGCTGATAAAAACAATGTCTTTTCTAATACTAGTTATTCGTGGAGTCTAATTGATATAGTAATCCGTATTATAATATTATATTAATTATTAACAATTAGCGATTAGCGGCATGTTTCCATACTAATCTAACATTTTAAATATTTCAGTAAAATAGGTACCTGACGGCAACTTCATAGTAAATTACAGCCCTTAGGTGATTCCGAAACCCGGCCGAGCCATCACTAAGAAACCGCCGTTAGGGTTGCCTTATTGAGAGTTTTTCCAATACGTATGACGCTATATATCCACGAGCTGGGAGCGTTTAAGATGAATTTGAGGGTGAGACTAGTCAAGAAACGGTGCATGGTGCGGAGGACTACATAAAGGAGCAGGGATATACACCAATGACAAGCATTGGCGAATCCAGTTTAGACTACATAGGCCAAACCCAAGTCTTTTCTCACTTGAGTAAAGGTTGAGAGCCAGGATGTGGGTTATGATAAGGTTAACCCTTAAGCAGGAACAATCTCATCCGCCAGGGGAGTTCGGATGGCAGGGGAAGGATCTCGGCACGGGTCCTTTTGCCGTAGAAACGTGCAGGTTTCTTGGTAAGCATGCTTTTATGTATGTATTCATAGGAATGTTGATATTGGCTTACTATGTAGGCAGCTATATATCAGTTATTATTAAAAGGTTTACAGGAAGAACAAAAATAAATAAAATTCCGGCTCCCGCATGAAAGCAATAAAACGTGGTCCCCATGAGTGTTCGGTATAAGTGCCAAGAACAGATCTCAATACGGACCCTAAAGAAATTTCAACGGAAACGCTTCTCTGGTTTAGCTGTACTGGCCCGTAGGCTTTGGGCCTAGACCAATAGCTGTCATATTATATGCACTAAGCGATAAACAACCAAAATAACAGCTTTACTACAGTAATACAGATTCAAATTCCCTGTCACTATGTAGACATATCTAATACATAGTACATATAATCATCTCTATCGTAAAACTCATCGTAACTTTTAGTTAGTTAATCCTACATAGAAACTATTGGTCAAAATGTTTACTACGATAACACTCAGAAGGAATAACAATTCCAGATCGAAAAAAAAAAAAAAAAAAAAAAAAAAAAAAGAGTCAACTTCGGATTGGCTATCCCCAGCCTTGGCGTCCTAATAGGGGGTTGAGCTATGACTGCATACCCCTGGTTTGTAGTCTTATAAGCGAGGGGTCCAAACGCCATCCGAGACAAATCTGTCACGTCCACCTACTCCAAGCCCTTGTACGTCTTAGAGCCGCGAAACCCGTCTTGTACATGGGCCGCCCTAGTCTATACTGGACTGTGCTCCGCCGTGGTGAACAATTAAGTGGCATATTTCCGGTTCCCGTGCGTCTCCAGTCTTGATCGGGTGCCTTTGGCCCCGGCAAGCATCCCCAGCTGCGTGCTGCACGGAAGTTTTTGCTGTCCCTGTTTCGAGGGAAACTCCTGGTCAGGGAGGTATAATCTCAGGGTCCAACTCAAGCCCGACAGCAGATCGTTATGCCTGATTTAAGTAACGAGGTCCCCCTCTGGGGCCAGACCTTGGCTGTTTCTTTTCACTCCTCTTCAGACGACTTGTCCTGTGTATACGCTCTTTTCTTTCCATCGTCCCGGTGTGATTTTACGTGTCCATTCTCTTAATTACGAGCAGGCCCTCGCCTTTTGAAGCATTCTATCGCCAGGTTCATCACGGTCATTCAGGAATACCAATACTCAATCTATAACGACCTCCCGTAAAAAAGGAACATTAACGTTTAATTCTCCAAACTTCAAAAGCCGTCAATATGAAGTACGCTACAGCTCTTTCGCTTGCCGTTGCGCCTCTGGCCATCGCTAAAGCCGTTAACAACGTCTACCCCCAAAAGAGGACCAGCCACAGTGGGCAACTACAACAACTCCCTGGTCTTGAAAGCGTTGGCGAGACAATCAACTTGGTACAGGGCGTTTCGTTAGGACAGACGACTCAGGTTATCGTGATCTGGGCGAACCCTGGAAACAACGCTCAGACGACGACGCTGCACGAACAAGTCACTGTAACTAAGACAGTCACTGAGACAGCGGCTGGAGCTAGTGCCACGGCTGTTGCTGGTGCGATGGCAACCCACACAGTCCAAGTCGGTGGCTCTGCCGGCCTAGTCTTCGTTCCCGATCAAGTACAGGCAAACGTTGGTGACATGGTTATCTTCGAGTTCATGAGCATGAACCACACCGCTACTCAGTCCACTTTCGCCGAGCCCTGCAAGGCCATGGAGGGCGGTATGGACTCTGGTTTCCAAGCCAACCCCAACAACACCGTCAGCCCCCCTCCCAAAGTTGCCATGCAAGTCATGACGACCGAACCTCTATGTAAGTTTAAGCCCCTTATAATCCCTATCTAGAATCGCAACTAACTATTCCCTTAGGGTTCTATTGCAAGCAGAAGGGCCACTGTGGCAAGGGTATGACTTTCTCGATCAACCCTAGCGCTGAGAAGACCCAAGCTTTATTCCAGGCTGCAGCTATCCAGCAGAACGGTGCGGGGGCCGGCAGTGCCATCACTGGAAACGCTACCGAGCCTGCCGTTGTCGCCCCCGCCGCCAGCTCTGCGGCGCCTGTTGCTGTCCCATCGGATGTCACCCAGGGCACCGGCACCATCCAGAACGGTGCTTGCGTCTGCGCCGTCCAATGCAGCACTGGCAGCTTCCCCGTGAACGCTGCCCAAGGCATCGGTGCCTTTGGTGGTTTCGCAGGAGGTATACCTTCCAGCATGATGGAGACTGTTTAAGCAGTGGTAATAGCGTCTGGGGATTATGACTGATGCCGCGGCTGTTGCTAACGCGGGTCAGAGATGTTCTGTATATCTGGGGGTTTTGGCCTGAATGACTA
Organism: Daldinia decipiens; assembly: GCF_022478715.1. Taxonomy (NCBI): domain Eukaryota; kingdom Fungi; phylum Ascomycota; class Sordariomycetes; order Xylariales; family Hypoxylaceae; genus Daldinia; species Daldinia decipiens. The sequence continues at coordinate 487,117 of NW_026054553.1, read as the reverse complement.
GACTTCTTTTTTTTATTGCCTGGCATAGGGATTCTTTGTTTTAAACATATGACTGGATCGTATATTATAGGTGCACTTAATAGGTCATCAGATCAAGTAAAAATACCAATACTTAATCCAATGCTATGATATGACCGCCTATTAAATGTGGAAGACTACATGGCCTTACACTTGAGCGAACCGAGTATATACATAGCGGATGTCCAGAAACAGTCACATCTAGGGAACACTACGGATTAATAATGATCGCATTCATAAAGAAACGAAATTGATAAAGTCCAGACGCCTAGAACCCCGTCTGGTCGAAAAATATTCGGCCTATTTATATGATATCGTGAAACATGTCCCTCCTATACCTAAGGTATATATAGGTAAATACGCCATTCGCTATGTTGGAAGTCCATTTACTTTCCGCCAGCAGCGGCGGCTGCCCTCTTCGCGTCGGCTAAGAACAAAGGATGGATCAGCTTACGAACAGAACACGCAGGTATGTCATATGGCAAGAAAATGATCTAAATAGCCGCATTTTGTTCTTGTTCGAAGAAGAAAATATATCTTACCAGCAGCTTGCTTCTTGCGCATCATCTCGGCGACAGCTTCCTTGTCGCGTTGCATCTCAGTCCCGCTCTTGGCGTTCTTTGATTTCTGCGCAAAAAGAGCGGTTAGCATATCATGAACACTATGTCTTAGGTTGAGTGCTTCCGCTGCTTTCAGTAGCTCTGGTATACACATGAATTAATATCGAGCCAGACCAAGTCTATCAGCATATTTCGCTCAATAGACTTATTCCGGTTCGAGTATCTCTACGACAAGCGATCGATCGCGGGTGTTGCGGTAAAAGTGCGTAGGTGAACAGGAAGGGCGTAAGCAAAGCGGGAAGATTTACCTGAGAAGCCTGGGCCTTGAGGTTCTTCTCGCGCGCCTTTTCACGCTGGTTGCCGCGAGCCATGGTTTCGTAAATAAAGTATGTGGAGAGAGGTAGGACAGACGAGGGAAGGGTAATAGAAGCAGCGCTTAATAAAACGCAAGTCGGTGGCTTATCGGTCTGGTGGTTTAAAGATGGAAAGGTTTACAACATGAGTTTAGGAGGAGGAATCTAAAGTTAGGTTCATGTGTCCAATGTGTCCAATGTGTCTAGCCGCCAGCTGCTTAAAATAAAGGGCGCCACAGCGTACCGCAGGGGTGTTTCCCGCCTACAGCCGCGCTTTGGGCTTATCGCTTGGTCAGTGCTGGCTGCCTGCCGCAAAGAACTTTAACGGTTAACCAATCAAATCATTTTTAGTGACTGGTCTATGTACATAGTAGATATTCTGGATCCTTCCTTCATCAAAAATCGATTCGACTTACATACATCCATAACAGTGGACTTGTTAGATCCCCCACATAGCTCGCTACTAAATAGCAGATGAGATGAGATGAGATTCGGGTACAATCAGTTGTAGACCGATCTGAAAGATATTCCTGATTCATCTTAATATTGTTAATTACGATGATGGTTGCGATGATGTGATTCCTCCCTTAGGTAGGTACTTACACACATCCACGTTAGATGCATAGGTAGCTACATACAAACATACAAACACAAGCCCTCTACTTGGTCCCTTTGTAGGAATGAAGATGCGAACAATGGCCTAGGTTACGTGTTGGAGGACAATGAAGAATAATTCAAAGGAATCACAGTAAGGAATCACAGTAAGGACATAGAACAATCAGATGCCTTGTACTTGATTTACTCCGAGGTTCAGTCATGTAATGTAGTCTGAAGTTATTCCCAAATCATCCGAGCTGAATATCTGAAGGATCATTTCCTGTGGCGTCTATGAATTATCACTTAGGAAGACTTTGGTGGGGTTTGGCTAATGGGTCAAAGATCGATGTGAAACCAAAATCGGTAACTGACAGCCAATAAAACTCGGGTTGTAACCCAATTCTCACGATGTATTCGCTCGACGGGAAATAGACTACTTTGAATCATTGGATATGGTGATCTCCCGCTGCAGGACCTGCCATTTTCCTAGCTGCCGGTTTCCTAGTATCATAATACGTGGATCATTAAGGGTTATGATTCGTGTCAAGCGCCGGGACAGTTGCAGATCTAACCCGTCTGAGGGAAGGAGATTCACCACACGCATCTTGGAATTAGATGTGCACCTTAGAACATGCAAGCAATAATTTTCCAGATCATACCATGTCTTTTGTACCCGGCGGTTTCTAACTTGGGTCATAAACACGCGTGTACCAATCCCTTCGGCTGTTCAGTACCCCCCTGACGACCCTGACGAGGGGCACTTCGAGGGGCATTTCGAGGGGCATTTCAAGGGATACTCAGGCTTCGATCGAGCATCAAGCGTGAGAACATTCGCGCCCGACTAAATTCATTGGTCAAAGACACCTGCCCAATGCACAACCTACATTTGTAGATGGTACATGATACTCTGATGAATTGATGAATTGATTCAAGTCCTTCATTCTTGATTGTCCCTAAATACAACCTCTTTCCTTCGTCTCACACCACTTCTTTCAGTGCGTTTCTTTTTCATTTTTTTCATTCCTATTTAAAACTTCCAGAGCCACCCGGCCCACGCGACTTTCCTTGTTCATCGGCTTTAATTCACAAGGGTTCTTATTGTCCTCGACGGATGTACATAATAGCAATATCTTTTGCCTAATCCATTGTCATCAACTTTTATAAAACGTAACAATACCATTTGGTACCTTACGTTTTTCTTCAGCACCTACCTTTCGTTAACCATCTTCTCTTCGACCGTCTTTATTTCTTCCACCTTCGTTCCATCAATTTTGATAGATCTGCGAGCCAGATCCCCGGTTTACCAAAGAAAAAGAAAAAAGTAAATTCGCAATAAGCTGCTGGCAGTTTCAACAGTTGGTTTCCCATTTTTTAGATTTCCAACTATGCCGCCTAAGTTGCGCAACGCTAATGCTTACACTCCTAGGGACACGACCTTAGGTATCGCAAGAATCACCAACACCATGGGCTTCAAGTCTAGTTCCGGATTCCAAGGCTCCGCCTTTATTATCCTTCAGGTCATCCGTGGTTGTAATCTTGCTGTTCTGCTGGCCGTCATCTTCGTCTCGGGGATCATGATGTTCTTCGCCAAGATGCCCAACGGTTTTCAGTTCTTCAACGACGTCTCCCTCGCCTTCGTTATCGCCGTCGCCGGTCTCCTGTTCTGGACGGAGCTACCGATCAAAATGGGCAAGGCGATGATTAGTCGGAACTGGCCAGCAATCGGCGAAGACCGCGGCTTCACCTGGCTCGGCATCGCTATGATTCTTATGGGATGCCACCATCTTGGTGCGCTCAGCAATGATACTTACAACAACAAGGACGTACCATTCCAGGTTTGGCAAGCTATCATGGCATCCGGCATCATCGCAATCGCGTTTGGCGTTACTAACGTCATTGCCTCGCTCGTCTTCAGCAACAGGGCGAGCGGCGTTCATGCTCGAGAGGTCCGCAACAATGGTGCGACCACCAGAGATATCAACTTCACCGAAGAATACGATAGCTACCGAAGCAATTCGATCCGTAAGGAAAAGGCCAAGAGTAGATTTTCCATCTTCAACAGGGGTAATTCCAAGCCCAAGATCAGCCACCCGATTACTCATGATGTTGATATTGAGTACGGACCTAGCGATGACCACTTCCCCGTCGACGATCGCACCAGTCCTATAATTCCCGATTTGAAGCGTCCCCCTACTGCTCTGCACCCTGCCTACAATGCCGGATCAAGATCCAGCCGATATAGCGAAGCGAGTCATCTTGATCGTTTTGCTGAGAACAGGATTTAAAGTGGACTAAACGGGATGATTAGTCCGCATATTCTTAGCATAGGGCACGGTGTTCACTGAGATGAGGCGTTTGGTTTTGTAATTTCGGATAGGTATACCCAAATTCTGGACAGCGGACATTTTGCTTTAGCTTTTACTGTAGCATACATTAGTAACAGTCATAATTAGGTTAGGTAGGAAAGCGACGCAATGACAAATATTCAATTTGATTTTTCTACTACGCGTATTCATAATGTAGTATTTCTGCGTGACTCGGACTAGATCAATGAGGTCGTGTGCTTAGGTAAATGATTGTAGGTTTCTATCATGTAGTGGTATGATTATGGTATTGTACCTATGTACCTAGCGTATAAGCCACATGTGCAGCTACGGAACCTCCAGTTCCATACCTAGGTAGGTTACATGAAGGGCACGTGACCGATCTAGCCGCAATATTAGGTAATCCAGTAGATCTTGTAACTTGTACCGATGAGTACCTGAACTTTGCTCATTATTTGATTTCCACCTACGTACATTTCGTCAACAAGCTAAACATCTAGCATGCATCTTTCTCCTACAACTTTCTATTTCTTCACAATCCCCGCGAGTTCAACATGACGATTCAATTTACATAGACTTAACCACTCCTTTTACGATTTTCTTGCCGCAGCCTAACAGGATCACTTGCGACAGCTTTCTGCTTCCAATATTCTCGACGTGCGGCAATCTTCAACTGGTCTACAATCCGATTCCCGTCTTCCTGTCTTCCAGCAACGTGACTTCAACCACCTTACAACTCCATTTATTCGCGATCGCATCCAGCCCATTCACCAGGTGTGTACAAGATTAAGTATCGCTTGAGGAAATAGAGGATTGCATGCATACAGGCTAGTCCCGTAGCCCGTTGGCGTAGAAGGATCCTGGGAAAGACAATGTTTTGAGCTCTCATAATCTCTTAATACCTACCACCAGGCAGTTTCTCGTGGCCACTTTGGCAAACTGGTGGAACTAGGCAGGAGTGGTCCTATCTTACAATTCTCGTGCCTTTATTTCTGGTGAGAATATTGAGTGAGGGGCATCTATCTTCATCTGCCTTTGTGACATCTATACAACCTTAGAACTGGGTCATTGTTCTCTACGTGCAAGAGGGAGAAAAGCGACAAATCAGGGTCTGAACTCCCTTCGTCTTATACATCGTGAGACCCTCCTCGCTAGTTCGTTTCCATCGATTCAATCGTCGCGTGCTTGCGTATATTAAGCAATCATGTCCAACGACTCCGAGTCTGAGGCGGTAGCCCAGGACTTTCGAGATGCTCTTGAAGATCTTCAGAGTTTCGACAGAACCGAAATTAGCACCTTGACTGTAATTGCAAGGGAAAACACCGAACACGCGCATGCCATCTCCGGCGCTCTTCAGGATCACATCAAACGAGTGGGTTAATTCTTTCTCTGCGCCGACTACATGGTAGACGGGTATCTTCCTTGTCCCATTGACGCATTATCTACCAGCTTGTTTAAAGATATCTAGGAGTATTATACTGATATTCTTCCAGGTTGTTCCTCAAAAGAAACTACCTGCCCTCTATGTCCTCGACTCCATCGTAAAGAATGTGGGTACGCCATATACGCTTTACTTCGGCCGAAAGCTATATCAGACATTCATGGATGCCTACGCATCAGTCGATATGCCTACCCGACGCAAGATGGACGAGATGCTTAGGACCTGGAAGGGACCCGTTGCCGGCTCGCTCGATACCCGACCCGTTTTCCCTCCGGATGTTACACGCCCCATTGAGAACGCACTTATTAAGGCGAGAACAGCACACCTACAGGCACAGCAGAAACACCAACAAGGTCAGCAACAGTTGCTTGGTCGTGGGAGGCCAGCAAGCCAGGGGGTGCCATATCGCGAGACGCCTACTCCTCCAGGCTACCACCCGCCTCCTCAGGCAAACGGCTATTCCTCCCAGGCCCCTGTACCCAGCCCACACGGCCCGTCTTATGGTAGCTCGAGTCAGTTACCTCCGACCACTTACCCGTCGCATCATGTAAGCTCTTAACCCTAAATGTAGTATGATTGTTACTAATATCCTGCTCAGAGTCAACCACAGCCGACCAGATCTACACCACAACCTACGCCAGGATTAATGGCCTTCCAACCCCCCCAGCTAGGAGGCTATGGCGTACCACAGGCTGGAATCAGCATAGATGCTTTGAATAATGACATCCAGAGACTGATTACGGCCTCCAAGGCCCAAATCGCATTGAACCCGCATGACCCTAGTATACAGACAAGGTTGAAGGCGCTCATGGATTTGCAAACTATACTTCAAACCCAGAACCTGCCACAGGATCAGTTAGTGCTTGTTAAGAATCAAATTGCTGATCTCGCCGTGACTATAAGAGCACCCCCATCACAAACACCTACTCCTACACCTATCCCTCAGCCACAACCAACACCCGTAGCAGTAGCTCCTCCGCCGGCGCCGGCGCCCAAGGTTTCTTTAGATTCATTATTCGGTGCAGGTGCTCTAGCTGCCCTAATGGCACGGAATTCTGCCACGCCGCAAGCATCTGCACCTTATCACCCTCCTACACCTGCCGTTGTTCACACTCCGCCTCCGCCACCACAACCAAAACCGGTTGAATCTAAGAAGCCAGTCACTACACACCAGCCGCCACCACCTCCTTCTGATCCTATGGCACTAATGAATATGTTGAGACAAGCCGGCTTACTTCCGGGTACGGCACCGGTTAGTAGTTCGACACCTGTCTCTCGCCCAACACCTTCAAACTCCTTTCCTGTTGCTTTCAACCCCCCGGCTATGGTCCCGGTCGTTCAACATATTCGCCTTTCTACTCTTGAGGGTCTTACAAGTGATATCGTTCTGAGACCATCGTCTCTCAAACAGTACGTTCCTTTCAAAAATCTCTCTTACTTTAAACTAATGGGCATGTAGGTTTCGCCCTCACTTATTGCCTTTCCTATTCGAATCTCTAGGACCTCAATGTACACAGTGCGGACGACGGTTCCCGAAGAATGAGGAGGGCAAGAAGAAAAAGACGGCCCATATGGACTGGCATTTCCGGGTGAACCAGCGTATGGCCGAAGCTGAGAAGCGAGGACAACATCGGAGCTGGTTAGTCGATGAAGTAGTACGTATTCTGCTAAACTATGTCACGTAATTATAATGCTAATGTGACTAGGATTGGATTAAAACGAGGGAGATCGTCGACGAGGACTATGTGGCCCCATCCGGAGATTCTAATTCTGCATCAGGCGGCGCCGCTCCTAAACCGCCGCAGTTGCAATATATTCCAGTACCTGACGATACTAGTTTAGCAAACAGCGTTTGTAGCATTTGCCAAGAGAAGTTTGAGACGAGATGGCTAGACCTGCAACAGGAGTTTGTGTGGCCTGACACTATGAAAGTCGGCAAGAAGATATATCATGCCAGCTGTTATAAAGAAGCATTTAGGGATGGCGGAAACACGCCAGTGTATTCTAGGGGCACTCCTGAGCCAGTGACGGGAAAGAGGAAAGCCGAGGTAGGTTTTTGCATATTGCATCCCTAAAGCGTAGGGCACTCATTTCGGTACTAACGCATTACAAGCAGGACGAATTAACCTCTACGCGAAGTAAGATAAAGGTGGAGGGTACGTAGGATGTACGCTCCAGCCCTAGTCCCCCTGACCCATCGTGTCCCATATCGGAACGCTCACGTGTGATCCGCTCTAGTGTCGTACGCTTGAGACCTGCTCGCTTGAGTCCGACGAACTATAGACCGACACATTCCAGTCCGCTGAAGAACTGTACCTAGTAGGAGACTGCAGTCTACATCTTAGACGCTGTGGCTAACTCTAGTTTTGCGGGGTTTATCCGCGGTCTCGTTGGACTGTAGCTATAGTAGGATAGAGTCAGTCATGTTACTAGGTTACCTGTCTTCCAAGAGAGGCACCATTAGTAGGTAGGTAGGACGATAATAATACAAAACAGCGATTCTAATTTTGTATCTTCTCTCGGTGATTTAACGTTTTCTTATTCTTTCGTCTCGGTAATCATATTATACAGTCACACCGTAGCAGAAGCCTACCTAAACTAGTCCGTAAGAGAACAAGTATAGTGATAATATATTAACTATGCTCATGCTCCAAAACTTCAGAACCAACTCAAATTTTGGTTGGCAAATTAAATATCCAGTTCCCGAAAGAATACGTAAGTTGATTTAACAGAATCCAGCATCCAATATGGAAAGCATTTCACTAACAAGAGTACTTAGCTACCTAGATTAGATGAATTTCGATTAGTCGGATGGGGAGCAGCACGGTGGTAGCGATGCGTATGCGATGTAAGGTCTTTTGATCGAATTAAGGAGCTAATGGTTGGCCTGCGGGCGTATCACTCGAGGCCATTCCATATTTTCCTAAAACGGCAATAAAAGTGAGAAAATGGCCCCTGCTCAGATCTATTTGCGCCCTTAGCTTATCCATGGTAGAACTACCGGAACTGAGGCTCTCCGTGCTAGTAGATCATATTCTAATAATTTTCTCAATTAGGGAAGAATAATGAGAAAGATAAGACCGCTTGAAGACGGAGCCTCCGGCATAGGTTCCTATTCAAGTGAAACGCCAACAGCCCAATGGATAGCCAAGGTGAGAGGATAGCACGCGAATATATAAGGGCAATAACCTACGCAGGGTGAGGGGAAACATGATTACACAGTATAGGGCCCCAGGAGACTTGCTAGTTGAGTAGGAGCTCTTCAAACAATCAATATGGCAAACTCGACTACCCGCGACGGGTTCCATTGGACTAAGGAGGGCGGCCTAGTAACAGGCGTCCCTTCAGTCAGCGTAGTCCAGCCACCTTCGAACTTGATACCTACCGACCAGAAGGATCCCTATGACGCGATAATCATAGGGGCGGGCTACGCAGGATTGACCGCTGCTCGTGATCTTTCGACCGCTGGCTACAAAGTTCTGCTTCTGGAAGCACGAGACCGTATCGGCGGCCGTGCTTTTTCAACTGACATCGGAGACTACCCGTTCGAGCTGGGTGGAACTTGGGTACACTGGTATCAGCCGTTTATCTGGCGGGAACTTTCGCGATATAGACTTACGAATGAACTTGAGATCTCGCCCAGTTTAGAAAGTGGGAAGACTATTATTCGGGTAGGGAATGATACTATCACCTTGGGCCACGAAGAAGAGGTATGTCCAATAAGTAACTCGAAGAGTGTGTTTCGGAAGCGTTGCTGTATGCTCATTACCATGTACCATGTAGTTTACGAAGCTCGAGACCGTATTCAACAAGTTCGTTGACGTCGACGGACAGCGCGGCCGCGCTGTCATCCCATTCCCATATAACCAGCATTTCAACACCGAGGCTCTCGAGCGCTTCGACAATATGTCTATAGCCGATCGGATCGCGGAGCTAGGAGGCCAGCTCGAGCCGATGGATCGTGCTGTCTTGGAAGTGTATTGTTCTGTCCTCTGCGGCAGCGACCTAAAGGACGCCTCATTTTGGGAAGTTCTGCGCAACTGGGCTCTCGGCGGATATAACTGCATGGACTTCCTAGCTGCAAGTGCGACTTTCAAGCTGGCGCGTGGACAGTCGGATTTCGCTCGGAAGTTCTTTGATGAGGCCGCGGATACCGGTCAATTGAACTATAAGTTCTTGAGTATAGTATCCGCGGTGACTGATCAAGGGGACCAAGTTGAGGTGACAGTACGCGACGGGACTGTTTTTAAGGCCCGGCGACTAATCTGCACTGTACCGCTTAACGTCTTGAAGGACATCTCGTTCTCTCCAGCTCTCCCGGCAGCTAAACTTGCAGCATCAGAGCAAGGCCACGTCAATTTTGTTGTCAAAGTCAATGCAGAAACCCAGGGCCCAGATCTCCGGTCCGTCAGCGCCCTTACACATCCCGCCGGAGGTCTGAACTATATGTCCGGCGACGGAATCACACCCGCTGGCAACACGCATATCGTGGGTCTTGGCACGAAGTTACAGCCGAAAGAAGACCCAGAAGCTGCGCTCTTGGCCTTCCGTAGCCTCGCCGACGGCACAGTCGTAGAACGTCTTGTCTTCCACGACTGGAACGAGGACGAGTTCTCCAAGGGCACCTGGGCGTGGCTGGGACCGGGCATGGCCACAAAGTACCTTACTACGCTCCGGGAGAGGCACGGGAACGTGCTATTTGCGAGCGGGGACTGGGCGGCGGGCTGGAGGGGGTGCATTGATGGGGCTATCGAGGAGGGAGGCAGGGTGAGCAAGGAGGTGTTGGATGAGCTGAAGACCATGAGGAACTGAGACGAGTTCTTGTTATGAGATCAGCATTACGCTGACGCCAGCCGTCTCGTATGACTTATGTTAGTCATGCTATATTATAATTAGGAAGGCGAGCAATAGGCTACTTTTACGACTGACTATAGACGACCAGACTTTATCGGCTCGGTGACTATAACTACCTCAAATAGGTGGTTGTCTTTAGTTACGCGTCCTTAAGGCTTACGTAGATATAAGGTAGTAATAGCGTAATAATTATGTCTATTTGAAGCTCGTTGAAGATCATGGCTACAATTTGGCATGTTACACCAAGGTCATGTGTCTGAAAATAGTACATACGTCTTAGTATTGAGCTGTTTCTCCTTGACACCGGTGAGAATAATTTTCGTTGTTAGTACAGCTTCGGGATGCTTGTATTGATAACGGAAAGTATTTAAAAGTCCGGATCCTTCAGGCTTTTATGATATATGAGTTTTCTTATCGCGTGTTGCACGTGCGCTAAATCTATCCCTTTAAGTCCTTCTGTTTACCCCTATTCATCTTACATATCTCGAGTCTCGTAGAGGCGGTGGCCAGGTACCTATATACGCGTAATCTTCCATGCAGGAGACAACAACTTGAGTCTAGAAAAAGGCACTAGGTTAGGAACAATGCCAGATCAAGGGAATGATAAGAAATGTGAGTGAGGCTATTATTATTTTCTCTTACCCTGTTTAGCGAACTACGTTACGCTGGTCTAACCCCAACGATTAGCCTGCTATAATTGTGTCAAACGACGCATTGTCTGTGACAAGACCGAAAACCAGTGCGTTAAATGTACCAAAAAGAATCTAAACTGCCCTGGGTATGGTGTGAGATATCGCTTTGCCAAAGGGGTGACTAGCTCTAGCCTACTATCGGTGTCATCTTCAGAAGGAAACCATACTGGGTCGAAACGACCAAGAAGGCCTTATAGATGGATCGAATGTTCGAGAGACGGATTAAAGACGGCATCACGACTTTCAAAGGCGCCACCAACAGTAAACGACATGCTGCCATTCGATTATTCAGGCATAACGACGACGGTACCGACTGTAGTGTCAGACTTAGACCCCAGAATCCGTCTACACTTCTTGCATTGTAAACTTCTATCTTCTCATAATCAGAGCTATCAACCTGGTACTGACAGTTAAAGTTGCTGCGCGTGTATCTCCCTTCATGGTACTGTTTGATGACGAGACGAATGGTTACAGGCATCATATACTGCCCGTAGCGTACCATGAACCTCTCGTCCAAAAAGCCGTCTGTATCGCATCGGCCTTCCATCTCTCATCGCAGATACCACAGCTTCGTGCTCCCGCCGAGATTGTGAGAGCTAGCCTGATCCGTAAGCTTTCCGAGGCTTCGGCGGTGAACCCTGATCTGAGCGAGATTACCTGGGCGACCCTTGTCCTTCTAATAGTGGCCGATCTTGTGATAGGTCATGAGGATGTATCGACTTTATACAAGCTACTCACTGTGTTTCTCGAAGCCCGAGGGCCTCTGAAGGAATCAGCAACCCAGTTAGAGAAGTTCTTGTATTTCCAGTCTTGCATGTTAGTCAACCCCTAGTAATTTGTCCAATACTTACCCCCCTCCTCATGATAAACAACACTATAATATAAATTAAACTTGGAAGACTTACGACAAACAGCATAGGATTCTTTACGCAGCCCTTCTCTTCTCTCGAAGCTCGACCTGTTCCTCCCCCGCGGATGTCAAGTGATCCGGTTGCGATGTTTAAGCGCTACGTGCACGGCCTCGAAAACTGCCAGCAACAAAAGAACCTTCCACAACGCAGGGCTTACGATTTCTCGAGATACTTCCACGTATACGAACAGTTGTTTCGACTCGCGGGGGAGATATATACGACGAGAGCGGAATCAGAAACATCCTCACTCAGCCTGGAATACTATATGGAAGATCGTGTGCAACAAATCAGGACTCTCTATGAGCAGCTTGACCCGGCTGCACCAGGGTCCCACGTCGTCGTATGGCCAATCTTCGTAGCCGCTGCCGAGAGCGTCTCGGAGGACCATCGACAATATTTTACTGCGACGCTAAAGAGAATATATAGTATGGTAGGCTATGCGAACATATCGCGTGGGTTTACGATTCTTCCTGAGTTGTGGGCTCAACGAAGCAGAAAAAGCTGGACTTCTGCGATGTTAGAACATAAGGGCCTCGTCATATGCTAAAGCCATGGTGGTGATTGAGTGTGTTAAATAAAGTATAAGTCAGCATTCATGAAATGCTTATCAGAATTCGATATTTGGATAAAGTACCTAACCTACCTTCAATTAGGAGGAGCGGGGCTGGAAGGTTGCACTCGGGGCCGGCCGTAAGCAATTAACCTTATTTGATGGGGAAGTTTCTAATTCCCATTCCGTTTTGGCCTTTCCACTTTCCCGCGAACACATGCAAGGGACCACAAACGACGATCGGTACCCAGTGATGTCATCGCCAAGGTCTTGGAGGGACAAAGGAACAAACAGCGCTAACAAACAGCGCTAACAAACAGGGAACACTTCATTTGTATTACAACGCACCTACTCCATACTATTTTACATACCTTTTCATCTAACTACGCAGGATGGATTTTAATAGATCGGACGAGATAATAACCTCAAACTTACATATCCCAATTATTATGACAATAAGTGCTAAACATTACCTACTATCTAATACCTAACACAAATGACAGATGGCAGTATTATCGTGTCATTTAGTATCGATATGGCTATTGTCGCTATTCTCGATCAGGGCAGCCCTGGCTATACCGCCTACACATCCTATGATTACACCAGCTCCCGACCTAAGTAATCGAGTACAAGTAAACCGCCGCTTCGAACCCGGAAGCTACATTGGCAGTATACTAGACAGCCTTGGGAGCGACGTCTCAAGCTACGTAGCATCAGGCGTACCGCAGTTCTTCCAAGACTTCCCTAGTGGTGAAGCTGTTGCGAGCTCTCTTGGAATCCATAGCTCGGACCTAGATGTTAAGCCAACTCAGGTTCTAAATATCCCGTAAGGATGGACTGTAATAGCTCACCGCCATGACGAGCCCCTCGCTAACAAGAAGTGTGTTTTTAGAGCATACGCGAATTGGACCGAAGAAGGATGGAATGTTCGAGTGCATGGAAACGTATACAAGCAACCCGATATCTCAGAAAAGAAACTCGATGATCTCGCCAATGTATTCCTCATCGATGTAGATATAGACGAGCTATCCGAACCAGAACAAAAGCAAGCTCGAAACTTAACAGCTTCCATCTTTGTCGTTCAGCAAGGAGATTTGAATGTAACTATCGACTTCGAGAACGATGTTGCAAACGATGTTGAAAACGATGACGTTCGTCCGGATGCAGGCGGCGGCCTGGTCAAGGCTGTGAGTTGGTACAGATAGGGATGAACTACGTATTATCAGAAGACTAACAAAAACTAGGAGGGCGGTGCACAAAACATCTTCCTTCCGTATAAAACAACAAATGAAGGTGACTTTGATGCTTTTGTCATACTTAAGAACACAACTGGCCCTAATAATGGACATCTGATGGCCGGCAATGCAACTTCATCCATACAGGCTCTCAATATGTACGCCCGGGGATCCGACATAGGAAACGCGACGGCCTACCTGGTGCCGCCAACAGGCTTCACGATAATCTCTGATATTGATGACATTCTCCGTGTCACCAAGATATATGACCCCAAGGAAGGTCTTTTAAACTCATTCGCACGAGAATTCACTCCCTGGAGGAATATGCCGGATATCTACGCCAACTGGTATGCCACGATCCCGAATTTCCACTTTCATTACCTCACTACAACACCAGAGCAGGTGACGAGGAACTACATGGAGTAAGTTTATTCACGCCATTAGACTTCTAGAGGCGTCAGTCGTAAGGGGTGCTAGCTAGAACTAACAACACCACAGATTCATCTACAAGACGTACCCCCTCGGCTCATTCGATACGCGGCCGCTGAACTTTTCGGATGTTTCGGCGACGCTATCGATACGAAAGGCGCTCTTGGACAAAATCTTCCAAACCTTTCCGCAACGGAAATTTGTCCTTATGGCCGACACGTCCAACTCAGACGTCATGAAGGATTACCCGCAGCTAGTGCACGACTACCCGGGACAGGTACAGTGTATATTCTTACGCAACACAACAGCAACGGACAGCTCAGACTTGTTCCCCTACGACACCTCGGGCTTCGAGGGGATCGACCAGAGGCAGTATATGTTCTTCGTTACGCCCGACGATTTGAAAAACGTGGATATTGTCGGGGGAAACTGTCACAACCAGGCTGTCATCCAGAATGTGACATTCGGATATCAGTGGCGCGAGCTCGGGAATGCTGCGTCGTCTTCTAGATGTTGGAACTGGACTTGGGGTTGGCTGTCGGTGATAGCGGCATTTTTCTTGTTTATTTGATTGGGGCTTTTACTGGGTGCGTTACGCGGATATTGGAACATCGCTGGAAGATTGATGGACTTCGATGGTTTATGCCGTATATCCTGAGCTGAAAGATTGATTATAATTAGCTTGCCTTCCTTCATTTTCTAATTATTAGCCTTAGGGAGAATACGGCTGTTAAAGGTCTTGAACAGAGACTATACCCACCGTGTCACTGTCAATGCCGGACGCGTCTGAAATATTACCTCTTGGCAACTTTCTCCAATCACAAAGCTGACAGATGAAGGAGATAAATCGTCGAATAGTTTAACCCTACAAGTTATTGTATCTGTTACCTTTCCTTCTTCTAACGTTGGGGTCGACTTTATTGACCACGATCACATCAAAACTATCGTTTTTCTTATGTAAATGGCTCTGATTCCTCATATCTTAAATTTCTAGTTAGAAACGGGATGTCTCTCGGACCATATAGCCCAGCTAGCCCCTGTTTGCTATTAATATTAATCTAATATATCACCCCTCTACCCAGAAGAAAATTTACCGGCCCCGACAAAATCTACCATCTGTAACCGTTATTTTGTGAAACACTAACTTTGATAGTTACCCAGGCAGAATGCCGTCAAAACATGACTCATACTGTGGTGGCTAGTATGGGGTGTCTTTTTTGGACGCCATTTTGCCAGGCACATAACATCGATCCATGTGGTTGTGCTAATTACGTCCTTAGCTTACTGGGATAGGAGAAAGCCACCTGGGTTAGAACTTAGTAGCCTATAAGTACCTAGTTAATGTATTTAATGTATCTACGTACGCTACTATTCTCTTTGGTGCTATGTTAATAGTTGTCGCATACGTAATCGTTTGTAAACCCATCCCCGAGAGCCCGAGGGCCCGAGGAGTAAGTGCCGCATACGTTATGGCCAATGTGACCATCACCCGATTTTAATCAGCGGTCTGCTAAGTTTTGCAAGTAGGTAGTAGGTATAGGAGTGAAACTTCCGTTAGAGGGGTTAAGAGATTACCTGGAATATGTGAGAAACAGACAAGGAAAAAACAAGGGGGGGGGGGGGGGGGGGGGTAAAAAATTACGGAATTTTTTAACGGGGCTAGGACAGAGGTCAACGTGGCCAAACAAATTTAAAAAATTTAAAAT